>NC_059108.1:132319808-132634141 GCF_020740685.1 Jaculus jaculus | reverse complement strand
TCGTTAGACTCCTGCCTCAGCAGGGACCCTCCTTGTTGGGAAATGCAGATCATGCATTGTGGACTTAGCCATCAGTTATGGAGAAGAGGCAATGTCTCTGTGCATAATGTATCCACATGTGGCTCTAACAATCATTCTGACCCCCTCTTCCACGACCTTCCCTGAGACATGTTGGGTTCATTTTAGGTCTACTTCAGTAATGAGGTCTTCGGATCCTTTCTGTCTCTGGATCCCTGGTTTGGAAGGAGCTGAGTGTTCTCTTTGTCTATCTCCTTCAAATTTGTGTTGTTACCAGGTTCAGATGAGTACATATACATCTACAGTGAGATGTCTTCTCACGTTGCTAAGTCAAGGGCTCCCTTACTTCTGAAATAATGTGTAGCCATATAAAATACTCAAATAGGGGCTGGAGAGATTGCTTAGTGGTTAGAAGACTTGTCTGTGCAGCCAAAGTACCTTGGTTCAACTCCCCAGTACCCACATAAGCCAGATGTACAAAAGGACACACACATCTGGAATTCATTAGCAGGGGCTGGAGGTTCTGGCGTGCCCATTCTCTCTGCCTTTCTCTCTCCCTGCCTATTTCTCTCTCCCTCTAAAATACATAAAGACAAATAAAATATTAATAAAAGAAAAAGAAAATACTCAAACGGGGAACACATGATTTATCTTTGTCTTTGCTGGAACAATGTTTAGTATCATGGACAGAACAAAGGGCTGCTTTCCAAGGAAGAATTTCTTGTTATATTCAACCATAATCCTGAAGATGCTATTTCTGCCAAATTATGGAAGAATAAATGTCCTGTTTCAACACCACAATGAAGTCAGTAGATGCAGTTATCCTGGAAAGGAAAAATAAATGCGAGACATTGTTGAAAAAAGGTTGGAAAACCACCAACCCAGAGACAATCTTTCAATGACATTTGGAATATAGTTTTAACATATTCTTGAAGAATAACAACTTATTTTCTGAGTCCTCCTGGACTTAATTCTGTCACTATTGTTATTAAGCCAAATGCATACTAATGAGATGTATGTTGGTTATTATATAGCATAGAATTAGCTACTCTCAAATTAGATGCGTGATTTTCATTTCTAAAACTCAAGTTAAATCCCTTATGTTAAGTGTAAAAACATCTGCTTTACTTGGACCTAAAATGACTTCTAAGAAGAGACTGTCATCCGGTTGAGGAAATGCTCTTAGTTCTATGTAGCCCATTTCTTACTGGAATTCAGGAAGCTGCTTGAGACCCTGCAGATTGTTCAAATCTATAAGAGATAGTAAATCAGAAGCAGACCATGTCAGAGAGGACCACAGACAAGTGAAGCTCTAGTATCCTAAAGTCACAAGAGGGAGGAAAATCATCAGTCATCAGTAATGTGACTTAAGAAACCCAGTGTTGGCCCCATGTGGGCACCAGCACAGTCTTTATGGCTGAGTTCTACAGTTTAATTGGAATGCCCTCTAATTGTTACCTTCACATTTGGTCTACCAGGCTCTTGAGGTATCTGTATCCTGTTCTGTGTACTAAAGCCCTTATATCACCCTGAGGCAGTTTCACTTCACTAGTAACTGATAATACTTGTGAGGATTAATGGTTCTAGTCACTTGTTGACAAACCTCTTCTATAAAGGCCAGGCAATGAATGTCATATCTTTCAAGTGTCACACAAAAGAATTATTTGTCATGGTTGTTGTTATTGCTAGTTATACATTATTTTTTTCTTTTCAAATCTTACTTTATGACAACACACAGCATCAGGTACACTGGGCAGACTCTTCTAAGCTTTCAGGACCACGTGTTCCATCCTTCAGTCTCTTAGGTGCCCAACCCCACCTTTCAAAAGGAAATGCCTGTGCTGCTGTTCATCTTCCTAACTGAAATTGTTCCTACACATACATTCACAGTGTGAACTTCCAGCTACCTGACCTTCCCTAAAGGAAAGAAGGGAAATAACTCTGAAGTCAAGAGTTACCGATGGAATCAGTACAGTACCCAAGGAACCTGCCTGGGATTTCCCAGAACGTTATTACTCCCCCAAGCCAAGTATGGCCAAGGAAATGGATAACCCTAATGATCCCTTAGGTTCCCAAACACAAATCTGAGTTACTGAGGCAAAAATAGCAGAACAAATGACTTAAAAACTTTAGCATGCTTAATATATATTAACATATTTTTGTTTATGAGAGAGAGAAAGAAAGAGAGTATGGGCATGCCAGGACCTCTAGGTATTGCAAAAAAGGAAAAAAGAAAAAAAAAAAAAACAAACACCACTTTGAAACACAGTTGGCTTTATGTAGGTAATGGGGAGTCAAAGCTGGGCTGGCAGGCTTTGTAAGCAAGTTCATTTAGCCAATGAGCCATATATGGCCATATATGACAACCCAATCTCCCCCTCACTCCCTCAGATATATGTGTGTGTGCCAATGCCAAGTGATTTTTTTAAACTCTATTTCTGTTTTACTTAAGTGGAAGTGAACTAAATTAACTTCGTGGGAGTTATTAGAGTCCTTGCCCCTGTATAGATTGTACACAAGACAGAAATTATCAGGCTGGGAAGCTGGCTTTGTGATTAAGGCACTTACCTAAAAAGCTAAAGGACCCAGGTTCAATTTCCCAGAATCCAAGTAAGCCAAATGCATAAGGTGGCACATATGTCTAGAGTTCCTTCACAGTGGCTGGAAGACGTGGTATGCCAGTTCTCTCTCTTTCTCTCTCATACACACACAAACACACATAAATAAATAAAATATTTTTAAAAAGAAAGAACCTGTCTATGGCTTCTAAAAATGTCACAGATGCCCAAGCAGAAAATAAATAAACCAATAAGTCAATGACTAAGCAAAAATCTCAGAATGTTCTAGACTGTTGAGCTCCTGTCACTTATCTTTCTCTTACTTGAACTCACAGTTTGTGTTGTCTAAGGTTTTTGCTATCATCCCCTGGAGTTTGTGGGCTTGGAACATAGAGAACACTGTTGTTTCTTTGCTGTGGGCAGTGTGGGAAAATGGGCACGGTTGACTTCTGTATTGGAAGGACAGTGAGAGGTAGGATAGAGCAAGGCAATAAAAAAAAAAAAAACACAACTCCTATTCAAATATAGTTTCAAGTTCCTGTTTTAACAGTGATTTCTTAACTTAATTTGCCTACATTAGCCTCAGTGTCACAAGAATGTAGCATAAAATAACTAGACATGGTTGTGGGCTGTACATTTGAATTTTAGAACATGAGCCCATTCCATTGTCAAAGTTCCAATTAGTGCTTCTCCAGGCTATGGTAGGAAAGTGCAGTTTGAAACTGTAAACACTTTGATTTATTAGTTTCCTGACAGCATAGTGATTTTGGGCATCTTATATTTTTTAAATGAATAGAGAAATATATATGTACCCATGACTCAAGAGAGAGACATAGCTGAACATCTTCCTTGAGAACCTAAGTTGTCACTCTAACCTTTAGGTGCTAGAAAAAAATATTTTAAACACTTTTATAACATTATGTCTAATTAACATGAGAGAGCTTATTCCATCACTTGTCAGCAGTAATGTTGAATTAGAGGAAAATTTGCTTTCAGGTGTTTTAAAATTGGACACAGTTACAAGTCTTTAATTATCAGCTCAGTCACTCATATTTTATTATTACATTTTTCTCTGGTAAGATATGATTTAACTATGTCTTAGTCACTGAACATAGACCTGGCATTTTGCACACTTATCCTTTAGATTTACAATAATTTTACAAAATTATGTGTATCTAGAAAGTCTGAAGTAATGCTTAGTCCATTGCTAAAGAATCTGCAGGGTGTTGGGAGGATGTCTCAGTCAGAACAGGTAACCATTATAAATGATTGTATTTTGATATCAAATATTTAAATCTGAAATCTTGTCTTTAAGTATCCTGGAAGTTATTCAGAAATTAAACATCTACAAATTTAGGCCAGAATGTTAATTTTAGTATGTAACAAAATTTTGACCCAAGTGGAAAATTTATTTATTTTCTAATATGTAGTGTTGTTATAGAAAGGTAGTATCTGCCCAGGTTCAAATTCTAGTTTTGTCTCTTAGCTTTGCAATTTGAGCATGATGCTAAACATCTTATGAATGAATCCATATAGAGTAATTTTATTTTTATTTTGATAAGAATGTGTATATTTCGCCAATGTTTAAACAATAATAAATAATTCTCTAGAACAAATGGTTGAATTATTTATAAATAGCTATGTGTCAAGTTTTATTTCCTAGTACTTGTGGGATTGTGTCACTCAACTTGAGCTATTGTAACCAAATATTTTTAGAACAAAGTTATACAATAGAACTTCATTGTTTCGCAGGGCTAAGGGCTGGTGGCCTGAGAACATGGCACCAAGAGGTTTGGCTTCTCATTCTTCCTCTCTTGGCTTGTAGATAGCTTGTTCTCTGTGTCTGCACCTGACCAGTTTTCTGAGCACATGCATCTTTGGTGAATCTCTTTCTCTCTCTTATAAAAATACTAGTCACATTGAACTAGGTTACATTATCTTTAATCATGTAATAACCATGGCAAAGCCCTGTTGTAACAGGCAGTCACAGTAGTGGTTAGGGCTTTATCAGATGGACTTCAAGAGGTGGATACTTCATCTAGATAAGAGAAAGAAAGTAGAGAGAGAGAGACCACCACACAGCAAGCCAGGATGGAAGTCAGAATGGCCTAATGACCTTGGCCTTCCAGACTCCTGAAACTGTACAATGAGAGCCTTATATGAGACAAGATAAAAATTGATTAAACTAAATAAAATTTTGAAGTTCTAGTATATTACATACTACCTTGTGATTATGGCAAGCTCCTCCCCTTTACTTATCATTTTTTTTCATTTGTAAATATGAGAGAAAATTATGCTCTAATTTATGCCTAGTCAACATATATGTGTGTATTGCAACATGAAATGAATTAAAATCCCTATGTGTTTTCCAGATACTACTAGTCTTGACTCATAGCTACTAATCAATAATTCATAATATTGTGACCACTTGGAGAAAATGTCAAATTTAAAGTATACTATTACTTGCCTAAAGATGTAAAGTAATTTAAATTAAGCTTGCATGTCAGAAAACCTAGTAAATAAACAGTCCGAATTAAGAAAAAAATCTTTACTATTTTTCTAAGAAATAGTCACTCAGTAGACTTCTGGATGTTTTACCTTGCCCAGACTAACCTTGAACTCAGGATGATTCTCCCACATTAGCCTCTCATGTTATGAGATTATAGACAGAGACACTGTGTACAGGTAATGTAAGTTTTTGCTTATAACTACTATGATAACAAAGTGTAGATGTTCATTGAGCAGCTACTGTGAAAACCAAGGCTAGATGTTCATTAATTAATTGAGGTAGGAGTAGAGTCAGCTACTATGGTAACCAAGCAAAAATGTTCATTACATAAGGTAGGAATAGAGTGTTCTGTTATGATAACTATTCATAGATGTTCATTAAGTAAGGTAGGAGTAGAGTTAGCATTGTCATTTTCAGTCCACGTTACAGTGTATAGCATGAAGGCAAATATATGTATATCCATGAAAAAAGGTCCACCCTCAATCTCTTATGCTAGTTTTATTCAAAATATACAAAAAGGAACCTTCACAGAATTTTCATGTAACTTCTTTATGCTCTGAGTACCCATGATGCTCACAATCTTTCCTTCTGTCTCTCAAATCTGAGGAACTAATTGAGCCTCTTTTAAAAATATTATATTTATTTTCAAGCAGAGAGATACAGTGAGGATAAAAGAAAGAGTGAGAAAGAGGAGGGGTGCATGGGCATGCTAGGACCTCTTGCTACCTCAAATGAACCCAACACATGCACTACTCTGTGTATCTGATTTATGTGGGTACTGTGGAATCAAACCCAGGTCATTAGACTTTTCAGGCAAGCACCTTAACTTCTGAGCCATCTCTTGATCCACTTTTGACTCAATTCCTTTGATTTGAGCAAACTCTACAACCCTTCATGATGATTAGTTGTATGCCTAACAGATGACAATCTTTTTTTTTTTCAAGTATCCAGTCAAAATGAAGATTATTTCTAATAAATTTTTGTCATTGGCATTCTCAGATAAGACTGTTACATTAAACTTTTTCATATCCAAGTAGATATAAATATGACCATTACCTTATATACACCATAATATAATAAAATTTGTTAGTCAGAAATTGAGAGAACAAGAGAGTTCCTTGGGTTTCGTGGGGTACAGAAGATGGAAGTATGTTGTGCTGGTTTGAATGGAAAATGCCTCCCAAAGACTCTTGTGTTTGAATAATTGACTCCCTTAAGTAGGTGGTACTATTTGTGAATTTTGTGGAGCTTTTAGGAGGTAGAACCTGGATGGAGGAGGAGTGGCCCTACAGGTGGGCTTTGGAGACCTATCTGTTTGTATGGTTTTGAGATTTCTGCTTTACCCATACTACTGTGGAGATACGAAGTTAGTTGCCTGCTCTTTTCTCACTATAATTTACAGTCAATATAGATAAGAGCAATGAGATAGATATTCTAAAAAGCTAGGTTTTCTAATATGCAGATTACTCATCATTTTATTCAGATTTCATTTTATGCTAGAAAGTCTTTTCTATACATAATAATGTTTATGTAAGATAGGCATACGTTCACCTACAAAATATATACATGAGAAATAAAGTTTAAGATTTTGTTATGATTACACCTGTACATATTTAATAAACATTTCTACATCTTATGGTTACTTTAAGATTTTTCAAAGCAGCTTCACTGACAGATGTTTCTAAGTAAGCATGAAACACAAGAGGTTAGATTATTAGCATTTCTTTTCTTAATGAGAAGAGCTGTTTTCCCTAATTAGTTCCTGGGTCCCTGAATTATTTGATCTTTACATTGTTATGTATTGGTTTTCAATTGTGTTTTATTTTCCAATTTGTATATGAAAGAAATAAAATGTTTTCTCTTATAATGTGTTACTAAATTTATTAAAGATATATGTAAAAGACCAATATCAGACATCAAGTTTACTTTAGTAACATATGTAAAACCTACATTTGATTACTCTTAATTTTGGTTATAAACAGCACTTTACAGATGAGAATCTAGGAATGTACAGTGTTTGTCTTCTTAATTTCCTTAAAGTATATCAAAACTTAACTAGGGGAAGCTAGTGATCATATATTATTTGGTCTTTTATTTTGAAACATATTACTTACTTTATATCCATTTATCAATACACTAGTATTTGTAATATGGTCTTATTTTACTATATGAAGCTGGGTATAAAGACACATGCCTCTATTTCCAGCATTTGGGTGTTGGAGTGGAGGCAAGATAATTAAGAGCTCAAGGTCATTCTTTGTTGAGCACTATCAAGTTGAAGTGAGGATGGGTTACAAGAGACCTAGTCTCAATAACAAGAAAAAAATAAAAGCCAAATAGTAAATAATAATAAATAAATAATAATAAAAAGTAAATAAAACAAAACAGAACTATCATTGTCTTATTACATGATTTTAACATCTTTTCATTAAAATATGAGCTGTAAATTTAAAGTAATAGGAGAAAACCTCCACTCTCAGTAAAAATGGTCATAATGCAGAGACATTGATAAAGAGCAGAGGGTAGTGCTGCTTAGAATTTCAAAGCTTTTGCATGTTAAGGGTCTGTGCTATACACAATACTACAGAGTCTACTCATGACTCCTGTCATTACTGTTTTTTATCAGTGCTATGTTTTGTCAATTTTGAAAGCCTCTTATTCTTTGAAAACTCAGGGGGAGTTCTCATTCTAGTGCCAAACATGATATATCTTAACTCATGGTACGAACTATCCAGGTTTTATTTTTAATTGAGTATCATCTTTCACCAGTAACAGAAATATTTATAAAACAGAAGAGACACAAGGCCTATTGTGGTTTTCTGGCGCATTGATTAATGGAGAATTCCCCAACACTTACATAGGGCGTGCTTGGAGAACAGAGACTTGTGTAGTCTCAGTCAATAATCGGTGGTAAGATTTGAGACAAGAGGAGTTATAATTTTATAGGTGGTAGAAAGACCATTGTGAAACAAATACCAGGATTGGGGTCTAAGCTAGGTACCGCAAACACAGGTGTGTTCTCAATTTTAGAGTATAAAAAGAAAGAAATGGAAATTAATATTCTGAAAGTAACATTCACAAAATTATCTATGTCCACACAGTACTTGGAAAACTTTAATACATCCCTTGGGATCTGCTTACAAATGTTCCAGTTCTACCATTAAACTTTCTATAAATGAGCTATGATGGAAAGTGCATGAGTTTAACGTCCCAACTTCTTTTTGTACTCTAAATCTGTAATGCATTATATTTGCTGACTCTTTAATATCTCTAAGTTTCAGTCACTCCATTTTGGTGTATGAAAGAAAAGAGTTACCTGTATCTAGAATGATAAGAGATTTTGTGCAACAAAGCCTGAGATTCTAAGCATATTATCTCCTAGGTAATCAGTGCTCAAAGACATAAGTTCCATTTTTCCCTCAAAAATGAGTCTCACAATGGGTAAAATACAGTTTCAAGCATTTATACCCCATTAACTATTATCTTTAATAACTTTTATTTTATTTTGTTTATTTGAGAGAGAGAGAGAGAGGGAGAGAGAGAGAAAGGTAGATAGAATGTGTGCACCAGGGCCTTCAGCTGCTGCAAATGAACCCCATATACATGCACCACCTTGTGCATCTGGCTTAGGTGGGTCCTGGGGAATTGAACCCAGGTTCTTTGGCTTTGCAGATAAATGCAAAGCCCCATCAGTAATTATTTTTATACCAAAACCAATTAAATTATAAAAATTTACAAAATACTGTGATCTGCTAAACCAACTTTAAACTGTTAATTTTTATCATATATCCAGACTGTCAGTTTTGGGTTTATAAGAGTCTATAAAAATTCAAATGGAGCAAATAGTGGTAGTCATTACTAAGATGCCCTTTTATAGGCTGTTCATTATATTCTTTCTTTTGCAGTTGAATTTCATATGTGCAGAACAATAGGATTTTTTTAAACCAAGGCTAGAATTGTGGATAAGAAATATATGAATACAATGTATAATAAAAACATACAATAATATGGTGCCACAGATTGAAGGATTTGGGAATATTGTGCTCTCATCTCCTTCTATAGGAAGTAGGAGAGCCTAATCTTGCTGAACATTGTTAGGATGGAAATGAATATGGCTTCCCTTGAGAGCGATATTATTTCAACCTGGATTATTTTGGGATGACACAATATATAGGTATTCCTTTATATTTTGGCAGATTTGTTTTCTTTTAAATTTGTATATATTATGTGTGTGTGTGTGTTAGTGTATGTGAGTGTGTGTATATGCCTGCTATAGCAGCCATGCAGGGAGGTCAGAAGACAAATTTTGGGTGTTGGCCCTTATCTTTCAACTCTTTCTTCTTTATCAATATTATTCCATTTCCCACTTACTGAAAGCAGTTTATAGACTTGATATGGGGTTTTCTGGTATATTTATAGTGCAGACCCTGCATCCAGTCCGTGAAGCTACTTCCCTTGTGACCCGCCTACTATGGATCCTGAGTCCAATTCACAATGTGATACATCTGAATAAGAATGAAGGACAAGGGCTGGAGGGATGGCTCAGCAGTTAAGACATTTGCCTGCAAAGCTAAAGGACCCAGGTTCAATTCCCCAGGACCCACGTTAGCCAGATGCACAAGGGGGCACACCTGTATGGAGTTCGGTTGCAATGGCTGGAGGCCCTGGTGCGCTCATTCTTTCTCTCTCTCCCTCCTTCTCTGTCAAATAAATAAATACAAATATTTTGAAACAAAAAGAATGATGGACAATTGGCAATATTGACAGTATCACTATAATAGAAAACATAGATATAAACTATATGAGGTTTATTAAATTAGTAATCTAAACCCATATTTCAGTTTCAACAAAAAATATTTAATAGGACAGTCTGCCTACAGCATGATTGAAATGTTCATAGCCTGAAGTAGGTATGAGACTTACATTTTTTTTGTTCTTTTTTTTTTAAATTATTTAGTTGAGAGCGACAGAGAGAGAAAGAGAGAGAGAGAGAGAGAGAGAGAGAGAGAGAGAGAGAGAGAGAGGAGCGCCAGGGCCCCCAGCCACTGCAAAGGAACTCCAGATGCCTGTACCCCCTTGTGCATCTGGCTAACATGGCTCCAGCCCTTGTTTTGGAATCTTTTATAAAACTTTTTGTAATTCGGGCTGGAGAGATGGCTTAGCAGTTAAGCACTTGCCTGTGAAGTCTAAGGACCCACATCGAGGCTAGATTCCCCAGGACTCATGTTAGCCAGATGCACAAGGGGGGTGCACGCGTCTGGAGTTTGTTAGCAGTGGCTGGAGGCCCGGGCACACCCATTCTCTCTCTCTCTCTCTCTCTCTCTCTCTCTCTCGCTCTCAAATAAATAAATAAAAATAAACAAAAAAAATTTTTGTAATTCTTTGAAACTGTAATGCATATTTTATCCTCTGTCATTCTTTATAGTAATTGTTCAAATTTAAAACTCAGTGTGTGAAATGTTCACAAATGATTTGGCTTCACGGTTATGAGTATATAAAAGTTCAAATGGGGAAAATAGTGCATGTCATTACAAAGAATGGCCTCTTTCGGCTGTTCATGGTATTCTTTCTTTTTGCAGTTGATTTTTTTCTTTATTTACATCTGCTTAACAAAATATTTTCTGTATCTACCTCTGTTGCATTGTTGTTTTCCCTTCAAACACATGCCATATGGAATTGTAAGTGAATTCGTGATTTTCAGTACACACTCTATGTGAAAAGTATTACTCTGTACTCATATCACAATACAGCCATATAAATGTCAAAACTAGGTGGCTCACACAATACAACGTCGTTACCCACAGCCTTGTGAGCTAGGAGGCTGAGATGAAGGAGTTAGCAGAGTTATATTCTCTACAAAGTCTTTGGCGGGAGATATTTCTTTGCTTCTTCTAGCTTCTGATAACCAGGTGAGTTTCCTGGTTTGTAACCAAGTCATTCTAAACTCTGACTCAACCCAGGCATAGTGGCTCATGCCTTTAGTCCCAGAACTTGGGAGGCAGAAGTAGGAGAGAGTTTGAGGCCACCCTGAGACTACATAGTAAATTATCTAGGTCAGCCTGCACTAGAGTGAAACCCTACCTCAAAAAACAAACAAAAAAAGTATAAAATAATAAAATAAAATAAAATAAGTTCCGACTCCATTTGTCTATGGTTGCTTTTCTGGGAATTTATTTCCTTATGGAACATTTTCCTCTTATAAGAACACAAGTCATATTGAGATGTCTCCTACCCTGGTATCCTTCTCTTCACTTGAGTACAGCTGAAAGGTTTCTATTTGCAAATATTGGCACCAAGAGTTCGGGCTCTAACACATCTATTTCAGAGACACAATCAAACTATTACTGCCATTTTCCTGGTTGTCAGGAGAGTGAATAGAAGTGACATAGCTTTGGGAATAAGGTCACCCATATTTTCTTTTTTCTTTATTTGTAGATAGTCATTTAGAACTCTTCCCTTTGTGAACTATCACCAGAAAAATTATTCCCTATGTATTATAGTTTATGTGACCTCAAACAGCTTCAGAAACTGATAAGATTATCTACTAAGTAGTTGTATTTAAAAAAACCTAAGAAGTCAAATAGCTAGCATTTAGTACTACATGTACTTATGTTGGATTAGGTGTTTTCTTGGGAAGCGAAAGCAGTAGCACAATAACAACACCCCATGAAGGCATCCTGCTGTGATTCAGAAAGTGCAGGGAAGGCTACAGTGGTTTGCGTTTCTTCTCTAGAAACACTTGCAGATTTGAAAGCACAAGCTGGGAGGGTTAGATCTTGAGCAGAGATTTTTACACGGTGTTGACTGTGGATCCTTGAGAAATTGAAAATGGAAGTTCAAAGACTAGAAAGCAGGAGAATCTCTGTGGAACACCTCAGGCTTTTGGTGGAGACCTAAAGATATTTGTTCAGGCTGCATATATAGTAGCCTCACAAAACCTGCAGTCTGAAATTCAAGTGGACCATCCCTGCCTTCTGTGAACTCGCTTAAAAAAAAAATCCCATAAATCACAATGATTGTATCTTGTTAAATTTTTAAAGCCATAAACACAACAGATTCAATGAATGTCAAATACTGCAATGTCTTTGAATTGTTTAAAATTGTAAAATGGCATCATATTAGTCTGATATGTCAAGGATATTCCAACATTAAGGATAAAAAGCAATGTTATAGCAAAATAATGCATAAGTAATAAGTTCAGCAGAAGAAATGAAATATACTAACTAATAATGTCAGTGAGAAAAATGAACATGCGAGCAAAGAAAAACAGTAAGTTGTAAA
Source organism: Jaculus jaculus (assembly GCF_020740685.1). Taxonomy (NCBI): domain Eukaryota; kingdom Metazoa; phylum Chordata; class Mammalia; order Rodentia; family Dipodidae; genus Jaculus; species Jaculus jaculus. The sequence continues at coordinate 132,621,775 of NC_059108.1, read as the reverse complement.
TTAATTTTAAATATATGACTTGAAATATTAAAGGGAAGCAGGTTGAATAATGAAATTAAATATACTTACATTGCTATCCTAACTAAAATAAACCTCATTCATAATGAAAAACTCTGAAATTAAAATAATGGAAAACTATGTACCATCTATGTAGAAACAACCTAAAATATAGATAAAGGGACCCTTCTTTTAATAGATGATGGCAAATACTATAAAGACTGAAGAGTCTTCGAAAAGACCAGAAGAGAAAGATGGGTCTTAGCACTGGACGAGTCATCACACCTTCCAGGACTCACAAGAACATTAAGGAGGTATTTGCACAAAGAGTGTGATCATTGATCTCATTACTCACCAGAGAACTGCCTACAGAGATGCCCAAAGACACTGAGGGGACAAAAATTCATCAAAGTAGAAAGTAAGAGGTGATTTTAAGCTCAACACTAAAGGGCATTTTTACCACACTCTCCAAGGCTCAGAGAACATTTCAGAAGAGGGAGCAGGAAAAACAAAAAGGGTCAGAGATAGAGGGTACTCATGTAAACTTTTGGCAATTGTCCTCCTGGCAATAACTGAGAGGTGACTTCATGGCCCCACAGTGATTACTGATACTCCACAAGGTCAGCATAGTTCTGAGTCTGTCAACATATTGACAGGAGGATAGAAGGTGACAAAAGAAGAAGAAGAGGAGGAGGAGAAGGAGGAGGAGGAAGATGAAGGAGGGAAGGAAGGGGCGTCCTCAAGGCATGGTGAGGAGAAAGGGGAAAAAAGAAATGAAAGTGTGAGAAAAGACCAAATTACTATATGTTCCTCTATTAAAGTTCTCAATAAATAAAATTAGGTTAGCTACACTATGATGGTTTGAAAGTGAATGTATGTTCCCCATAGCCTCTGGGATTTTCGATTAATATTGAGCTTGTAGCTCGAGTCTCCAGCGGGTGGAGCCGTGCTGGACAAGTAGTATTCCACTCAGAGTAAATCTTTAGTCCAGCTCCGCTAAGGTGGGAAAAATCATTTTAACCTCTGGCTGTTCTTTGTGTGTGCTGGCTGTTGGTGGTATCTCGGCCATGTATCTATGGAAGTGAGCCAGCTTTTTCCACCATGATAGGACTTCCCCTGAATTCTGTAAGTCTGAAATAAACCTTTTCCTCCCATAATATATATATTTTTTCTGTTCTGGTGTTTGTTCCAGTGATATAAAGATAATGGAAACACATACTAAATAGAATCCAGTTGAATTCTAGAGTATCCTCTAAGATAGGTCAAATTATTAATGATCCAAATGATTATTCAGCTACAGAAAGAAGCTCAATCTATAAAGAAATTATAACAACTTCAAACTTGTTTATACTTCATAGATCTCCAAAAGAAAAGATAACAGAAGTAAAATCAAAATAGAAACAAAACCTTTTAGATTTTCAAGTGAAGCTTTGATATTTTTATCTTAGTGATAAAGAAAATAAGATATAATCTTCAAGAATTTAGAATATTACAAGATGATGATTGCCAGACATAGTGATACATGTTTATACCCCTAAAACTTGTGGAATAGAGACAGGATGTTCATTGTCAACCTCAGCAGCATATTGAGATTGTGATCAGTCTCTCAAAAAATATAAATATATATGTAAATATGCACAAAGTAACACTATTAGAACCTCCAAGTCTATGAATTTTAAAACAATATAGGGACATTTATTAAAATAGTTTTTCTTTTCATCTATACAGACTATCTTGACAATATTCAAAGGTTGAAATTTTAGGTTGCCTGTGTCCCTCAGTGGTGAAGTATTAGCCTAAAATGTACAAGGCCCTGTGCTCCATCCCCAGCACCATCTAGCACCAATAAATGTATAAATCAATTAATAAATGAACAATGATATTTTTAAAAGAATGTTTTTAACATAAATATATACATACACACATACATGCACACACACACACACACACACACACACACACACACACATATATATATAAAATGAAAAGAGAATTAGAAACTTTCTAACACTTTACAGCAGATCATATGTTAGCAACCCAAGATGGCTATTATGCTTATATACAATCTTTAAGTCATGGAATGGAATTTCAAATAACAAGAGGAGTTTAAAAGTTTACTGTTATAGGCAATAATGTGGACAAGTCATACAGACATTTTAAAAAACGAACACATAGTGTACATACTATATGTTTGCTTTATCTGAATTTATATTTTGAGGAGAAAATAAGGACATGGATACTGGTTATGGGATTCACAAGAAAATTGTCTGAGGCCATTTGTAATATCTATTATATTTTGATCCCATTTCTCAGTGTTGGTAACTTTGGCAAAAGTTACCAGACTGGAACACTCATGTATAAAATTTATATTAAAACAAAATGTATAAAATTGGTTTCACTTATTGTTGTTTGGATGTACATACTATGAAATTATTCCTTTCTTAGATACTCCCAATTTCTTGGTTTGTAATCATATGCATGCAACTTTTACCTCTGTTCCTATTCCAATGGATGATTTCCAGTATCTGTGATTTAGTTATTGTCAGTAGTAGAGGTCCAAAGGAGAGCATAGTATGAAGGTTGGCTATTTCTTTCATATACATTCCCACTTATCAGTTGGAGGAAATCATTTCTTGTCCTAATTCAAGATCATAGCTTTAATGTAGCACAACTTCCCTGGAGTCAAGTTGGCATTGCCAGTAATTTTATAAAATAAGATTGTCTAACCTTGTCCCTAGCCTGTGAAAGAAATAATAGATAATTGTGCTTTCATTTTACAAAAGGAAAGCTGGAAATATATGATAGAAATGAGTCATCTGTGCTTTCTTTAAGGGGTCAATAGCAAAGTTGAGAATGGAGCCATTCAGTCTACTTCTCCAAGTACCTAATTCCCCTGTCAGATATGTGCTTTCAGTGAGAACTTTTTCCCAGGGTAGCACAACAGAATTCACTTAGTACTTAAGGTCCTTTCAGTATTTCTTACAGGAAGAATGAAAGTTGAACGCAAGTGTCGAGGATATCTTATGATGACTGTGAAGTTAGCCATAGTGAATTTACCCAACAGCTGTAAGATCACAAGTTCAGAGAAAGTTAGATACAATGACTTTCTGAGTAAAGGTTCAAATTTGAAGAGTCTTATTTCAAAGTGCATTAGGGAATAATAACCAAAATAATACCAAGAATAGTACCACAACTTAATGGCACTGACCTTAACATTGTGGTGGGAATGGTCATGTGAAAAAAAAAAAAAATCAGAGCTTCTTGTATCTCCCTGCAGCTCAACACATCAACACATCATAAACATGCAGAGAGTCAATTCTCCCATGCAAATAGGCTGCAGATGCAGAGAGAAACAATAGGAATGATTTCTGGCGATGAGAGGTTAGAGACTTCAGCCTAGATTCTTCCTTGTATGCTCTTGTCAGCCCCTGCTGCCATCTGCTGCATTATAAGATATTGGCACTGGCTTAGAAGATTTACCCACCCGCGGAGTCAGGAGACACTTAACTTCTGTGACTCTCATAAAACTATATAGGAGAGGTAGTGGATTTCTTGTAGCCGTTAGCAATATATTTTTAGGTTTAGAAAAGTTACAGTTGGGAGCCTTGTTCACTCAGATTGATTTAAATGCTCTATGTTAGTGTTTATGGGTTCCTGCTGGGTTAAGGCAATGAAATACTCAATTGTAAGAGCACTAGGAATAGAAACAAGTACAGACATCCACAACAAAGACACCTCATCGCTCACACCTGCGGTTTCCTGGGTGAGGCGGGAGTTTACGCAGCACACAGGCTAGTGGAAAAACTTAGGGAGGGCCCTTTAGCAGCAAATGCAGGGCTTCGGGAACAGCAACAGAGAATGTTAATATTAGGGATATAAATTAAGACAACAAACACAGATTAAACTTTAGGAGACACCCCAAACTATAATCTTTAAAGAGAGTGAGAAAGAATTTGCGTGATATACACAGAAGTAAAGAAGCATTAAAAAGAAATTTTCATGGGTTTCATTATTTTGACATTTAATATCAATCCACTTCTACACAATAATGTGCTTATATGATTCTGTGGACATTTTTGGGAAAATGATAGTATTTACTTTTTATGTGTTAAGATAAAATCCCATTTCAAGCCAAATGCAATTTTTTCTCTTTTCAAGTTAGAGATTCCTATGACATGCACCGTAAGCACAGAATATAAAAATGAGTATGAGAGGAGATGAAGTTAGGGTGACTGGAACAGTGAAGGTGAAAATCACAGGAGAGTGTGTACTTGCTAGAAATCAAAGATGATCTGATTTCTTTCTTGCCTAATATCCCAGACCTATTTCTCCACAAATAGCCAGGACCCCTCCTGGGAGGGAGGTCTTTCATAGGATTTAAACATTGTGGTTGGTGAAGTTCAGCCCTGGGAACTTGGTGCCAGAGCTAACTCTCCCTGAGACAGTCCCTAGCCCTAACCAACCAGCTGGCCCTTTGGTTCACCTGAACAAGAAGACAGCCACCCACCCACCCCCAAAATAAAAGGTTATAAATACCTTTTGAGGACAGGGCAGGCACTCTAATTACTTGGGAACTTCGAGGTTGGGTGAGTTTTTTCCTTGGCTGGGCTGGGCCAGTTGGGCCCAGGCCCAGGCCTAGCCAGAATGTCCCCCTAGGTTCTAGTACAGGCTCAACCAGAGGCCCCTCTAGCTCTTATTCTTTGTATGGGTTCTTTATCTCCTCCAGCTCCCCACATGGCAGGAGCTCCTTGAACTTTGTTTTCTCTTTTCCTTCCATACTTTTTTTTAACAAGACCCACCACATGGGGTCTCTAGCCATGTGAGCACCTTTCCTTGGCTCTGTACCTCTGTCAATAAATATAATAATTTAATAATTATCTTTCTCAGTCTTTTTTTTATCCAATTCTTTGATTAAAATTAGAAATAAGGGCTGCAGAGATGGCTTAGTAGCTAAGGCACTTGCCTGCAAAGACAAAGGACCCCAGTTTGATTCCCCAGGACCCATATAAACCACAGTGGCTGGAGACTCTGGCGTTCCCATTCTCTCTCTCTTTCTCTCTCTCTCTCTCTCTCTCTCTCTTTCTGCTTCTTTCTCTCTTAAATAAATAAATAAATAAATATTGAAAATAATAGAAATGAACCTAGAGTTTGGGGTTCAAGGACTTTCTTGAACCCTTAGCACTCCATTACAGGAATGCAGCAAAGAATATAGCCTGAAATAATGGCAGTGACATGCTACACTGGAAACTTCACTCTGAAGGCAATTGCTTTATCTTTGTACAAAGATAAATATAATACACTGTCTGTATTCTTTCGTGTTTATTCAAGGTATGAAGTTTGGCATGCATGTGACTCTGGGTTCAAACCATAGGACAACAAAAGCAAACAAAGGTATGAAATTGTATTAGTTAAACACACATACACACACACACACACACACACACACACACACACACACACACACATATATATATATATATATATATGAAAGTAACAGTAGTTTAGAAATATCAATTTTTAAGGAAATTTAGGATGGATTAGAACACATCCATCACTATGCCACACTTCTGTTTCCCACTAGAATCCTACCACCCACCCATGATTCTCACAAAAGCCTTTAGTCCCATGTCATAACTTCTCAGAAATAGGCATATTCTTGAAGACAACACTTCCATCCATGCTACTAATATTCACTTCAATATATTCCTTATTTACTTAATGTCTAAATCTTTCTTCCCAAATCCTCTTATATGCCTTCTTTACACTCCTCCACCACCACTGATATGGTATATTCATGAATAATACTTTCACTGTTTGTTTCATGCAGAACACTCTATCCTTTAGATACAGTTCATCATTTTATTCTGACAATTTTACTAGGTTATGGCAGGGACCCTACACTTTGAAGAAATAGAGCAACACCAGATAAGTCTTCTATCTGTACAAGCTCATAATATAAAATAAAAAGGTAACATGGATATTGACAATGGTGATGGTACTCCATAATTGTCTGTAATAAAATACACTTGGCATTTTCACATTCATGGGCACTCTTAAGTAAGTCACCAACTATCTCTGTTATCATGAAGGGAGCAATGGTCATGAAAGATGAATATGTGTGTGAAATCATTTGTAGAAAACAAAAGGAATTCATTTAACCCTGGAGAAGAAAGGGCATACTTACATTTAGAGAGAGAGAAGATGAGACTCAGTGTTGTGTTGGACCATCGCAGAAGTGCTGGGGAGGAAGAATGAGCCAATGCCCAGTCAAGATTGTGGGGATGACTTGTATGAATACAATGGATTCACCTAGTTTGTGAAAGCCCAGTGAGTTTCTTGTTAAGCCCCTTTCTCTCCTCCTCATTAAGGACAACTTACAGATTTCATTAAATAATAACACATGGAACACTATGTTGTCTCATCCTATAATTTAAATAAAAAGCTCAGAAAGAAGGAAAATGAAGAATAATTTGGACTCCACTGTATATTTGGTTTGAGCTATACAGAAAGAAAGCCTGGAAATTTCCATTTTTCCCAGGCTCAAAAATATTGAAACAATGCAAGTTGGGAACGAGAGAACAAAAGCAAAAGAATCAGAGGGGTGAAAACACAAAAGAAATAATCAACAGCAGACCTAAGTGCAGCCCTTCTACTACCACAATAAATACTAATGGACAAAATACCCAAAAGAAAAGGAACATTATTGAGAATAGATGAAAAATGACCCAACTCCAGGCTACATATGAAATATGTCTTTACAAGTAAAGGTGAAAACATGAAAAATATAAATTGTACTTAGCAGGCAAATACCCATGATCATACAAACCCTGCAGCTGATATATTAATGTCAGATAAGAGTCTGCAAGCAGAATATTAGTACAGGCAAGGTGGGCCATTTTCTAAAGAATCAATTTACTAGGAAGAAACAATGATTATAAGTGTGAATTTTTATCTAAGAGAGCATAAAATGCAGAAATTAAAATTTGCTGGGTGTAGTGGCACACACATTTAATCCCAGCACTTGGGAGACAGAGGTAAAAGGATCACTGTGAATTTGAGGCCACCCTAAGAATACATAGTGAATTCCAGGTCATCCTGGAGTAGAGTGAAACCTTACCTCAAAAAACAACAACAACAAAAAATAAATCTATGAAATAAAATAAAATCATAGAACTCTATGTTCATAATTGTACATTATAATACCACCATTAATAATGGATATTCAAAGTAGGCAAAAATCAGAAAACATGGGTGATTTAAGTAAGTTTACTAACACCCTGGACCTAATTTATTTTAATAGTACACTCTATGCAATATTCAATTTGCAAACACACCTTGTACTCAAATTAGATGGCATGAACCCACTTTGCCCATGACATGTCATCACTACCAGTTTCAAAGACCATATAGACTCATTCCCAGTTGCTCCAGAGTCAAGTCTTTATCTGTGATAGCATGTTATAATCCTCTAAGAACTTGGGAATTTCTTTCCCATGGCCTGACTTACATTTGAGGATATTTTATCTGCCCTTTTTTTTTTTTTATGGGGGCGGTGAACTTCATGTGATTCTATATGCTACCATTGTTCTAGCCATCTAGAACCTCATAAAATGCCTTGATAATATCCTATGCTTTCTGTGGGTCCCTGGGTCCTCCGGGCCAAGGTTTCCTGATGGTATCCAGGCAACATGGGGAGCAGGGACTTGATCAGCCTTGTCCATGGAGGAATGTACACCCGGGAGTCGACCTCAGAGAGTAGTTTGTTTATTCAGTAGAGAAATGGGTTTATAAGCAGTTGAGAGTGGAAAGAGTGTCCTAAGGGGATTGGTAGGAAGGTTGTTAGCCAATGCCTAAGGATGTTCATTCCAGCACATGAGGAGAGTCAGGTGATCTACACAGTGATGGGAAGAGGGTCACAGGGGGATGGGCTGTGTGAAGGCTCCTGGCTGAAAAGGAGTTTCCTAGGCAACTGGCCAAAGGTCACAGGGCAAAGCCTGAGTTCAGGTGTGCCAGGCTTGGGGAGGGAGTGGCCTCCTGTAGCCTGGAGGTTCTTAGCCTTGCCTGGCAGCTCAGGCCTGTCTCCTGAAGGCTCCAGCCTGTGCCTGGCAGTGCCTGACAACTTTTAATCATTTAATTATCAATGACTTTTATTATTCTGTTCATTCACTCAGCAAATAAATGCTTGCTTCTTTAGGAAAGGGGGAGAAAAGAAATTATTGTTGGCCTGCAGGAAATGCATTAACAAGATGTCATCACCAACTAGTGACACGTTATATTCATAGTGTGTTCTTTTTTGATTTTTTAAATTTAATTTTATTACTATTTTTTACTATCAACAACATATTTTATATGGATACACAATGTGCTGGTACCTTCTATCCCTTGTCACTGCCTTCATTCTGCTAGTGACCCTCCCATGAGGTTATGGTTATAGGTTGTGAGAGTAAGACTCAGGCTTTTTTTTGGGGGGGGTTGGCTCTTACAATCTTTCCACCCACACTTCTACAAAGTTCCCTGAGCTTTGGTGGGAGATTTTTTTTTTATATTCTTTTTTTTTTTTATTAACATTTTCCATGATTATAAAATATATCCCATGGTAATTCCCTCCCTCCCTACCCCCACACTTTCCCGTTTGAAATTCCATTCTCCATCATATTACCTCCCCATTACAATCATTGTAATTACATATATACAATATCATGGTGGGAGATTTTTAATTGTACTTCAGTGAAGAGCTCTTAGGAGCCTCTGGATCTCTGCTATGGTAGGTGTTGAGTATCTTCAGGGTCTGTCTCCTTCATCCTGGTACTGATTGTCATGTTCACCATGGAAGCACCTCTCTTGCTCCTCTCCCCAGTCCCTCTGTGGCTTCAGCTGTGGCTTGACTGAAGTGTGAGAGGTAGTTTATTTTCTCTGGTCTTAGTACCTTCTGAAAAAGAAGAACAGATTCTCCAATGGAGAGTGAAGTGAGCAAGTCAGCATAGTTTAAATGAGATAAGTATTATTTTAGGGAGAATTTGATGTATGTAATCCCTCTATTTGCCAAAGATGATTGAGAGCTTGACACTGGAGAGCATATTTTTTTAAAAAAAATTATTAACAACTTCCATAACTGTAAAATTTATCCCATGTTAGTCCCTCCCTCCCCCCACTTTCCCCTTTGAAACTATACTCTCCATCATACCCCCACACCTCTCAATTAGTCTTTTATTTTGATGTCATGATCTTTTCCTATTATGCAGGTCTTGTAAAGGTAGCGTCAGGAACCATGAGGTCATGGATATCCAGGCCATTTTGTATCTGGTAGAGCACATATGATTTCAGTTCAAGGCCTCATTTTCTTGATAATTCTTGCAATTCATTCTTGCATTTGATCACATCTTCATTAAGCTTAGTCATCTGGGTATTGAGATTTTCCATTTGTTGATCCACCTTCAAATTCACTTTTGATGCTTCTGTCTTTTTCTTCAATTAAGTTAAGCCCAGTGACTAAAGGTTGAGTGTTCTAAGTGATGATTTTTCTCAATTTCATTTATGAAATTGTTGGTTTTTTGATGGCTTACTTCCAGTTCAGAGCTCTGTCCTACTCACTTCATTTGCAGGCAGGAATTTGGTACTGGGATCAGGGAACTGGGAGGTGGGGAACAAACTGGGAGCTCTGATCTACTCACTTAGACCATAAACCCTCTGGAACAAGGGCTCTGAGAGTGGGAGACACGGGGTCCATTCAGCAAGAAGGGTGGAGTGAGGAGCCTACTTCTGGAGCAAGCTCACAGGGTCTGGGCAGCCCCAGGCCAGCAGCAGGGGAACCAGGACCAGGGAAAGGGGAGGTCAGGGTGATAGGGAAATTTGACCAACTCACTCTGCATGTGAACCCTCCAAAGTAGGGGATTTGAGAGTTGGGAACTTAGGGCTCAATGGCTTTTTGAATCCATGGTTCTTGACTCTATCCCCAGCTAGTATAGCCAGTTGAGGTGGATCCATCATAACTATTTCTCAGTGACTACAACTGACATTTGTCTGCTTCTCATGAACTGTCACTTTCCCAGGGAATGTTTTACATGTCTTCACACACAAACAGTCTAATCTAGTCGAGGACTTTCCTGAGGCCCATATTCCTCCCCAAGTGTTCTGGCATCACCCTACCTTCGAGTCACCACTGCAAGACTATCTTATGTTTCATGGATATTTGACTTCAGACTTTTGATCTGTACCCTTTCTATTTGCCCGTGCTGGTCTGATGAACTATGGAAAAGTGATATGCATCAATGTCCAAACCTCATTCATTTTAAATGCAGTCCTATAAATCTTCAATTTCCCTTGATTGATGCTCAACAGTCCCTTTAATTGTGACACTACATACAAAAGCACCTTACAGAGCCCTGTGTTAATACACTAGTCTCTGCAATCATTTCCCCTAATGTCTCTGTCCCCTGCCAAGCTTTATTACAACTTTTGTGCAACTCAAGCTTTACTCGTCACAGTGGTACTATGAAATATTTTCTCTGTGTGAATGAGGATTCCTGTTTAACATTCTGTCACAGTGTTTATCATCCATTAATTTAAAAATATATATTTCTTCAGATTTTCTATGTGCAAACCAAGGAGAAATTCATTACCCTTACCATTTTGGGAGGTGAAATTTAAAAAAAAAAGATGTTTTTAAGTTTTTCCCTAATATCATATTAGGATGAGCTTAAAATAATATTAATAGTAATTAAAACTTAGATTATTTTGCTGTGTCTTTTAATTAAAGGAGAAATGCATGCTCATCTGAAATTCAATTGTATATTAAAGTGTATGAAAACTAAAGGAATCTATCCTCTAGCCAAAATTTTATTCTCAAGAGGCAAATTGTATGGAGTGGCATTCAAGACTATGGCTTCAATTCACTTCTAGGCTTGCAAATCATGGATGGTTGGTCACAAGGTAAACCATTTTTAGCTACTTTCTTTATTATATTTAACAAACTATTTTTTATATTTTGTTATCTTTATTTATTTATTTGAGAGTGACAGACATAGAAAGAGGCAGATAGAGGGAGAGAGAATGGGCACACCAGGGCCTCCAGCCACTGAAAACGAACTCCAGACATGCGCCCTCTTGTACATCTGGCTAACATGGGTCCTGGGGAGTCGAGCCTCGAACTGGGGTCCTTAGGCTTCACAGGCAAGTGCTTAACCATTAAGCCATCTCTCCGGCCCTTAACAAACTATTTTTAAAATGTTATTTATTTATTTGAGGGGGGAAGAGAGAGAAGAAGAGGAAAATAGACAGAGAAAGAGCACATCAGGGCCTCTAGCCACTGCAAACTCCAGACATGTGCCACCTTCTGTATCTGTCTTACATGAGTACTGGGAAATTGAACCTATATACTTAGGTTTCACAGACAAGTTCCTTAGCCACTAAGTTATCTCTCCAGCCCCAACAAACTATTTGAACATATTTATTTACAAGAATATACAGATTCACTTATTTCCTATAGATTTGTTGATTTATAATTTAGTATGCAAAGGTAACATAGACACTTAACTATATTTATTTTTGTTCAGGTAGGAAGTTACACAGGAGGAGAAAAGTAGTTTCCTCTGTGAGGCAATCTACTTTACTTAAAGTATGATTTTCCAAAACTGTTGCCAATAGAAGCATTGAAATATCAGGAAAAAATATACTCAGAGTGAGATAACATAATCCTTACCATACAGCTCTGTGAAAAATAAAAACGTACAGATCTCTCTTGCTAGCTAAGTGACACAATTTGGCCTCAATTATCTGATTTTGTGGATGAAAATGAACTATGAGGGAAATCAATTGCATTTCCCAAGCCTCTTATCTTTCAGAGAATTTCTTGGCTCTTCAAATTGTGAATCTCCTACACATCACGGTTTGTAAAATCTGTTATGATTATTGGTCATTTTGGGTAACAGAAAGGAGGATAATATACCACAATGACTCTGATATTGTGTTGTACATTTCAGTGCTGTTTCACACAGAATTCCAAAACCACATGTAGAAAATAATATAGAAGGTCAAAAAGAAACACTATTCTACTTGAATAATCAATGTTGAAAATGTGTGATTATCAGATCTCATTAGAAAATAACACAACCATTCTTCTAAGAGTTTCTGTTACTGATCAGGTATCAACTATTTTACAGACTTGGCTTAGTGAATATAATTCTGCTTTCATTTATTTATACTTTGACATTGCTTAAATATGTCTATATTTTCCTTATCAAAGAACAAAACTCTTGAAAGCTTAAAACTTTATTTCTTGGAAATATTACATGAGTTTATTTTTGTATTGTGCCTTTTCAAATCAGTAAATGATATTGCAATGAGTCAACCGTGGCTGGGAAAATTTACCTCCTTGTGCAGAGTGACCATTGCAATGAGATAGTCTCTCATCTGCTGTGATTTCATTGTTTTATAATTGAGATCATGCTTTTATTAATAATAACAATAAAACATAGAAAGTTTGTAAGTCCAGCTGGCAATTTGGAAATTAGTACAAAGAGCTAATCATCTTCACTGCTTCTTCTTCCCAGGACTGCAAATTTAACATTATTGAAAATAAGTTAACTTAATTTTTTAAAGATTCAACCATGAAAGCATTTATCACAGGAGCAAAATAAGAAACTTGAGAGTGGATGAAAAAGAAATTATGCTATTATGAATATAGTGCTACCATTTGCTTGCCCTTTGCTATGATTTGGTATAAGTGGAACTTTTTATCTAATAGTAGATTGTGGCTATTATTATAAACACACATTTCACACAAATTTGATGTCATGCATATTCACATTAAAATATTATTATTTATAAAGAAAAATGGAATTTCTAAATGAACTGTTTATGCCCTTAAGATATCATCTTGACATAATAGGCAGTCCTCTTTCATTTCTTTTCTATTTTCAAGAGGATCATTAAGTCAACAAGATTATCATAATCATGACTGCAAAGGTATTAATTTAAACTATGAGTTAAGTCAGGTAAAATAGATGCTATTTATTTGTTTGAATTGCTGTTTTAGTTACCTTCATGGTGCTGGAATAACACTTAACCAAAATCATCTGATAAGAGGAAAGGATTTATTTTGGTTTAAATTTCAAATGGAAGCTTCTTGATGGCACAAGCAAAGGCTGTACATCACCTCTGCCACAGCAGGTGGAAAACAGCAGTAGGAGAGAAGAATGAGTTCTGGTAAGGGGGATCGGGGTATAATACCCCAAAAACTACTCCAAATAATACGTCTCCTTCAGCAAGGCACCACTGCCCAATTTGACACAATATGGGGACTATGCATTCAAAACCCATGAGTTTATGGGGTATACCTGATTCAAACCACCACTTGTACCAAAAAGTAGAGTGAGACATGATAATGTTACATGGCGAGCTTAAAATTACAGGGTCAGTAGATGATGGTAACATAATTTAAATGAGTAACTAATTCTATTCAGTAGAAAGTATTCTGACTATCCTATTTTTTTTTTCTTTTTGCAGAAGAGACAAATATGCTTGGAATTTTTTTCACAAACAAATTTATATAAATTTTTACATCTTCTTTTAAATATCACCTACTTATTAGTTCTCCAATAGTGAGTCCCTCCACTCAAAATTTTTTCTTTCTTGTTTTTATTTATTTTTAATTTCTTTACTTATTTTAGAGAGAGGGAGAAGGAGAAAGAGATAGAGGTGGAGGGGGGGGGGGGATCTGCATGCCAGAGCCTTTAGCCACTGCAAATGAACTCCAGATACATACACCCCCTTGTGCATCTGGCTTCTGTGGGTAATGGGGAATCAAACCTGGGTCTTTAGGCTTTGAAGGTAAATACTTTAATCACTAATCAATCTCTTCAGCCCCAGAATTTTTCTTTTTTTAAAGAAACTATCTTCTATCAACTGTGTGATGGTTTCCTATACTTCATTTTAATACCCAGTCATTTAGACTTTTTTGCAAAACTTATCTCTCATGAAAGATTTGGGATTCACTAAAAGTGTAGACTTTCTTTTAAAAGAGTAATAATTGCTCAAAAATATACCCATTCTGTGCTATCCAATGTAATTTAATATAAGATCTACTTTTTCTACCGAGTTTATATATACAACAGTTAAGTTTTACTCTTAACACAGAATGTTAAGTTGTTATAGTTAGAACATTTTTATAAGATTTTACTAAAATCCTCACCACCCCTAATAATCTAAACTTCAGTAGTCTTTCCAATAGTGTCTTTTTCCATAAGCAAGATAGTATATCTACATTGTTATATTACAGTCTAAGGACATGCCCTGTAAATTGTGGTCCAAGAGCAAAAGGAGATGTGGCATGCCTGGTCAAGTACTATGAAGAATTTCAAGTAGGCAAAAGCAGAGTATGAAACTGAGCCCTTGTCTTCCTAAGTGATCCCAGTGTGACCATACAGGTCATGCACCCATGAAGCCAGAGTCTCATATATTGTCCTCCAGGAGGACTTATCACAGTGAATTTACATCCACTGTGCTTCTGTTTCTGTTTGTGGTATCCCAGGACCATAATTAGCTGGTGTTCAAATCAACCCCTCAATTATTTTACATTCTAGTTTATCAAAAATTTATTTTTATCTTCAATTCTATTTCTTAAAGACTTCTCCACAAATTCATGTTTATTGAATATCTATGCATCTAATTCTATGGACCTTATACTTTTGTTATATTTTTATGGTTGTCTACGTTATTGGCTATACTAATTACAAACTATACCTCTGCTGCTTTTTGGTGATTTATTATTATTCCTGTGGAAGAGAGAAAGTCTAGAAAGGGACCAACCATGTATTCCTATCCATTCTAGAGAACAGAGAAAGCACAACTCTCTCAGGTTTAGTAGTCACTGCATCCACGTTCCGCATACCTGCCCAATATCCTCCACCTAATTCAGAGGGGGAGCTAAAGAAAATATGAGCCGAGTTATTACATTGAATGTAGACACCATCAAAGAATAAATTTAAGATGTTTCCTCAGGTAATGTAGAATAAAATGCTCTACAAGACCAAGGTAGGGAAGGCCAGACTGACTGTTGAGAGTGGAGTAAGGAAGACAAGAGGACAGTGCTTTATTTTGTTGGAGGGAACCTCTTTCCAAAAAAAGAAACTTGATAAATGTAGCAGCATGGATTGGCCCGGTGTGTGGCATTCTTTAAAAATACTAATTAAGCACCATGATTGGCAGCTTAAGTTTATAATATGAGTTCATATCTTAGCTGCCTGAAACATCCATATATATAAAAGCCCAAAACTAATGTGTGTTAAACTACAAACTGCAAGAGAAAAAATTGGAGTAAAAAATAATTGGGACTATGAGTATTCTTAGGACATGTCATTGCCAGCTGCCCTATAATATGGCATTGTGCCTTATGGGTGGCGGCTGGCATTTGAAAGAATCATGAACCATGCTATGAGGACATCCAACCGAATTGTGAGTCATGTGTTTGTTAGTATGCATTGACTCTCTCTCTCTTTCTATTACTGTAGAGTGATTATTATTCAAAAAGCTGCATTGTGTTGTGGGTTGGCAATATTCGTGTGTGTGTGTGTATGTTCTTATATGTGAGGATGCATGTGTTTGCATGTATATGTGGAGGGAGACAATGAGTGTCTTCCTCAGTGCCTCTCTATCTTTTTAAAACTATTTTATCAATGTACTTGAGAGAGAGAGAAAGAGAGAGAGAGAGAGAATGGGTATACCAGGGACTCTAGCCACTGCAAATGAACTCTAGAAACTTGTGCCACCTTGTGCATCTGGCTTTACATGGTTAGCTGGGAATCAAACTTTGGTCCTCTGGCTTTGCAGGCTTTGCTTTAACTGATAAACCATTTCTCCAGCCTACTATCTTGTTTTATTTATTTATTTGTTTGTTTGTTTGTTTGTTTGTTTGTTTGTTTGTTTGTTTGTTTATTTTTTGAGACAGACTCAGTTACTATAGGTAGCCAATAAGCCTAGGGAATCTTCCTGTCTCTGCCTTCTTAGTACTGGGATTACAGATGAGAGTTTCCATGCCTAAGTTTAAGTGGATGCTAGAAATCTAAACTCAGGTCCTCAGACATGTGTGGCAAGGACTTGACCCACTTTGCAATCTCTCCAGCCCTTCTTACTATTTTTTCTTTTGCTAAATAATTTTCTAGAAAAATGTCTATACTTTTGATAAATGTGTTAAATCATAAGGCTTAAATATAGAAGGACTTTCCCCTAGATACTTGCTGGATTCAAATTTCAGTTCTACAACATGTCATTTTGGGGACCTCTGACAATATTTGCCTCAGTTTACTGATGCACATACACATATATAATTATTTGGATAATTATAAGATTTTATGAATTTGAGTATAGGTAGGATTTAAAGTCCTCAAAACTATTGTAGTCAAGAGATCATAGTCATAAGCAAAATTTAGTAATATGTCTAATTTGAATTCAATCCCTTCTACTGTTCACTCTAGGGCTGGAGCCAAATTAAAACCCTATTCCTGGCCAGGCATAGTGGCACACACTTTTAATCCCAGAATTTGAGAGGCAGAGGTAGAAGGAAAGCTGTGAGTTCAAGGCCACCCTAAGATTACATAGTGAATTCCAGGTCAGCCTGTGCTAGAGTGAGACTGTGCCTCAAAATAATAGTAATAATAGTAATAGTAAGTAATAATAATAAATCCTATTCATTATCTCTGTCAGCTCTGCAAATGAATGTTATGTGCCCTAAACCTAGATAAGTACACTAGAGAGTTATACTTTCATGGAGTTATTTTTTAACTAATTCACAGAAGATGATATGGTTGGCTTTGTGATTATGGAAAATTAACTCTGTAATTATCTCACTAAATCATTCTAATGATGAAAAACATAGAGAACAGATTTTTCAAGGTTATTTCAAAATAGCTGCCCATAATAAAACCTAGAATAACATAAAAGCACACTTAAACTTGAATATTTCATTTTAGTAAATGCTGTTACTTTTCACTTCAGCTGCAAAATATTGCTAAAGACACAAAATTCTGTGAGAAGTTGCTTTATATGCATTGAACATTCGTATGTGTAAGACATGATTCATGATACCCATATGTATATCTTTTTTTATTTTCATTTCTTTTTTTCTTTTCATTCTTTTTTTTTTTTTTCTCTTCTTTTTCTGAGGCAAGCTGACTAGACTGGACTTTTTTATGCTAGAGAGAGAGAGAAGAAATATTGGTACACCAGGGCCTCCAGCCACTGTAATTGAACTGTAGATGCATGCACTACCTTGTACACATATGTGAACTTGAGCGCTTGCATCACCTTATGCATCTGGCTTACGTGGGATCTGAAATGTTGAACATAGGACCTTAGGCTTCACAGACAAGCACCGCAGCTGTCAGACCGTGTCTCCAGTGCCCATATGCATATCTTAGCTGGGTGAATGGGTATCATCAATTGTGCTGGGAGCTGGGAGGCCTCTGCCCTTTAAATCCTGAGCCCCAGCCTCGCATTTCCTCTAGTGGTGCCCCACCTCTCCCAGGATCCACAATATGCCAAAATGCCTATCGCCGCTGCAACTGTGGGGGAAGATGTGTCATAACAGGAGCCTATGAGTGACATTTCATATCAACAACATAACAGTAAGCATCTTCAGCAGTGAGCAGGCCTTTAATCCTTTAATCCCAGCACTGGGAAGGAGACTGTGGTAGGAAGATCTCTGTAAATTTAAGGCCAGCTAAAGACTGTTTAATGAATTTTAGGTCAGCCTGGCCTAGAAGGAAACCCTATCTTGAAGAGCCAAAAAAAAAAAAAAAATCCTCATTTCATATGTAATTACCTTATTTTAGGTAAGATATATTATAATATCATCAACAAATAATTTATATTGATGGGAGTGTTATATTACATTCATTAAAATATATGTTTCTAAACATCTATATGTATTCCTTTCATCAACTGATCTCCCTAATTTCTTCCATGATAATTATCTTTACTTGCATATTTTAAGAGACAATCTCACTATAGCTCAAGATGATCTAAATCACTCTATATCCCAGTATGGCCTTATATTCGTGGCAAGCCTCATACTTCAGCCTCCCAAGTACTGGGATTAAAGGCATGAGCAAACACAGAGACATTTTCAATGATCCACTTAGGATCTGTACTTAAGTGTAATTAAATCTTTAGCCTCGTTATTTGTGGTATAGGTTTCATTTGATGAAAATAGGTGAAGTAGTTTCTGCGTTCTATACTGCACATACTCCCACCACATACAATTCATAAACATGCTATCCAATAATTTTTTATTCCTCTTGCTTCTATTGCTACAACACAATACTAAAGGCTGGGTATTGTGTATGAGTAATTTAACTTAGAATTGTTGAGGCCACAGAACCAGAATCAGGTTGTTCTGATATATTTTTTCGGTCTATAGTACACTCCAGTGGCAAATAACCTTCGGGCAATGTACGTGAGCCCTGTGTGCACAGGTCATGAAATTACAACGGGGACCAAGAAAGGAGTCAAAGATGAGCCTGGCCGGTGGGCACAAAATGAAGCACAATAGGATCCGTGTGACACGGACTCCAGAAGGGCCCCTGGAGAGTAAAGGGCACTGTCAGGAACGGGCAAGGCAATTCATGGAGGAGGTGAAGAAAACACAATGTATTATGAAGATGTCACAACGAACCCTTCTTTGACAGTCAGATGATAAACAGCAAATATTCAGAAAGCAGCCATGAGAAGGTGACACACTGATACACACTGATGTGCAGCAGGAAGGAGTGAGGCGTGCTGACTTAAAAGAATCCCTCTCAAAAGAATAAACTATGTTTTCGAAATAAAATGCCAGGCATGGTGTTGCATGCCTGTAATCTCAGCACTGGGGAGGCAAAGGTAGAAGTATCACTGTGAGTTTGAGGCCAGCTTGTGACTACATAGCAAGTTCCACATAACCCTGGGCTAATGGGATAGAATGAGACCCTACCTTAAAAACCTGAAAAAAAAAAAAAGTTATCCCTTTCACAGGCAATGCCTCTGATGATCCAATAACCTCCCACTGGACTATACTGTTTAAACATACTTCCATTTCCCAACATACTGGAACCCACGAACAAGGTTACAACATATGAATCCTCAGAAAACAAGCTGCATATCCAGCCCACGTTCTAAAGAGGGGAGGCAGTAATGTTTATCATGTTTCTTCAGCCTATGTTTATACAAACTTGTTATCCTTAAGAAATCAGGGAAAGGTATTACAGTGGAATACATACATTGGCCAAAGATGGGAAAAAAGATGACTGACTTGTCAACAGGCACCCAAGAGAGGAATATTGAAAGGGAAAATGGAGCTATGGAAAAGAGGAAGAGCGATAGGGGAAGTTCTGAGACATCAGGTCCAGTTGCATTCTCGAATGTAATTTCAACACATCTCTGAAAATTTCCAGAAACCTTAATGTTTATAATTTTATTTTTTAATTATTTACATTTAGCTAAGTTTAAAAAATATTTTATTTATTTATTTGAGAGAAAGAAGAAGAAGAAGAAGAAGAAGAAGAAGAGGAGGAGGAGGAGGAGGAGGAGGAGGAGGAGGAGGAGGAGGAGGAGGAGGAGGAGGAGGAGGAGGAGGAAGAAGAAGAGGAAGAGGAAGAAGAAGAAGAAGAAGAGGAAGAAGAAGAAGAAGAAGAAGAAGAAGAAGAGGAGGAGGAGGAGGAGGAGGAGGAGGAGGAAGAAGAAGAAGAAGAAGAAGGGGAAGAAGAGAGAGAGAATGGGCACACCAGGATCACCAGCTACTGCAAATGAACTCCAGATGCATGCTCCCCATTGTGCATCTGGCATACATGGGTCCTGGAGAGTCTAGCTGGGATCCTCCAGCTTTGCAGGAAAGTGCCTTAACCACTAAACCATCTCTCCAGCCCCAATTAGCTATTTTTTTTTATTGGTATGCATTCATTTTACAAAATTCAGCACTCCCTCCTGGCAACCTGGTCCAGATTAACGTGCATGCCCTGGATTCCACACGATGACCACTGAGTGTCTATGGCAATGATAATGAAAACAATAACCATTCACAGTTTTGAGATACATTTTTCTATATTCACTTCTCGCTTCTCATTTCTGAGAGGTCAAACACTATGTTAGAGAACGAACACAGTGAAGGTGGATATCAGATGTTTGCACTCACGTGGCCACGTTGTGGTATGAGTGTTTTATTTGAATATATAGAGGATATAGAATCAGAGTTCACTGGGGTATATTTGGTTTGTGTTGACATTCAAACAATATAAAATTCAAGAAAAGAGTAACGTGATGTCCACTCAAAATGTGAGTTCATATCCCACTATTTCTTTTTATCTGCATTAGCCTCTGGGTTTGGATATTCTAAAATTTAAATGTTACCCTTTTGTCTGTCAATGTGATGTGCAAAGCTTTTTGGGTTCCTTAGGCCTTTTCATTTTCTTTTTTGAATTCATTTTGATCTGAACAGCCCTACTTCCTCAAACGTTCTCTTCTTTCTTCCTCTACAGATGCCCTAGACAGATTTACTTGATTGACTTCTGGTATGTTAACATTCGGTTTTGGTCCCCCGTGCTAAGCACAAAGGCCATGACAGAGGTATAAATAAGTGTACCTTGCTCTCGAAATATTCAGTCTCCAGTGGAAGGTTGTGTGACTGATCAACAACTTTTTGCTGACATCCTTCCATGTGTGCTAATTTGCATTCCACAGATATAATGCCATACTCATGATATTCTGCTAGATTGAAATTACCCGTTTTCATTTTACCCTTGTTTCTTTAAAATATCATAACTTTAATTATTACTTTGTAATCTTTCCTTCTCTTGCAATGTATCCAATCAGTAATGTTTTCAAAACATTTGTCATTTTGATTAGACTTTAGAAACATTTATTTATTTATTTTTATCTCCTTGACTGCTTTCAGGTAAAGCTGTATTTTTCTTTTATGGATTTATTTGCCTTAAAGTCCTGTGAGACAATATTAACTGTAATTTTTGAATCTCCATTTTGAAAGTTTGTTGACATTGGGCTTGATGGTCTATTTCCTAGAACAGTATTTGTGATGAGTACAGCTCGGTATCCTTTGCTACACAATTAAAAAAACAGATTATGATATTCTAAACAAATATTTAGAGGGTAGAGGTCACCAATTCTTATGGGGTTTCCAGTGGAAATTCCACTACCTGAGTGCACTGCATCCTGTTTTCAGAAAGTTATAAAGCATAACATCCTTGAACCGAACCACTGTCAGGCAGACACAGTGCATCATCATGGAAAAAAGGAACGAAAGTTTCTCCACTGCCTATGTAACTGCTCATCTTAGTCAATGTATGTTGAACAGAGAGATCTGAAGAATATGGTATTTAAGGGAATATGGAATTCTCCAGTCGACTTTAAAATATCGAGTTTGAGCATGTGCCTGCTTATCTGTCACACTGTAAATCCCCAGGTTTTCTCCTAAAGGCCTCTAGAAATGTTTTGTAATGAAAAGCAGGTTCTGGTAATCCACACTGTGATCAAATTACTTTTGTCAGTGTCTTTCATTGCACCATTATTTATTGCACAAAGCCTAATTTAGTAGGTTAAAAAAAATGTTCATTTCTAAGCCTCCCTGATTGTCAACTGTCAGTGACTGATATAGAATGACTCATTGTGGGTTTACAATTAGAATCTTAAAATACTAATGGAGTAGTGTATAAATGGAATTCCAGGGGTTTTTTAATATCCATTATATATACTAAAGCTTACTTAAAATGTTTCTACCCTCAATGCTTTTCAAAAGAATAAATGAAACAACTTAAAATTGGAAAATCCTTACCAATGGCCCAGAAAGTATTATGTCCTTCATTTAGAAATTGTCTCTCTTCTTCATTCACTGCCTTTCAAAGGCCTGACATAAATTAATCTGTTCCCAACAATTTCATGGCTTTCTATACAACAGAAAAAATATGTACTAAGCCAGCAATAAAACATAGTCAGCTAGCAATAGGAAGCAGTAAGATAAAGCCTACGATATATGGGTACTTTTACCTTCCATCAACCTTGGGGCTAAGGGTCTTAGGTCTTGAATTTCTCTTGAAACCACACAAATGGACAAATAATAGGCATCACTATCCTTCCCATTTTGAGGAAAAGTGATGGACTCTTCATTGCTGACCTAATAAAAGATAGGAGAACCAATCCAGTGGCACTCAATCTTCATCAAGTACCATTAGTTCCCCCACATGAAAATATAGAAATGCCAAAGTCACACCTTAAGTAGAGTCAACAAGAGAAAGAATGAGTTATAGGCCTTAAAGTTAGTCCTCCTTTCTCAGATCATGTGGAAAGACAGACTGGAAATACATGAATTTCTATCCTTCTTTTTGCCACAAATGTTTTAGAGGAAGAAATAAGAGGCTTCCTGACTAGCCGGCTCACTACTATTTTGCTTTCCCAATTACACATACACAGAATCTTTCTATTTATTGACATTTATTATCTTCACTAACAGCTCCACTTTCATGTTTAATATATTCCTACCACTGAATACTTAACCAAACCAAAACAACAAAAATCATTAAAAAATCAAATGTATTAAGAGATATGTCACCTGTTTTTCATCCTCCTTTTCCATCTTCCCAAATTAACACTGCTGTTACAATACAGCAGTTACCTAAGAACTCAAAGACACGCATTTTTCAAATTTGGGGGATATATGTTTTTCTTTCTGCATGCATACATAAAAGTGATAAAGTCTGATAATTCAACAAATGCAACACTTATCCACCATGGGAACAGAATCAATTAACTCATTACTATCTATTAGTAATACTATATACATCTCAGAATGGATGTTTGAATTGGGCTGGAGGGATGGCTTAGCAGTTAAGCGCTTGCCTGTGAAGCCTAAGGGCCTTGGTTCGAGGCTTGATTCCCAGGGTCCCACATTAGCCAGATGCACAATGGGGCACAAGCATCTGGAATTAATCTGCAGTGGCTGGAGGCCCTGGCGCACCCATCCTCTCTCTTTCCCTCTCTCTCTGTCTGCCTCCTTCTGTCTGTCACTCTCAAATAAATAAACAAAAAATTATTTTAAAAAAATGGGTGTTTGAAGATTCTCAAAACACCTGCCTCATAAGAACCCGTATTTAGGGGCTGAGGAGCTATCTCAGAGGTTAAAGGTGCTTGCTTGCAAAGCTTGTCAGAATAGGTTCAATTCCCAAGAGACCCATGCTGGATGAAACAAACAATTGTGGTGCAAGTGCTTCATGTGCATTTCTAGTGGTCAGAAGCCCTAGCATGCATATGTACACACACACACACACACACACACACACACACACACACACACCTGAAACTATATCAATAACAATTTTCAAATAGGAATGCACATTTACAATTTGTAAGAACAAACATTACTCACAATCAGGTAGCTTAAAACCAACAAGGAGCAGATTGTGTTGTGAGACCTACCTGCACTTTCAAAGCAAATGAAGGGATGACTAGAGGCTTGGCACTCCTCTGTCTTCTGGGTAGAAGCTATATTGCCGATTGCATCATAAGGCTGAGAGAGCCATTGCTGTTGTATTTCTTGTAGGTCATACTATAATATTTATACTATTATATAATTTTTCCCAGATTGGCCTGGGAATATGGATCAGTTGATAAAATGCTTGCCATAGAGACATGAAAATTCCCAGAAACCACACACACACAAAAAGGAATGGTGGTACATGGTTATAATACTAGTGCTGTGGGCAGAGACAGAAAGATATCCAAGGCTGGTCGGATAGCATTTCCAGAGTCAGGTTCCATGAGAAGCCCTGTACAAAAATTTAGGTTAAAACACTAAATATTGATCCTTTTTCTTCACCTGTAAATAGACGCATGCATACTCACACACATATTTCTCATGCATACTCTCAAATATATGAAGCCTACATAGACAGAATCATGTTATTCATACATACACATGCAAAAATAAATGTGCCCTGAAAATGATATTGCCTATATTAATTTGTTAATGACTGCTATTGAATTTTCTACTCCACAAGAATTTTTTTTAAATATTTTTTATTACTAATATGCACTCTTTTTTATTCAGTTGCTTAAAAATGAATAGGAACATGTAAAGTGCACCTTGACATTGTCTCATATTGCTAATAAATTGCAATCAATAGCTTTAAGTATTTTTCCTAGTAGATATCTTCATTTGAAAACAACTCATATCTAAGATTCTATTTTGACATAATTTCCTTCTTAAAGTTTTATTTGTCTTTATTCTCTTTGAACTTGCTAGATGCTATGTCAGAATTATGGGCTTTAGTGCATCAAAGACAATAGGCATGGCTTTAATTCCTTCTTTCACATTAAAGGGAAGAAATGGACATGTGATCCAATTCTGTGCATATTTAAAGTAAAAACATCCTCTTTATTCTCTTAAGCACATATATTTATTATAGGTGATGTTTAATATAGTGACTTGAAAATCCAAATTATCATCCTGGAATATGATACCAAAGCATTCACTCTGGAAGATTGCTGGATCATCCTCAGAGGTCTGTAGGTAGGCATACAACATAGTACATGTCTTGTCATATAAATGTAATGATGTACAATGTAAGATAATATTTTTGAGTGCAAGTTTAATAGAGTTAGTTTTTGCCTATATTTGGGGGGATGTATAAGTTACCCCCTGTTACATTAATAATTAATTGTAAAAAACATCTACCTTGATTATTTTTATGGGGTGCATGAATGCATACAAATTTCCTGGACTTTATCTTGCAGATATTAACTCACATAATTGTGGTGATCATGTTCCTACTAAGAGCTATAATTATAATGGTAGTAGAGAAAAGGAATAGAGGAAGGATAAAATTTACAAAACATGAGGGGCTGCTTTATAGTAAAAGGTAATACTACTCATGAGGCTTGGCAGAATGCCTTTTTCTTAAACCTGACCATTAAGGTAGCAACTTGTGACTTTCTGTATTCAGCAACTCACCTGATATTGGACCTGAAGGACTATACAACTCATAGGCAAAGACCTCACCATGTGGAGATGTGAGCCATAGTCTGTGACTAAAGCAACTTTCTATAATCTACTATGGGGCAAATAAAGTTAAACTTGGTATTTCCATTCCTTGGTAATGAAAGCAGTCTGCTCAGCACTCTAACAGTCCTGGAATATCTCCATCCACATGGTAACTGATGCCTTTTAAAAACAATCTCAGGTAATAGCAACCATGTGTTTAGTGCTCCGATCCAGGGAAAGTGCTGGCACTGAAGTCTTAGAGAGACAAGTCCAGCTACCATGGATGAAGCAGAGGTTAGCTTAAAAGTATGTATCTTGACTTGTTGTTCATTGCAATCAAATGGTATGTTCAAATAAAAAAGGAAGAAAAAAAGGGACAACATATAGAGTAATATTCAATAAAAGTTAAAACAGGTGGCACAGTTTTGTTTTAAGCATATACACTAAGTGGGATAGGAAATGGCTCATTGGTTAAAGTGTTTGCTGCATAAACATGACCTTGGACAGATTGCTCAACACCATTTAAAAATCAGAGGTGTGGCTAACACCTATAAGATCCCTAAAGCTTTCTGGATAAATAATCTGTCCTGAACAATGAGTTCTGAATTCAGTGAGAAAGCCTGTCTCACAAAATAAGGTGAAGGAAAATTGAGAAAGACATCCTATATTAAAATCTGACTTCCACATGCATCAATCTCACATGTATTCCCACAAACCAACATGCATGCTCACCTGCACATGATACAACACACCCATACATTTAAAAACATACATTTAATACTAAGAATTATTTTGTCATGTGCAATTTACTATTGAATACATGTTGCCACCAGTTGTGTTTATGTGTGTGCACATGCATTCCTTTTTATAAAATTGCCTACGGTACATTTCTTCCATAGTGCATTTGTTCATGTTGAGTCTCCTTGAAAATGGGTACTATTATGTCATTAATATTGTTGAACAGAACAATAAAGATGATGACAACTGTGTTCTTGATATCTTCTGTAAGGACAAAATGGCTAAAATATCAAAGAACACATATATTATATATGATTTTTTTAAATTACATTTATAAAGAGAATCAAAGATTGAAAAAAAATGAAAATTCACTCAGTTTCACAGAGATACTGGACAGTTTGAGATTCCCAAGGACATTATATGTTCTCAGGATTTCTTATAAAGAGATCTGGCAATCATGAGAGTATGAGATATTTACACTTTCCTCCTCAATGAGAAAGGAGGTGCTGGATTCCACAATTACACATCTGCAAAAGGTGTCTAAAGAGGGCTGCACAAGTGATTTATCTTGCCTGTATTTTAATTTTAGTCAAATTCTTTATTAACTTATACATTCATACATTTTTACTGATTATTTTTGCCATATTTACTTGTAAAAATGAATAGAGAAACAAATGCTGATTATCTCTTGCTTCTCTCATTCCAGAATGTGAGGAGAGAGAGAAGGAGGAGAAGGAGGAGATGGAAAAGGAGAGGAAAAGAGAAGGAAAACAACAGATGAGTATGTCAGTAATGGGAACTATGTAGCCTATTTGAGTAGTTAGAAAGATTTTCTCCAAAAAGATTCTTCATTTAGAATTTGGATGATTAGAAAGAACGGTGCACAGAAGACTCTAAACTGCACTCAGAGTAGGAAGACACACATGTGATCTTAAAGTAGAACCTTCTGTGAGGTTACTCGGTAGCACAATGAGATTCTAAAAACTGCTCTATATCCATAAGCCAGCATACTCCATTATCCAGTTTCCTTGTGACCTGACACTCTATATACCTGGGGCATAAATCAGCACTTGCCCCAGTCCACCAAAGAGAAAATTAGTATGGAAGAGATACAGTCAGGATTTCCAGAATTTTCCCTCTTGGAGCTCCTCCCATGTGCCAGGAAAGAACTACCATCCCATTCCTGGAGCTTTGGAACTTTGCTGCATCTATTTCTTCTGACTTATACTCTCTCTAAAAGGAAGGCTTTCATAATTTACCCTTAAGAAAGACAAAGTCAGAGGTTGCTATCTAAAATCCATGTAGACACATGCCACATCATTTTAATAAATCACTTCCAACTCTTTTCTGAGCGCTTCTCTAGCAGGCTCCTCTCTCAGTACCTATACAGTGTGACAAGGTGTCACATGAAGCAAAGCATCTTCTGAAGGCCAGAATGTCCACCAAAACAAGTACATTTCGTGGGCTGGAGAGAATGCTTAGTGGTTAAGGCACTTGCCTTCTCAGCCTAAGACCTTATGTTCAAATCCCCATGTTCCATATTAGCCAGACACACGGACACAAGTGTGCAATGTCACACATGACACAAGAGGGAACACAGTTTGGAGTCCATTTGTAGCAGTTGAAGGCCCTGGGATGTCCATTCTCTCTCTTTCTTTCTCTCTTCTCTTAATATTAAAAAAATAAAAATAAATAAAAGTATATTTGAGAGCACTGACATTTTTTTATTGGCTAAAGAATGAATGTTGGGCTGGAGAGATGGCTTAGAGGTTAAGCGCTTGCCTGTGAAGCCGGCGAGGCTCGGTTCCCCAGGTCCCACATTAGCCAGATGCACAAGGGGGCGCATGCGTCTGGAGTTCATTTGCAGAGGCTGGAAACCCTGGTGCGCCCATTCTCTCTCTCTCCCTCTACCTGTCTTTCTCTCTGTGTCTGTTGCTCTCAAATAAATAAATAAATAATTTAAAAAAAGAAAAAAAAAGAAAGAATAAAGAGAATGAATGTTAAGAGTTATGAACTCTAATTCTCTCTACTTTCATCTGGAACTTCACAGGACAGTTAACTTTGGCGTTGTGGTGGTTGGAATGCGAAATGTCCTCTACGTCCTCCATGGATTTGTGACTATGTGCCCTCGCCACTAAGCCATCTCTCCAACCTTTAAAATAATTTTTATTTGTACACACATGTATGAGTGTCTCTCATTACACATGAGCGCTGACACGCACACCATTCTTTGTACATGGATTTAGATGCATGGTGGGAAATAGCACCTGGACTGGCAGGCTTGGCAAGAAATTCCCTTTAACTGCTGAGACATCTCCACAGGTCCCCAGATTAGCTTACGTTTTAGTACTCTATTTGTTTACATATTTATTTATTTACCAAAAGAATATGCCAAATATCTGACTCTTAAGCTTCCCTTTTTTATTTATTTTTCTTATGAATGTATGTATTTATGAGAGAGAGACAGGGGGGAAGAGAAAGGGAGAGAGAGAGAGAAGTGAATGGTGCACCAGGCACTATAGCCACCACAAACAAACTCCAGACACGTGTACCACTTTGTGCATCTGGCTGTACTTTGGTACAGGGAAATGAACCTTAATCACTGAGCCATTTCTCCAAACCCCTCAAGCTTCCCTTTAATCCTTAAATTTTTAAGAAAACAAAAAGTTATTTTATTAAAAGATTAATTCTCTTATGAAGCTAGAACACAAGTATGACTACAAAGGTCAAATAAATAGACTATGTTGTCTACAACTCAAAATACACATGACAGTATGCATGACTGAACACATGCTTTTGCTGAAATAGGATAGTATGGTGACTAAAATCTCAGGCTTTGCAATTTTGTCATCTATGCTTTAATCTTGATTTATTATTCATAATCTTCATGAAATTATAAAATATGAATTATGTGAACCTCAGACTACAGTAGTTAAAAAGAGATACTTCAAAATCACACATATAAATTATCATCCTATCTGTTGGTACTTGATACTTTTGTGTAATTTTGGCAATTTATGTCCCTTTTCTTGTCTCAATTTCTTCATCTGTAAAATAAGCATAATTATACTGCCACACACATAGTGTTACTCAAAGAAATGCATATCAAATACTAAAATACATTTGCCTTGTTCCATAACAATTCAAATAATATCTACCTAGCCAGTATGGTGACTATTTTTAAGATGATAACTGATAATAACTGAAGTTTCTGCTTCTTTCAAAGGCATAATAATCTGGAGAAAATTTCTAAAGTTTATCTTTCAAAGAAAATTAGAGTTACTCAATTCATTTCATAATTCATTAGAATCACTCATAACCCCTTGTAAAACAAATGCATTTAATTTTGATAGAAAAAATGTTAGAGAGATGGAAGGGAAGATGAAGAAAGCAAGAAGTGAGGGAGGGAGGGAAAGAAGGAAGGCAGGAAGGAAGGAAGGAAGGAAGGAAGGAAGGAAGGAAGGAAGGAAGGAAGGAAGGAAGGAAGGGAGGGAGGGAGGGAGGGAGGAAGGTGGAAAGAAGAAAAGAATGAAGAATGGGAGGAAAGGAAAGGAACATGACCAAGAAAGAAAAACTATATTTAACAGTAAAAGAGTATGGCTACATTGCCAAAGGTCATTTGATTAAATAAAAATCTACTAATCACAGCCACCTCCATATATTTTCAGCATGGGAAATTTAAGAAATAAACGATTGTTTTCAAAGCAAAAATGAAGAAATGAAATTGAGAAAACAAGGTTTCTATTGTCCAAATGTGTTTGGAAACTTCATTTATCATTGGAAAGAATACTTAGGTAGCCCCACTCCTCAGGTGGATGGGCCATTGGTAGCCATGACTCCTAAACAGGAAAGCGTGAGGTTGAGATCAATTTCACTTTCTATTGTCCATTCCAATATAGATGCCTCAGCTTTCTACGAAACTGTGAATGCAGATTGTATATGGAACACTGATGCTGACTTAGACACAGTCAGTTCTAACAAATGAACACACACACACACACACACACACACACACACAAGAACAGAATAGAATATGATTAGTTAGGAAGGGAGAGACAGAGGGTAGTGAAGGTGTTAAATATGATCAAAATGTATTATTTACATGTATAAAATTGCCAAAAAGAAAATCAAAAGTAAATTTAAAGAGTTAAACACATACACACACACACACACACACACACACACACACACACACGTCAAAGGGGGAGGTTTTTTGTTTTTTTTTTTAAGCCAGTAGAGAGATAATTGCACGTTTGGGCTGACTTGCTCACTGGGAACAGGCTTTCTCTGTGGAAAGTGAGCAGATACCAACATTGACACTGCTCTATGTTCTCTCCTTTTTCACCACATGCATAGATAACTGGAGCATGCTTTAGAGAATGGTGGTCCTGTCCAGTAATAAGCTCCTTTCCTCTTTCCCAGTCTTAACAAAAAATAAAACAAAACAAAAAACTGTCTAAAGTTTGGGATTGGGAAAGAGATGCAGAGAACTCTTACATGCAAAGATTTTAAATCATGTAGGTGTAATCTCTGTCTTCTCATTAATGTTCCATTGTGTAAGTTACATGGCCATTTTTGGACTCAGTGGCTGGCTCTATGTCTGGGTAATATTTGAAAATATCTGTGGCTCTGATGACAATCATCTGACTGTAAACATCAGCAGTGTCCTGGGTGAAGACAAATGAGTTAAAGGGAACCATCCCCTAGCAATCCAGGCATCTAGACCCAGTAGAAGTACTGAGAAGTGTTACAACTGTCTCTCAGTTTTAACAAGGGGACTATATCTCATATTATTAAGGTGTGCTCAAAAGGAATATGTTGTCCAGTGTGCAGTGAACAAATTGAGGCATAAAACAGTTAGTTACAAAAGACAGAAATTGACTACAGAATACATCTCATGGCCATGACAGATTTTTTTTTTGCCACATTATCATTGAATTTGAAAGTCTAATATGTCATTTGCATCTGTATGATGTGTCATTTGCAGAAGGGGGTGTGTGTATAGATTTTCATAGCTTAAGCTGCAAAGGCCATCAGGGCTTCCCTCCTAGACAGTGAGATACACTTATTGTGTGTCTGGGGGTGAAGGGGTCCAAAAGAAACTGTAGTATCATTTTGGCAGAATTGTCTCATGAAACAATTGAGCAATTCTGCACAAACGGGGAAATTGCCTGAACATCATCTTCTTTTCTTTAAAAATTGTGACAGGCTCCTCTTCCTGAACACCCACTATATTGTGGATTTTTAGTCTGATATGGACTATTATCATTCTACTATATATATTTGATTCATAAATGAAACTCTAAAACAACAAAAAAATTAAAATATCCAGAATAAACAAAACACTTTACATAACAACAATAGGAGTTTCTTTCCCTGTGGAGCCGGACCTGCTTGAAGAAAAATCATTACAAGGAGCCATGGGCAGATTTGCATAAGGGTGAGTGGATGACACTGGCGCCTTCCTGCAACAGTGTCTGCCTGCGAGCAGATACCTGAGACAATGAGAAAGGCATGAGAACTGGGAGCGCCATGCTTTTTGTTGATTAGAACCATCTGCTTCAAAAGATAAACAATGGAATGCCAGGAAGTTACAAAAGAGTATTCCTGACAGTTTTACACAAGTAGAGTTCTGAGGTTGGTTTTGAATTCTAATAGCAGTATGACTGGAAGTGTCTTTTTTATGGCTCTTTCTCCATAAAGATAGATAGATACAGGCATGTGAGCAAATGGCGTATGCACTCATGTTTTCCCAGACAGACTATGTCCGTTTTCACAGTAGAGACTATGACAGCATCACTCCCAAGGTTGTTTGCTTCCGATTTGCTCCTTGTCACAAAACACACTCTTCCCAAAGCTAGAGTCTGAAAATGGTGTAAATTAGAAGCGCAGGTCTTTCCAGTCTTAATGACTCACACAGGCCAGTAAAGTACACACGAGTTTTAAAGGGGGTTGGTGACAGAAGACTGGGTAATTGTCCTTTTTCATTGATTTGGAATCAAGTGGACATTACTGTGGAGGCAGTTGGCAGTCATTTTGTAATTGAAGTGACATCTGAATTGTAATTTCACATTCTGCTACATTGCATTTTGTCTCTTTTTGTCTCTCATTTTCTGGGAAAATGAAGCCAAAAGCATAAGAAAGTTGTGGTAGAAAGAGGCTAATCAGTACATATATTGTATTTTTTGAACGGTGGATTAGAATTATTCATTCACTCCATTCTTTCTTAGATTTCCATGTCAGAAAGAGTGAAAGGCTTCCATTCAGATTTCCAACTCAGATGCATGGTGTCATCCTGACTGATATCCATTTCACTCAGCCCCCACCCCCATACACACTCCTTATCAGTTACCAAACTGAAGGAAGCATTCTAATCTTTTTTTTCTGGAAATCTTTGGTGCAGGGCAGTTGAGGAGCCAGCTTTGCTATTGAGGCAAACATACTGGCTTGCAACTTACTACCAGCATAGGCACCTGTAGAGCCTATAGATAGATTTGACACTGGCAGAAAAGTGTCATTTTTTTCAGATACTTATGAAGTATCCAAGTATCTACTATGTATACCATTCATTAATCTTGCTTATTATAAGTGATAGCCTTACACTAAGAGATCCCAGGTGGAAGTCTGTGTGTAGTTTATTATCGGCAAAGCTCATAATGTGCCTATAGCACACAGGACTCTTGCCAATTTATATGCTGACCAACAAAATAATGTGGAGTTGCTGTGTTATGCCACAATCATCTTATAGAATCCATTTTCCTCCTTTGAAGAAGTTAGCTATCTTCGAGGAAATTCTATTTATATCTCTTGAACTTTGCAAATATATTCAGACTAAATGAAAATACATAGAGGGTATGCCACAATTCTATTTCCATTCATAATCTACACTACCAAGTATTTTCCAAAAATGACCTATTATATAAGCTGTTTACATTTGTAGGATGACTGATAGATCATCTTAAAATATAGAGCTATTTAAAAATTATTTTTATTATATATGGACATACTTAGTATGTAAACAACACATGTTGGCACTATCTTTTCCCTCCTCCCTGCCCCTTTTCTGAAAAGACCTTCTTCATTGGGGATGCAGGTCAACCCCATGGGGATTTTGGATCAAGCATTATGGGGGCCAGCAGTCAATTATGGGGGAGAGGCAATGTCTCTATGCAAAATGTCCCAATTTATAGCTCTAACAATCTTTCTGCCACTTCTTCCATAAAAATCCCAGAGCCATGTTGGGTGCATTTTAAGTCTACTTTAGTGATGGGCACTTAGGAGCCTCTGGATCTGTGGTTTGATAGGTATTGAGTGTCCTCAGTAACGATCTCCTTCACCCTTGTGCTCATACCAGGTTCACTGAGAAAGCAGAATTCTTGCTCAATTCCTCTGTGGTTTCAGCTGGGGCTGGGGTGGAGTGTGCTGGGTCATTTATCTCCTCAGGCCCAGCTCCCATGTGAAAAAGAGAAGAAGAAAGAATATTAAATATAGAAATGATGGCATAGATCATCCCCAATTTTATTGTATTTAGCATATTAGAAGGACAAGATTTAGAACATCCAAATGACAATTATCCAGCATCTTATACCTTTTACAATGCCATGATGGAATCAAAGTTATTTGCTGAATTTAAGCCTTGAAAAAATATAGAGAGCTTTTATGTTATGCCCAATAGTTTAGTTTCTAACCAATGTCCCATTCTGTACTAACCCCGGTAGATTATCCCAGGCCTTTCCAGTATCAGCACTGCTGTGATTTGGCGACAGGCAACGCTTTATTACAGAAAGCAGTATCTTCCTCACGGTGAGCCACGCAGAAGCATCACTAGACTCTGCTCATCAAATGTCAACAGCACTTCTCCCTATGGTAACAATTAAATTCATTTGCTGACAAGCCAAATATCCATGGGTGGCTGGAGAGGTTGTAGGATGAGAAGTGAGATGAGTATCACACTATCAAAGTGAATGACAGTCTAGATCTATGCTGCCTATGTTCATGTAGAAGTTATATAAATATGACCATATGTATATATATATGCTGTGTGTATAACAGCAAGTAAACAGTTAGAGTATATAAGCATTAAAGGAGTAAGATATAACAAGTTTGGATTTGACTTGCCTTGGTGTGATAAGCAATATTTCTATCAAATGCCAGAGCACTCATCAGACGCACAAAGTTTATTAAATCCCAGATTCCTGGGCTCCTCTGCCCACAGTGGTTAGTTTCAACTCTCGCCAAGTTCCCAAGTAAATGTGAGCCTACATCCAGAACACAATTTGAGAGCTACTCTTTAAAGGGATGAATTTATTCCAAAAACAAATTATATGGGAAAGTCATGCTACAGGGATAGGATTCACTAATCTCTTCACTATTTACTTCAAGAACCCAGGGAATGATAACTGGGGGCTAACTCCACAATGCACGACCCATTTTCATTAACAAGGAGGGTCTAATGGGAGGGGGTAGATCACAAATGAACATAAATAATGGTACCAAACTGCCTGTATTTACTGAAAAAAAAAACTAATAAATTAAATTAAAAAAAAAAAGAACCCAGGGAATGTTTTCTGATGGAAGTATGATTAACAAGAACATTGTATACAGGCCACAACCAATCCAGGTTCTAAGAAAACTATTATATATATAATATATAAATATATAAATATATATATATATATAAACATATATATATATATAAACATATATATATATATATATATATATATATATATAATTTCTATAAAGCTTGACTTAATTATCTAAAGTTTTAAATGTATGCATGTTCCACTGTGATTTAAAAGTAGTTTTATTTTGACATTGCTTCTGTGGGAGTATTTTCATTAAGCAACCCTTGAGTTGGTTTTATGTTAGGTAAATATCTGTTTCCACCTGAATTCCATCTTATTGCAATAGGGAAGATTTTACAACACTACTTGTTTTCATAGCTAGCCATTTGGGGGGAAGAAAGTGTGACCTTGTGTCCTGAACTTTGTGGCATCTTCATGAAGTGATGTTGGTGTATTCTTATTTTTCTCTTCCTTGATACCTATATGTGCAGTGTACACTTGAAATATTGCCTCCTTTCCTGAAATCCATGAGAAAACAACTTAAATAGTATGACCAAACCTTTGAAATGACAAAATTATATATACATAAAATACTTACACAAAACTTTGATAAAAGGTGCCTCTTATAGAGAATATTTCCATCTGAAGATGTCAAGTAATTAGCAACAGTGTTCTCACAGTTTTGAATGATGTCCTTAAAAATATAGCATCATAATTCCTCCCAGCTACTAAAGTAACATTGTTCCCCATTGTCAAGTGAACTGCCATCAAAGTCTTTAATTTTTTCTTATTTTAAAGAAGTATACCAAAATGACCATTATTAATTCCAAACCTAAAAATCTGCTTGCTCCTCTTTTCTTCATAAAATTTAAGCTATTTATCA
Organism: Jaculus jaculus; assembly: GCF_020740685.1. NCBI lineage: Eukaryota > Metazoa > Chordata > Mammalia > Rodentia > Dipodidae > Jaculus > Jaculus jaculus. The sequence continues at coordinate 132,586,575 of NC_059108.1, read as the reverse complement.
GGTCTTCGTTTTTTTTTAAATTTCTATTTTAAAAATATAGTTGCCAACATTTTTAATTATAAATTTTTTCTGCTTTTGTTACTTTCAGGAATATTTCCAACTAGTCATAATCTATCAATTTCCCTTTGTTTTCTAAATACATTCTACAAGTCTACTTAAAATTATAGTTCATCATAATACCAACAGTACATATATACATATATATGTATATATGTATGTATGCATGTATGTATATATGGTGTCACATTAAGGTTTAATGATCAACTTCCCACTGCATTGATATGCATTTTGTGATTCTTCTCTATTCAAGAGAATTATAGATTAATGTGATTAATGATTGTATCTTATATATCACTAAAGCATTTTGTATTTTAAATAGAACAGTATTAAACATCTGACATATCTGGAGTTAGGGTTTAGTACTTACTATAGCTTGCTTGTCCTCAAACCTTACTGAACTCAGCTCAATAGGAAATTATTTCCTAATGCTGCTATAAATGATTGCTCTAGAGAGTTGGGGCCATCAAATGCCTTTGCTACCAATGCATACATACCCAAGGCATACACAGAGAGAGAGATACAGAAATAGATGGCATACATATAGATATCAAGAGATGATATATAGTTGATATATAGATGTTATAGATATAGACAGATGATAGATATATTGATTGATAGATAGATGATAGCTAGATAGCTAGCAAGATAGATAGATAGATAGATAGATAGATAGATAGATAGATAGATAGATAGATAGATATAATGGGTAGTCAGTCAGAATCACTCTGATATCACTTAAAACCCTCTAGAGAGGTAGCAGGTCTCCTACTTATTGGCATTTCCTCTCATTACTCACAACTGCCTCATTACTTGAAACTATCCCCTCATCTATATCCCATGACTCATATAACTTAGTTCCTATCAATGCCAGTTTCTCCACAGTAATCAATGACATGATCGATGGTTGTGCTATGCAAAGCACATGTATTGTTAGTGTATCTTCATTGATGACCTTTATTTATTTTAAGCAGAAAGGAGTTTTCATCAGCCAATGCTTGTCAGCCCTAAAGACCCCAGCCTCCATTAGTCACAATAGCAAAATCAGTAAGTGATTAAGCCAAGAGCCATGGGATCCATAAGTTCACTGCTAAATGCAACCCAGCTGCCAGGTCTTGATAAATATAATTTCCTCCCAAGCATGGGCTATTGCACACAAGCTCTTTGACACATTTCTGTTTAGATTCAACAGCCAATTTTAGCGTGCTTGCCAGAGCACCCGACCCAAATGTAATTACCACGGCATCTGTTGTGATGAACAAGCTATTTGCACCCATGTTGTTATTATCGTGTTTGTTGTCTCTCCACATTTATGCTCAAAGTGGCTTCACACCAGACTGGTGGTCATCACACTCAAGCACACACAGATTGGTGGTCATCACACTCAAGCTGTTTGTTACCAAATATGCTTCGTCTTGCAGTAAGAGCTCGTCAACAGCCAAAATCAAGTGGGAAAAAAAAAAAAAAAAAAAACTGTCGTTGTTACCTATCCAGCCTCTCTCCGTAGAAGTGGGAGAGAATGGAAGCAAATGGACTTAGCCAGTTGCCATGTTGGTAACTCACAGGACATGTTTAGAGCTCTTCACTGCCACCTTCATCTACCAAGCCCTGGAGAGTTCTTTGTCCTCCGTTCACTTCTTTGTGCTCCCTTTTCTTTCCTTTATCCTCCATTCCCCTCCTGCTTTCTCCCTTATCCTTGTCTTATTCACTCTTCTTTTCCTTTTTTCTTTGATTCTCAATTATGCACACTAAGAGTCCATTGTCTTTTTTCATAGATGTGCATATTATGAACAGACCTGTAGGTAATGCTTTAACTTCCCAAATCACCCATGCTAGCATCACTTCTTTTCAGATTAGAAAGCATCTGCCCCTGTCAGCTGTCCACCAAAAAATAAGTTTCAGAACTAGAAAAATTGAATCAAATTTGTACCCAATTCACAGCAAAAAAATAAAATAAAATAAATGATGGACTCCTTCCGTCATTGTCTGAAAGTTGAAAGAATGAATTTATATTCATAGACATTTTCTTCACAAAAAATGTCTGGCAATGAATCTAAAAAAAATGTTATATCATGAACTTGAAGAAAGAATGGAAGGAAGCAAGGACAGCATGGGTGGAGGGAGGGAAAGAGGAAGATGGTCATAGAGTAAAAGTCATTCTCAAATGGGTTTAAAACTCATAGATGTATTCCCAAGATGAAACGATTCTGATGGGCATCTATTGTCCTGGTCTTATAGGTAAATATGATTTATATTTAGACAAAGTGATCCTTGTGTGTACACTGTATCTCATTTGCACTTACAGCATTATGTTCTTGTCACGGTCAACATATTCCTGAAGACATACATGTAAAGTACTGGAAGGTTCATTTTGTCAAACAGTTTGATATATTATATCCTAGAAGGGACGACATGGTGGTAGGTGCAAATAATGACTGGTCCTATCGCTTCTGCCATCAGAAAGCAGACATCTGACAGAAAGTGGAGCACCATGATAAGAAATACAGGTCCATCCCCAATGATCCAAAAATAGTGTTGGAAAACCATCTCATGGATCTACAACTTCCCTATATGTTGTCAACAGCTGGGAAACTAGTACTCCAACACAGGAGCTGAAGGAGCACATTTAACATGCACCACACAACATGTAGTATTGATTATCATTACACATTTACAAAGGTGGAAATTTAAAATGATGAGGGAAGTCACAATCACAATATTACCAATCTTCAAATGATTCCCTGTCATGTAAACACAAGGGAACTCACATCACCATGTTCACTGCCATGCCAACATGGGGGAACCCTCACCTCCATCTTCACTATCATAACAACATGAAGGAACCTTCATCTCCATGTTCACTGTCATATCCTCATCTCCATCTTCACTGACATTTAAACACAAGGAGATCCCTCAGTGTCTCTTGTCACTGCAAACAACCTCCAGACATATGTACTACCTTGATTATCTAGCTTTTATTGGTACTGAGTAATTGAACTTGGGTCCTTTTAGGCTTTGCAGGAAAGTGCTAAACCATCTCTTCATCCCATAGACTAGTTTTAATGGAAATTTTCATGTATCAAGAGCTGACAATGCTTAGGTTTCTATGTGAACTGCCAAGATTAACAAGTGAATCAGGAAAACCTTAGAGCTCCAGAGTGGCAAACTTTATTTCTGCAGAATCATATACTCACCTCCAGGTCTTGTATTCTTTGCCTTGGGCTAAATAGAAATATATTCAGGAAGGCAGGTGTACATAAGGTAAATTTCTGCTGTTCAAAACTTTGCACAGCTTCTACCAAACTAAAACTAAAGTGCATTTAGTACATGCAATGCCCTAGAGAAACAAAGAAAAGTTTAATCGTTAAAGAATCCATCTCTTTGTAGCAAACCTATATTGCCTACTTTTCCTTAGAAATGATTGTTATCACCATATTCCCAGATATTTTCTATAACCAGGCTTTTGCCTCTAGTAAGTTATGGAGATTTTTGAAAACTCACTCATGGCATTTGATGTTCTTTCGACACACTAGAAAATGAAAGATGATCCCATTGGTGCCATTTTAAATAAAAGTCCTTTGTACTAAAATTAAACATAAAAGATTCTTTTTATTTCCTTCTTTCACCACATAAACCAATAGTATTCTTTATCAATGTGGATGCAGTCTAAATGTTCCATTTATATGCTTGTTCTTAAAATCATTTGCCTCCCAAATGGGGATACTTTGTGCGTACAGAAGGAATCATTAGCACTTTCTGACATTTTTAGAATTTGTATCCTCAGGTTCTCCAGAGAAACACTGACAAAAACACAATAAAGAACTAAACTAAGTTTGGTTCTGTTCTGTTCTGTTTTTTTTGTTGTTGTTGTTGTTGTTTTTTTGTTTTTTTTTTTTTTTTTTTTCTTGCCACTGTAGGCTCTTAAGACTACTGGAAAGACCTTATCACTTAATAGCCATAAAGAAGGAACACTGAATCTGATTGAAATTTAACTTTTTAAAAAATGTATTTATTTACTTTATTTGAGAGATGGGGGAGAGAGTGAAAAAGAGAGAAAATGGGCATGACAGAGAGACAATGGGCATGCCTGGGCCTTCAGCAGCTGCAAACAAATTCCAGATGCATGTGTCACCTTGTACATGTGGTTAATGTGGGTACTGAGAAATCAAACCTGGGTCATTTGGCTTTTCAGGCAAGCACCTCAGCAGCTAAACCTTCTCTCCAGACTCGAATTTAACTTTTTGTCCTCCAAATAGTAGGTATGAAATTTAGGTAATTTATTTCCCCTTCCTAGTCACCCTTCAACTCTGAATGAATGATGCTGTTGTGTTTTAGCCTTGATGTAAGGATGACATGAGTAGATATGGGGCAAGCACAAAGCAAAATGAATTTAGCCATCCAGAATTGTTTCCTAAGGTAACGGTGCAGTTCTTATGATTATAGTTTAGGGAGATTGGTACAACAGAATTTTATTTCTTGGATCAATGCACATTTACTAGTCAAGGACTGTAATGATGCCTAGGCTGGCTTGAAAAAGTTCTCTATCATTTTATGATTTCCTTTTCCTCTTCTCTTCTTTATTTTTTTTGTAGTTTTTATTTTTCATACTATACCCACTAACTCTACTGCAGACATCATTATAATTACTTGTCTTCTAATATTTCAGCTAGCTCAAAATAAACATGAGAATAGCAAAATATAAAACCACTGACAATTGGAAATGAAATGTAAAACTAAACAGGGCAGATGAAAGGCAGGTAGCAAGGATTCTGGACTATGATTTCAGAGTAATGTCTACAGAACCACGGAGTAGCCCTGAAATGCATACTGTTTTTGTTTTTTTTTTTTTTTTGTTTTGTTTTGTTTGTTTTGTTTTGTTTTTGGTTCTTCAAGGTAGAGTCTCACTCTAGCCCAGGCTAACCTGGAATTCACTATGGAGTTTCAGGGTGGCCTCGAACTCACGGAAATCCTCCTACCTCTGCCTCCCGAGTGCTGGGATTAAAGGCGTGCGCCACAATGCCCGGCTTCATACTGTTTTCTCAGTCAGACTGTGAGCCTGTCTTTCAGAAAGGTGTCCTCTAGCTCAGATTGGTTTTTAAGTTTACAAAGATACTTTTGTTGCAACATAGAAATTTTGTACATTTTCCTATCAAAATAAGTGCTTTGGAGTTTTACTTGACTCCTATATTTGTTTTCTTGAAAGTATGATGAAATGAGTAAAAATATACAACATAAGTTTAAATGTAGAATTATTTTCAGAATATGAGAGACGGTGGACACCAAGTGAATGATTGTATTTCCTTAAAAACAGAAATAATAAATACATAAACCCAAAGAGTAGTTTGAACTTAAGATGGTTGAAAAATATCATAGTAGTATTAACTTTAATTTTGAAATGTTTTGAGGTAGGGTCTCACTCTGGCCCAGGCCAACCTGGAATGTACTATGCAGTCTCAGGGTGTCCTTAAACTCATGATGATCTTTCTACCTATGCCTCCCAAGTGTTGGCCTTAAAGGCCTGAGTCTTCATACCAGCCATAGTAGGATTTTAAATTATATCTGTAACATATATTTTTTCATTTACAATTATTTAAAATAATCTTAATGTAATGATGATGAAATGGACATGAAAATGATAAAACTAGTTAAGAGTTGGATTGAAGAGACAGTGCATGGGTATTGAAAAGATCTAAAGACTATAAAAGAGGCAGAGGTGGATTGTCATTAGCCTGAGGCCAGCTTGGGCTACAAAGTGAGTTCTAGATCAGCCTAGTATGAATCCTTCCCTTTGGAGAATGCCTAAAATCCAATTAGAAATCAGTTGGTTACCCATTAACAGTCCACTATTGTACCAGTGAACACATCTTGCATGGTCGATTAGTTATGCACTATACAGGGTCCTTAGCTAGGTATGATTTTTCTCCCCCAGAAGCCACATAGCAACGCCTAGCATTGTTAAAGCTGGGCAACAGGGAGAAAGTATCTTCCTGTGTTTTGAAATTAGACTAAGTGTCTGCAGAGTCCAGGAAACTAGAAGGGATACATAAAGTGGGTTGGGAGAGACCTTAAAGTAGATAGTACAACACATGTTTGTAAAATTAGGCAAGGTACAACAGGATTATGTTTTTTAATAGAACTGATTACACTTGATTTGCTGCCTTTAGACTGACAGTTTACAAAACCCTTCTCCTTTCATTCGTTCTTGATGAATTAATGGCAAATGTCTTATTCTGGATGCTGTAGACATTTCAATTACAACTGAGCCAGGAGTGAGAGCTTTGCATCTCATTCTTGGGCTTCCTCACCCTTTTGATTACAGAAAATGAAGCTTGATCAGGACCATTTGTCCTGGAAAGACACAGTGATGGTTTTAGCATGGTCTACTTAAGCCCTTTTGAACAATGCTAATTGTATAAGGAGAAGGGAAGTTCAAAATTCTACACAAGACAAAACAACAACAACAAAAATATCTTTATTTTAAAAGGCAGTCTTCACCTAAAGCCTACTTAAAATGCTGTGAAGGAATATGTATTTATCTTTTCCCTCCAGCAGACTGAAGTGATCGCGTAGAAAATTAATTACCTCTGGAGTAGCCATGCCATCTTATAGTTTTGTGTTTTTGAACCTTTTGAAGTTGCAATGCTTTTATTGGGTCCTTATTACTGTGGGAAACACACACACATTCAACTATTACTTGAGTCTTGTAGCTAAAATGTTTCTAAAATAAAATTAAAAATCTGTGCCTTTTATTGTCCCCAGAGAACACTGTGAGTAACCTGTGTTTTTAGAAACATAACACAAGAGTAAACGGCAATTGGCATTCTAAGCGAGATTTACAAGACATCTCAATGCTATTGAATGGCAACACTTGTCACACCATCATGATTTCAGATCGTAAGTGGCAAACAGAAAACTGGCTAATCATCAGAATAGACAATGGTACTGTTCATATTTAGTAATCCCAAGAAAGGACACTTAAATAGTTGAGTAAAGGTGTGATATGGCCCTCCCTACATGACCTTGATTATCTATATTCCCTGGGAAGAAACAGAAAATTTGGGAAGCATTTGAAGACAGCAGAGCAATTGTCAAAGGAAATATGTGCACCTTCTAGGATTACTGTACAGGTTAGGTCAAAGTTCTTTCATATTCTGTGAAATGGGCTATTCCTAAACCTTCATGAATATAGGGCATAATGTCCTTCCATTCACAGTACACTCTAGTACAGCAAAGATATTTTCAGTGTTTCTTAGGAATTTCAAACATCTGTAAAGGCAGACATATTACCATTTAAAATTGTATATCACAATAATTAGTATGATAATATTTATAAAGATTTTGAAATATCAGATATTCCATGAAACTGGAAGAATGACAGCTGGCCTATCAGCTGTTAAATGTAGGGTTAAAGCAAAAATTTAAAAGTGAACAGGGAAGTAGCAGAGCCAAGATCTGAGCCTAAGGAAGCTGGTTGGGACTCAACTCTAAACACTGTGGGACAAATTTCCTGCATATAAAATGAATAGTTTTAGTGACAATCATATGCTTAACTTTTTAAAAATAGGCTAATCTGATTCTGCACAGTGATGAAACTTCTCTTGGGTAAACACAGATGGATGTCCATTTACCCCAGACAGGTATAGATCATAGAATAGAGTACACTTCCACTCAATCCAACTTGGTGAACCAATGAGATTATTGCAGTTACTTATAGGAGAATGTGGGAGGAGTTACTTGCAAAAGATGCCCAAACAAAAGGCAGCTGTTTCACTCAAAAGCCTACCCCAGGGTTGGAGAGATGGCGTAGCGGTTAAGCGCTTGCCTGTGAAGCCTAAGAACCCCGGTTCGGGGCTCGGTTCCCCAGGTCCCACGTTAGCCAGATGCACAAGGGGGCGCACGCGTCTGGAGTTCGTTTGCAGAGGCTGGAAGCCCTGGCGTGCCCATTCTCTCTCACTCCCTCTACCTGTCTTTCTCTCTGTGTCTGTCGCTCTCAAATAAATAAATAAATAAATAAAATTAAAAAAAAAAAAAGCCTACCCCAGCACAGGGGAGGACTGATAGAAGCTGTACCTTCGGAGCTTACTCCAGGAATTAGAGGAGGCTGGCTGGGAGGAAAGTTTCTTTCTAGCAAATGGTTATTTTAACATAAATTTGAGGATGGAAGTTGTGGGGACTTTGTGACTCCTGTAAGTTACAGGATCATGCTGACACTTGTGGGTTACACTGTCATGATGTTCTCCCTAGGTTGAAATCGTTATATAACATTCATTTCCTTTCTGAGTAAAGAATTTATTTTCAGTATCAATACTTAATACTGTTCTATGGTTATGCTATACAGTGAGCTTTCCAGAAAAGTTACTACCATATAAAATGTGGAAGAGTTATACTTATTTTGTAGAACTTACCAAGAAAATATCTAACAACCACATGGCTTACAGTATTTGACCCTAATAAATCACACCTTTTTTTACTGCATTTGTTACAGGCCACATTAAAGTTAGCATGTGAGTACTTACCTATAACCTTTATGGAATATTGCCTTATTTAAATGAGCATTGTTTCCTAGTTCATTCCATTCAGATTTTTTGATTGTAAAGAAGATTTATTGATGCATGATGTAACATACTAAAACTCAAACTGCTTCATGTATCCCTACAGATTTTCATGAACAATTATAGTTATATAGTTACCAATCCATATATATACCAGTTCATTAACCCTCTAAATTTTCCTTGGGCTCTTTAACAAATTTGATCTTCACTCCACATTATACAATAATACTCAAGGAAAATTATTAATGTTTTTTATACTTTTATTGCTTAATGGTATTCCATTTGATGGATTTGCTTCAATTTTAACCTCCTGATAAATATTTGCATTGATTCAGTATTGGAAGAGTATGAGTAAAGTTTTCTTACACATTTGAATATCATTTGATTGTATATGTGTGTATATGTGAATACCAATTTTTATTTATGATGGATAATGACCTGCATGTAAAATTAATGGTTTTGGTGACAAGCATATGCTTAACTTTTTAAAAAAGTGGGCCAATCTGGTTTTGCAAAGAGGTGATATCATTTTATATCCCCACTGGAAGAATAGGAGAGTGTCAGCTACATTGCATGCTCTCCAGTACAGTGGTTAGTGTCATCAAAATTACTTTATTTGCATCTAGTTGACTTCTGTTGATTCATATTTTAGACTTAATTTGAATTGATCTAGTACCTAACAATTTTAAACACTCTATCATCTAGTTGTTTTATTATTGTATAGATTAATTGGTGAATTATCTTTTCAAAAATATGCTATTGCTCTTTTCAGAATTTTTTTTTTACTTTAAAAAAAATTAAGTTATTTGTCATTCAGAGATTTATATATCATTCATTCTGTTACCTTCAAACAAATGTTTTAGTTGATTCTCATTTCCCTTTCCCCTTCCCAATTCCCTCTTCCCCATCCCTCCTAACCCTCCCCTCCTACACTTCCTTCAGGTACCTTATCTAGCAAAGTCTAGCTGGCCAAAGAAGCCATGTGGATTTGTATTTGGGCCCTATAGTCTGTTCCATTGGCCCATCTGTCTGTCTTTGTGCTACCACCATGCTATCTTCATCAAGAGCGCTCTCTGGTACGGCTTGAGAACAGGAATTGCGGAGCTGACTGCTGTGTTCTTTCTCTTAGGAAGGCTGGGCCATGTGTAGTCTTTTGTGCCTCCGTATGAATTCTTGCATATTCTTAAAGCTCATTAAGAAAAAAAAAAAACCTCCAATAAATGATAGGACAAAATTACCAGTGATTTGCGAAGCTTTCTTTATATTTCCTAATGTAAGCATCATATTAATAGTTTGGTTAACAAATATTTTGTCTCAATTTGGAGCTCGTGGCTTTACTTTTATTTTCTTAACAAAGTTATTTGAAGAAAAGTTTCTGGTTTTGATAAAATACCATTTTTAGCTTTTTAGTTATGAGTAATGTTTCAGTGCTGCATTTCAATGTCTATCATCTAATTGAAGATTAATAGGGTTTTGATTTTATTTCTAAATTATTGTCCCTGAGGATTTTATATTTTAGAGCTTAATCTTAGGTCTTTAGAGAAAAAAGTATAAGCTGAGTGTCTTTTCAGCTTTAGAGCTTCATTGTTCAGAAGCAGTTGTGGAAAGCATTTTTATTTTTTCACCATAGATTCACCTTGCACATTGTCCAAAATACATTGACTTTGTGTGTGTATCTATTTTAGGAAGGATCTTTGAGCCCTCATTGATCTAGGTCGCTATCCTTTTGCCATCAATATACTGTTGGGATTACTGTGTTTTCTTATTAGGTTTTGGGATCAGGTGGTGTGAGTCCTGGGGAACTTTATTCTTCTTTGTCAAAATGGTTTGAACTTTTTCTGTCTCCTTTATTTTTCCTGTAGAGCATTCAGAATCAGATAACTATTTCCAAAGACAGTTACTCATATGTCAGCATTTTTGACTGCTGTTGTATTAAACCTATGAGTTTTATTGTGAAAAATTTGTATCTTAATCATATGAAATCATTAGTCTATTTATAAGCTAAATCTGCACATATGTTTAGTGGTTAATGTCAATGTGTACATGAGCATATTGAATTTTTCAACATACATATCTTATATATGCAATGTTCAATCACACTAAATATGTGTACTGTAATCTGTACAGATTTATTTAAATTTCACATTTACATTGGCAGGTTGATTTGAAATTTTTATTTCCTAGGAGTACCTAGGAGAAAGAGTCAAGTTCAGGCATTTGCCTTTCACTTATAGGCAGCTATTCTCCATCTCTGGACACAAGGGAAACTCTCTACTGTTTCCAAACCCAGTCAGTACATCTATGGTAAAAATCCAGTGGATGTTGCTCAAATTATATAATTAAGACTATTTTTTTTCCCAAAGGTTTTGAAATTCAATGATAGCCTCCATGCTTGCACAGTGATACTTAACTACTTTGGCTTAATTCTTCTTGCTATCTCTCATATTGGGTCTTTCTGTGATTTTCCATGGTGAGACAGAGTAGTATATCTTGCCTTATTTTTCAGTCTTCATACTTGTCTCACTAATGTACCTTTATGAGGTAATTATGAATGTTATAGAAGTGGAGAGATAGCTTAATGGTTAATGCACTTGCCACAGAAGCATAAAATGGTGAATTTCTGTCTCTATCCCCCAATAAAGATGCCAGGAATTATAGTGCACACCTGCAAGCCCAATGCCAGGTAGGTAGAGGTAGGGAATCCTGGGGCTCTTTGCCTGGCTAGTCTAGCCAAATCAGTGGGATCTGGATTTGGGGAGGTCTGGATATGGTTGAAAAATCAATGGATGTTACATTGACACAGTGTTATATTATTTGACAGTAAAATGATTACTCATGCCTGGAACAAGGAGACAACTTGAAATCACTGTGTATAATGACAGAATCCAGACCAAGTAGATTATACACTATCTATATTAACTCTTGTACTTGGTTAATGTGCATTAGCACAGAGCCAGGCAGCAGATCAGACAGAACAAAAAGACATGACTGTCAGCATGCATGGTAGGACTTTCTGGGTGATGAAGATAAGGGTTTTGATTCCAGTAGTAGTATCATAGTATAGAAATGTCAGAACTTGTTTGGAGTATGTTTTAAATGAGTACAGTTTATGCCATATAAGTAATACACCAAAACGGTGTTTTTGTTATTATTGTGTAGGTGGAAAATAATGAAGCACCACATATTCCATAATGGGAAATATCTGTAGTTTATTGCTCATTAGTCATCATCTGCAACAAGTGTGATGTTCACAAAGCACCTGAGCCTTCTGTAAAAGGAGAATGTCTACCCAGCTAGGTTACCCTTCAGCCAACTTGAAACAAAAACATGAAAAATTGCCAATCACATATTAGATATTTGTTTCTTCCACCTGTTCTTTCAGACACTATTATTTATCTTTGTTTTGTATGATTACCAGGCATTATTTAATGCTTTTCTTGCTACCTGTTTAAAGATATACATTATGTTTCACCCAATTTGAAGTACTTTTTTTTAATTGGCCTTTTACATTATTAACTGAACAAGCAATGTTTGTTGTATTAGACTGAGTTGCATTATTTTCATGTAGGGAAAACAACACAATACAATACACTTGAATTGCATATTTGTATAAATAAATAAGAATTTATTAAATAATAAAAAAAAAATACCTAAATGTTTTAGGTGATATCAGGAGAGTTTCTGTCTCAGTTTGTCTGGTCAAAGAAACACTACATGTCAAGGAACTTTTTTTTTTTTTTTTTTTTTTTAGTAGAAAACTGGAGACAGAAATTTTGATTTGACTTCTTATGAATTCACATCAGCTAGTTTTCTTTGCCTTTGGACACCTCAAAACTGAACTCACAAAACAATACAAAAAGCCATTTGTTAGTGGCAATATATACTCTATCATACGTTGAGCTAAAATATAGATGGACCTTAAAATCTCAAAATTGATCTACATCACAAGGAAGTAATATATGATTCAGCATCATTTAACTTCTCTTCAAACATAATAGTGTAATGTTACTGCCGAAGGAAGGACCAGCCAACTCAGCATTCATGAAAGAGGAGCATTTCTGTCTGGATTTGCTGAGCAAAGCAGGAACTCCAGCATCAGGGTCTGGGCGGTGTCCCTTTTTAGCAAACCAATTGCACATCTCATACTGCAACCTAAGGCATGTGCACAGCTGACTAAGACACTCCTGGACAGTTAAAATTACATTCTTATTCACTTCTTTCTTTTAGAAATATCTCAAGCAAACGTTGTCTTGTGTCCCTTTTGTGTGTGGCATGAGTTATAAATGACATGGACATTAAGTAAGGGTAATAATGGCATAGCCTCTATGCTTTCACCACCTTTCATAATGTGTAATGTATCCCACTTAGTTATGAATGCTGGAAGGCAGATAATGCCTTTTTACTTCTATCTTAGTTTGGGTAAAAATAGTAAGGCTCAGACTTTTTTTTTTTTTCCCTCTCATGAAACTTAACTACCTTAAAAGCTTGAACTTGATTTTAGGGATATTGATTTCCATGTCCATATTTTGACATTGTAAGTTCCTAAGAAAAGACATACAGTGAATATCAGACAACTGAGTAATTGAGGCAAGGTCATACATGCCCACTATGTGCTCAAAGTGTCTGGAGTTCCAATGAAGTGGCTGAGACCCCCTGATTCTCATTTTCTCTTCCCATCTCTCTGTCTCTCTTTCTTTCAAATAATAAAAAAAAATATTCTTTTTACAGGAAAGATGAACCATTTCTCTTATAAATAAACAAATAGGCAGCCAGGTATATTACTCCCGGTGGACTGAGGTTTCTTTAGGGGCACATTGCATCATGTGTCCTATTTGTCTGGAGCATTTTCAGGCAGGCTAGGAGATTAATCGTTGCCCTGATATTTCCTGGTTGCATGCCTGCTGTCTCCTAATATCCCTGTGACATTTTGATGGATATGGATCAGAATACTCTTGCAAGTCCATAATTTTATTTAGCCATAGGTGGTTTGAGGTGTGATTCATTACAATAATATCTGGTTTAATGAAACACAGTCTCCTGATTCTCAGTTCTCCTAAGGCAGTTGGGTGAAAGTATTTGTGATTTGGAAAGGAGTGATTTTTTTTTTTTTCTAAATAAATATCATAGCCCAGGTGCATGGTTACCAGACTTGAACATTTAGTTTAAACAGGAATAAAACTTTTTAAAAGATATTTATTTATTTATTTGAGAGGAAGAGAGAGAGAGGAAATGGGCATGCTAGGGCCTCTAGCGACTGCAAATAAACTCATGTCACATGTGCCACTTCATGCATCTGACTTACATAGGACTGGGGAATCAAACCTGGGTCCTCAGCCTTCACAGGCAAATACCTTATCTGCTAAGCCATCTCTCCAGTACCAAGAAATATTTATTTTCAATCCCATAATTGTGGTCTTCTGAAATAGCTAAGTACCATTCTGTCACGTGGGCTTTTTGTATCAAGTTGAAAATCATTATAAACTTATCTAATAGGCAATCATGCAGCATAGAGAAAGACAGTCTTTCATTGAAAGTCTGATCCTTATGATAATGAAATTTCATTTCTCCATCTCTCATAGAAGGTATGGAGAACTATCACACTGTATTTTTGCCCTCAGTATTCCTCAAGTCTATACTGACCACCTCTTTAAGCATGAAAGAAGTGTACAATTTCCTTGCAGCACATATTCTATGGTGACAATTCCATCATATATTTTTATTTTAGAAAACAAAAATGATTTGGGAGTGGAAAGATGACTCAGCAGTAAAAGGTACTTTCTGGCAAAGCCTGACAGCAAGATTTGATTCCTCAGTATCCAATGAATGTCAGTTGCACAAAGTGGTACATGCATCTGGAGTTCATTTGCAGTGGTAAGAGGCTCAGGTGAACCCACCTCTCTATCTATTTATCATCTATATATCTATCATCTATTTTTCTGCCCCCTTCCCTCTTCATTTCCCTCTCTCTTTACAAACAAACAGATACAAATATTTAAGAAAAGCTAAAGAAATGAATTTATATATGTTGGCTTTCATTTCTAGTAAATTATTATGACTGCATGCTAAGTGATTAGGTCTAAAAATTGTAATAGAGACACACATAAGCTTATAAAGATAGACTATATGAATCATCAGAAAAGAAGCCTGCAGAGACATTTCTCCTACCCAAAACTGTGGGTAACTCCATAATGCATGACCTATATACCTCAACAAGGAGGGACTAGGGGGAGGGGGTAGGACATGGACGAACCTAAACAATGGTACCAACCTGACTGTATTCACTGAGTACAAAACTAATTAATAAAAAATATATTTTTTTTTAAAAAGAAAACAATCTCGTACCAATCCAAAAAAAAAAAAAAAACGTAAAAAAGAAGTCTACTGACCTTCTTTATTTTCCCATAATCTCATAAACATTGGAGGTTTTTTTCAATTTATGTCTTTTTTTTTTTTTTTTTGGTTGTTGTTGTTTTTCAAGGTAGGGTCTCACACTAGCTCAGGCTGACATGGAATTCACTATGTAGTCACAGGGTGGCCTTGTACTCATGGTGATTCTCCTATCTCTGCCTCCCAAGTGCCAGGATTAAAGCTGTGTGCCACCATGCCCAGGAATTTATAAGTCTTTTATTTGAGAGAAGAATAATATTTCTCACCTTAGATGAGAATGTAATCACAACACTTTTATTTAGATTATATAATTATTTTTATTTAGGCAGAAAATGTGTCAAAGTAATAAAATAATTAGAGACTTGACTTATTGACAGGCTGAATTTTATCTGATTTCTACCCAAACTACTAACAATGTCTTTTTTCCATTGTCATAAGAAGTAAATAAGGTTAACCTGAACTGTTTTTATTACCATTATAATATCTTTGAATAAGTGCTTTGACTTGAGGAGGTTGTACATCCACTCATGCTTTACATGCTGAAATGGATCCAGTGGGAACTTCCACAGATCAACAATCTGGCTACACTTAAAGCAGATGCTGATTTGATTATAATAAGGAACTCTCTATTCCATTGTATGGAATCAGTAAGATAAGCCTCAGCTGAGCCATACTACATAGCGTCTTTGTTTCTGGAGCATGCCTTCCAGAGACAAAGACAGCAAATGCCTCAAATGCTTGACTAGTTTAGTTCTACAAGCAGAAAATGTCTACTGATGTTCATCTGTCAAAAAGGAATTAGATATGATGAACTCATATAAAAGATTCATAAGATACATTCAACTTTTTCTTGTAATATGGCCAGGAAAAACAAAAACAAAACAAAACAAAGAAGCCACATCCCATTGCATATATACATTCTTTGATGTGCATATTCGTTTCTCATGTAATACTACACAGTGATAAGTCTACAAACAAGCTCCACATACTTTATTATTTTGATAAATCAACAAAATTAAATGGGGTTACTGGATAAGTAGATTCATAGAGCCTGCTGTTTATTGGGAAGAGAGTATATTACTGTGTGCTTTCTTTCAGAGTCCTCTGCAGCTCACAGATCTCCTCCCTGTCCTGGGCTTGGTGTGAATGTACAGCTTTCTGGCTCCTTGAATTTGGATGTGGATTTATGATTCTTCTTGGCAAATGAGAGCATGTGGGATCTATAACTTCCAAGAAACAATACTCCATCCTCACTCTGTTGTCTCTGTGGAGTCTATGTAATCAAAGAGCCTATGGGTTTATAACACTTGCTTCTTGGCCTGGTGTGGTGGCACATGTCTTTAATCTCAGTACTTAGGAGGCAGAGGTAGGAGGATCACTATGAGTTCAAGGCCACCTTGAGACTACATAGTGAATTCCAGGTCAGTCTGAGCTAGAGAGACACCCTACCTCAAATAATAATAATAATAATAATAATAATAATAATAATAATAATTTGCTTCTTGGCCTCAGTCTTATTCTGTAAGACCATCATGAGCAGAACTCTCCCTTTGACCCAGGTGTGTCTACCTTGAGGAAGATGTATGCTTGCATAGTTTACATGATTGGAATCCAAGGGGAGCCGAGTGTGCATGGCACAGGATATATAGCCACCAAATTAAATGTCTATGTTTGGCTTTCCACACTGCCTATCTTCCTTCCCACTAGTTCATCATTGCATGGATAATATATTTTATATTTCTTGGTATGGCCTATCATAAACTTCTTAGATGATTATAAATATATAATTATTTCCCACTTTTAAAACCCCAGTCTTAGGGTTTAATAATAAAAATGCAAAGTACATTATATTTTTTCCACACATATTCATATTTGAATTAAAAAGTGAATTGATTTTTTTTCTATATTGCCATGAATCTACAATTGTTCTAAAAGCTATCTATTACAAAGGAGGAATTATATTTGGGATATTTTATTTTATTGTGTTCAATATTTTAGCTAAAAATGACGTCTAACAGTTTTCCTCCTTGCTTGGACTATTTGGCCCTCTCTACTGAGAAACTCTCATTCACTGGCTCTCAGTTTTAATCTCATATCCTTAGGCAGGAATCATCTCTCCCTCTGTTTTATGTTCTGGATTCATTGCCCTGTGCACTTTACTTCTGAAGTGCATGTCATATGCATATGAAATTCCCAGCACCACCTCTCCCACAGTGTATGTCAGCATGGGTTGCAGTCATTTTCTTGTGCACTGGTAAGATTCTATTTTCTGACATGTTTTTTATACTGACTAGGAATACTTGGTAAATGTTTCTTAAATAAATGAATGAATCAGTACACCTAACACTGAAGTAAACACAGGCATTCTCTAAAAATTGCACAAGAAACTTTTAGGGCTGCAGGGACTTTGGGGGCTTAACACTTAAGGTGCTTGACTTAGGCTTAGCCAAATGGCCAGGGCTTAATTTTCCAGGACCTACGTTAGCCAGATGCACAAGGTGGCACATGCATCTGGTATTTGTTTGAAGTGGCTTGAGGTCCTGACATGCTCATTCTCCATTATCTCTCTCTTTCTCTCTCTTATAAGCAAACAAATAAAAAAAAAAAAAACTTATAAAAACAGAACTTGCCAGGTGTGGTGGCACACATCTTTAATCCCAGCACTCCAGAGGCAGAGGTAGGAGGAGGAGCAGGATGATCACTGTGAGGTCGAGGAGGAGGAGGCCACCTGAGATTATTTAGTTAATTCCATGTCAGGATGAGCTAGTGTGAGACCTTACCTCAAAAAAAAAAAAAGAAAAATTCAATTTTTTTATAGTTAATGACTGTATGAAACTAATAAAATACAGAACTGTGTTTTCCAAGAAATGTTCTCCTATAAAACAAGGAAGAGATAAAACAAAGAAGGTCTAAAATCAATGTCCTTCTTTAGTTGGCTATTGAGAAACACTACAAGCTCATGATTAGGAAGTAATATGTAATAAAAGTAATAAAAATGAATTTAAGCCATAGAATTCAACGTAGAGATGCAGATAAGAACATAAAAAAAAAAAAAACATGCAAGAAATCGACCAAGTAGACCTAACCACCTAGAAAGAGGAAATGTCTCTATCTGAACTTTTATAGACTCAGAAACAAGCACAGTAGCTGTATGGAGGTGGTGATCAATAGATCTGTGCTAAATGACTAAATACAATCATGTTTATAGATGAGCTCCAAGGTCTGAAAATAAAACCAGGGTTCTGACTCTGCCCCTGTATTGTAAGGGTGGGACATGTGGAGCAGAATACATAAGAAGTCTTTTGGCCAAAGCACATTACTGTCTGTGCTTATTTTAGGTAACATTCATGCTAAAGCAGCCTGATAAACAACTCAGCTTCATAACAAACTTAAAGGTATAATGGTACGGAGCCTTGATTAAGTGTACCTGAGCTGAGAGTCACGGTAAGCATCCTCATACTTTAAGGGATCAATTTGGTAACATCCAGAGTTGATTAAAAAAAAAAAAAAAAAAAAAGCTACCACTTTCAAATATTTGTGACATGCTTTGCTAGTAAACTTCTGAAAGTATCAGACAGAAGTATTACCCATAACATTCACTCTCTAGGAATTTACCCCAATTCTTGACAAATGTTCCTTGTTAATTTTTTTCCAAGATGAGTAAGTCTATTCTGGGAAAAAAACAAAAAAATGAAGTGATACAAAGTTAAACTTTTGGAAGAAATTGGGGGGGTGTATATAAGTGTGTGTTTGGGTATGTGAAGGACTCTTGACTAGGCAAGGGAAATTATTATACTTTATGTTTATGCCACTATTTTTGTCTGGCTTATGTGGGTGGCTTGGGAATTGAACCCAGCTTAGCAGGCTATGAAAGCAAAGGCCTTTATTGCTGAACCATATTTCAGCCCTCATAGATTTAATAAACATCAAATATAATTATTTTGAAAATGATGGCATGCAATATAATGCAAAAAATGAATTCTAGATTCAACAAACAATTTCTAAAAACATCTTAACAGAATTAAAATTTAAGGTATCAAAATTTGATCAGAATAGTTATATTAGAAAATACAGAAATTGTTTGCAGAGCATTCTACTAAAGCCCACCTATCTAGTTACCTTTACAGACAGGAGTTTTATTGTTTATTAATAGGGAATCATAATGCCACCTAAATTTTCCAAAGCATTAGAAAGGAAGAACTCCTAGGAGTTTCTTTGTAGTGTGGGTGCATGCATGCACACACATTATAAATTGAGCAAGGGTTTAAATCGTAAAAATGGCATTAATAAGTTGCAACTTATTATTCTTAAAAATAATAGTATCACACAGAATGTAGCACATTACAATAACACAACATAAATATATGGTGGTACACACTTTTAATACCAATAATTAGAGGCCAAGGTAGGATGATTACTGTGAGTTCAAGGCCAGCCTAAGATCACATAGTGAATTCCAAATCAGCATGGGTAACAGCTAGACCCTATTAAACATATAATGTTAATTTCAGTAATGCAAATGTAGTTCAGAGGTAGGATTGCTGTAATTATAGCCATACATTAGATTATGCAAATAGAGCTTAAAAGAAAAGTGCATTAGATGAGCATGGTGGCAGAGGATTGCCATGAGTTGGAAGCCACCCTGAGACTAAATAGTGAATTCCAGGTCAGCCTGGGCCAGAGTGAGACCCTCCTTCAAAAAAAAAAAAAGAGTGATAAAAAAGAAAAGTTCATGACTGTCTCTAATGATTATAGAAAGCCTTGCTGTAATTCAGTAAAGAAGACTACAAACATATGCTCTATAAAATATGACACAATAGACATACCATTAACATAATAAGGCATGTATCTTAAACAATAAACAAGCACTTTCCTTAAAAGTAAAATACTGCTGGCTGTCTTTTTCAAGATAGGAAAAGAAAACGAAATATCTGTGCCAAGGAGAAATGAAGGATATGATATAGCAGAATACAAGTTCCAAGGCTTTACTGGGAACTTTGGAGAGTTACCCACTAAGCACACATAAGCTGGGATTAGGGGAAGTCTTGGGTAGACCACAAAATGTACTAGAATAAACGTAGGCCCTGGTTGGATTAAGGCCACCTGTTACCACTTTAGGTTTCGGATAGAGGGTATGAGGAAGCCTCTAGGGAAAATGATAGTTATCTGAAGACTATTTTTTTCCAGTTCATTGCCCTGTATTCAATTATAAGCATACACCATACTCACACGCACATATGCACACATGTACACATGCATGTATGCATGCGTGCATACACACACACACACACACACACACACACACACACAGACAGACAGAAAGAGAGAGAGAGAGAGAGAGAGAGAGAGAGAGAGAGAGAGAGAGGTTAGTGTACAGGCAGACAATAGAAGCACAGCCTACCCATGGGTCTTGAGTAATTATGCATTGCTGGCACAGATGTAGAATTTGTGTGATTAATGTGCTTGAGAAGAGAGGGAAAAGAATAAATAATTTACCAGAAAATGTGAATCCATGAAAGAAGAATGAAATAGGATACCTGAAATTTAAGGAAATACAATAGTAAACTACAACTAGGCTTTAACCACTGAGAGTTCACACAACAGAAATGATTACTAAGAGGATAATAGGTAAATAGTTTCTTGAAGCCATGAAAGGTTGGAACATAGGGGAAAAAAAAATCATGTCAGACCTGTGAAAAGATAGAGCAGGAAGTCTACCGTGCTGAGGATCTTGGTAAAAGATGAGAAAGAGAATGAATCAGAAGTAATATTGGAAGATATCATGGCTGTCATTTCCAAAACTATTTTTTAATATTGGCCCAATGAATAGAGGCAGGATAAATAGAGAACAACCTGTGATGTTCGCATAGTAATATCATATTAGAATTTCTAGACAGTTTTTAATAAAGAAAAACAAATAATGGGAAAAGAAAACAAAATTTATTGAAGACTTAGTGATTGTGGAATCTGTATCACTATTAAAATGCAGAGTTCCCCAGCTAGAAATACATTTAAGTCCATCACTTCCAGCCAAATACTATGGATATTAATAAATGTACAACATCCAGATTCAGAATGTGATGGAGTTAATTGTTTAGTAATTTTAAAAATGCCAGTATATCTAAAAAAAAATAAAAATTGTATAGAAAAATACAAAAATAGACTCCAGAATCCCATGCTCCAGAGGGAGCCTACTCATTAACGTAGCTACACCCAAGGAAATAAACCACCCCTTGTACCGTCAAGGCCCAGGAAAAACCACAAAGGGAGTGGGGAGACAAGCAAGGGTGCAGCTTCCATGGTGAGCCTTACAGTCAAAGCCAGGGTGAAGGAGGTTGTGCTAAGAATACTCTTCATGTACCGAAGCAGATATTCAGAGGCTTCTGAGAGCTCATCACAGAAGTAGACTTAAAACTCACCTGCCATGCTTCAGGGTATTTTGCAGAAGAGGGTCAAAAAGATTGTAAGAGCCACAGGTTGAAACATCATGACTAGAGATAATGCATCTCTCTAAAATAGCTGATTGCTACTCACATAACCCACAACCCCATAGGGAAACCTACAACCTACTAAGGAGGGTCTCCAGCAGAATGCCGACAGGGAGAAGGGAGAAGAGTGTACCAACGCATGATGTACTTATACAAAATATGCTCTTTTTTTGTTCGTTTTGTTTTTATATTTTTTTGAAGTAGGGTCTCACACTAGCTCAGGCTGACCTGGAATTCACTATGTAGTCTCAGGGTGGCCTTGAACACATTGATCCTCCTACCTCTGCCTCTCGAGTGCTGGGATTAAAGGCGTGCGCCACCACACCCAGCTTAAAGTATGTACTACTACTACTACTACTACTACTACTACTACTAATAATAATAATAATAATAATATAAAATAAAGTCAAGAATAACTGAGGACAGTCCTGGCTCCTCCCAGCTCCCTGGTCTGGATTCCCTGCATCAGTTTGTGTGAAGGTAGGCATGGTGGTATGGAAAAGTTAAGCCAAACCCGTTTCCCAGTTCCTCCTAGTTCCCTGATCTGGGTTCCCTGAGCAGATGGTATGTGGGCAGGTGCAGAGGTATGGAGTGAATAGACAGATCCCTGTTTCCTGGCTCCTTCCAATTCCCTGATCTGAGTTCCCTGGGTAGGACTGTGCACACACACACTGGGTGGCACAACAGGGAATGAGTAGCCAGATCGCTGTTCTCTGGCTCCTCCCAGCCCCCTGGTTCTGGGAGGTCCCATGGGCCTTGCTTGGAGAGGCCTGGTCCCTGTGTGAGCTGTGGAATTAGGCATTTTGCTCTGCTCAATCCATAAATGCTTGCAACTTGAATCAACCCAGGAATCCATTATTGGATGAATAGATAACCAAGATGTGGAATTCTACATAGTATGAGAAAAAAAATGGCATCATGAAATTTGTAGAAAAATGGTTGAACTTGGAACAGATCATTCTACCTGAACTCACAGAATCACAGAAAGACAATCCTCACATGGGCTCAATCATCTGTGCTTTCTAACCTAGATCAGCCTGAGATGCTGACATACCTGAATGGTATCTCCATGCTTGGACAATAAGGACAGAAGGGCTTGAGGGAAAGGGAAGAAGGGTGGTGAGCGGACACAATATTGAACTGGTACCATAGAATCCTATATCCTGGACGGTAGACTAAAAGGTGGAACCCTCAAGAGGACCTTAGGGGGAGCACCTGAATCAAAGGGACCTAAATAAGGTGAGATGAAGCCTAATTTTAAATTTCTCCTATTTATCTTTCTTCTCTGTCTTTATCTTTTCTCTTCAACCTTGGTTCAGGACAGAACCAGGATGTGGTTCACATCCAAAATGGGATATTGATCAGAGAGACCTACTAGATCTCCCAAAACAAACAAGACAGACTTCTGTCATTGCACTTGATTACCCACCAGAAATTAATGGTAAGACCCTATTGCTGAAGACACCATATGCTGTCAGCATATGGATCATGGAGAGACCTGATTGGAGTCCAGAAGAGAGCCAGGTCCAAGACAATTAGCTTGTCTCATGCTGGAAGGCATTACATGAGCTACCAGGGAAAGTGGTCAACATTTGTCCGAGGAACTCCAAGTCTAAGCAACTTAGATGCAAACAACCTGATGTGATGTTCACACAAGTGCAATAGTGGCATACAGCCATAGTAGGTAAACAACTACTCTTGGATTGGCTAACAGATCTGCTCTGTGGAAAGGAAACTATATCTGGAAATGAGAAACAAATCAGAATTATATCCAGACAATGATTCTGCTTTCTATTGTCTAGCTCCCACTAATCTCGGGCTATAAAAGGGTCTACACTCTTTAAGTTCTCTCTAAATTAATAATGGATATCCCATTTAACCAATGCTGATTTCACTCTCCATTCCAGAATCTGCTTCTCTTTTTCAGACAGGAGCTGGACCTGAGGAGATAAATGACCCAGTGCACAACACCCTAGCCCCAGCTGAAACCACAGGGAATTGGGAAAATGAGCAAAAGCGCTGCTTTCTTGGTCAATCTGATATCAGCACATGGGTGAAGGAGGTAGACATTGAGAACACTCAACGCCTACCACATCAGGGGCTCTTTAGTGCCCATCACTGAAGTAGACTTAAACTGCACCCAACATGGCTCAGGGAATTTTGTGGAAGAAAGGGTGGAAAGATTGTTATAAATACAAGTTGGAACATTTTGAACAGACGTTGCCTCTCTCCCATACCTGAGTGTTGCCCCCATCATGTAGGACCCACAATCCCCATGGAGTTGACCTGCATCCCCCAATGAGGAAGGTCTCTTCAGAAAAGGGCAGGGAGGAGGGAAAGGAGGGTACCAACATGTCTTCTTGTTGTTTTAAATAATTTTTTGTTTATTTGTCTATATTTGAGAGTGACAGACAGAGAGAAAGAGGCAGAGAGGGAGAGAGAATGGGAGCACCAGGACCTCCAGCCACTACCAAACGAACTCCAGACTTCTGTGCCCCATTTGTGCATCTCACTAACATGGTTCCTGGGGAACAGAGCCTCGAACTGGGGTCCTTAGGCTTCTTGGCAAGCACTTAACTACTAAGCCATGTCTCCAACTCTAACACGTGTTGTTTAAATATTAAATATGCCCATATCTAATAAAATAAGTTTTAGAAAAAGAATAACTTAGAACACAAAAAAGGAAGAGGAAACAAATTTCAGATTACAACAGGTTGATTTACAAAGCAAATAAGGACACACACACCATCAGTAATTAGTTCATAGCAGAATCTCTATGGCAATGCAGTTAAATTTAGACTTATTCACAAAAAGAAAAAGGGAGAAAATGTCACAAAAAAGCATCAAACATTAATTTTTTAAAAAAAATATGCAATGTTTCAGAAGAAATACCCAGAGATACATTGTTTCTTTCATGAAATCTAAATTTGTAAGGAGAGATAAAAGCAATCTCAGAAAAAAGATGCTTCAGAAATTTAAAGATGATGGGATGAAATATGTTATAACTCATCTTTGAGGAGATTGTATACTTGGAGATGAAACATGCTATTAGTCTTCATTGGAAACAACTGAAGTAAACCACAGATGGAGAATCATATTTTTAAATGCTCACAATTAATATGAAGTAGGTGTATGATTGACTCTTTAGCTTTATAGAAAAGAATGAAAAGTGCAATTAGGATATGTGAATGAACTGAATAAGAGCATGATGAGTAAAATGTTGATGAGCTGAAAACAAAAAAAAAATACAATTACTGAGAAAACGTGTTTCTTTGAACAAATTAAAATATTTATTCATATGAGAAATAAATAATCAAAACGTATCTGTATCTGAAATTTAAAATTGGCTTCATGTCAACATTAATAAGATATAGATGTATTGTTATGATAGGTGATTTAAAGACAATATGTGTAATATAAAAGGTTCATTAACTGAACAATGTATTCAAAGAAACAATTGGAAATATTGACTTGAAATCAGATACTATTGATAAGCTTATTGTTATTAAAATGCCAAATCCATCATTCAATAATTCTTCTGTAATTAACAAACAAAAGCAAATAAATCATGAGTGCTCACAGGCAATGCTGATGACTGTACAGGGGTCTGGTATCCTTACTAGTTAATAAAACCCTGAAAAAACATAAAGAAGAAAATATCCCAAGCATAAAATAACAGTGCCAAAAATTAAGAGGAAAAAATGTTATTCTAACGTCACCAGCAAAAATAAATGAGATGGGACTTAACACTCCATGCCTGTAATGCCAGTACTTGGTAGGCAGATGTAGAAAGATTAGGAATTCCAGGCCAGATTCACCTTAATAGTGAATACAGGGAGAACCTGAGGTACAAGAGACAATCTCCAAAACAAACAGATAAAGAAAAACATTGAATAAATTTGTCTCTCAGAAACTACAGGCATAAAAGGTATATGTGTATTCATTGATTTATCAGCTTAGATGAAGTCTATAACCTACAAAATAGTCCAGATGAAATGATTTCAACACTCCTACAATAATTGAAAATTTAAAATTAGTAGCTTAAAATCAACTTATTATTTTTTTAATTTAATTTATTAGTTTTCTTTTCAGCAAATACAGGCAGTTTGGTACCATTGTTTAGGCTCATCTATGATCTACCCACTCCCATTGGACCCTCCTTGTTGATGTAAATGGGTCGTGCATTGTGGAATTAGCCCACAGTTGTTGGTACAATAAATGTCTCTGCATATCATGACCCAACATGTGACTCTGACATTCTTTCCGCCCCCTCTTCCACAAAATTTCCCTGAGCCATGTTGGGTTCATTTTTGGTCTGCTTCAGTGCTGAGGTGTTGGGGGCCTCTGAGGCTCTGGCTCTCTGATTTGGTAGGAGTTGATTTTTCTATGTGTTGGTCTCCTTCCCCTTTGTGCTGGTATCCGGTTCACAGGAAAACATCACCCTTGCTTGTTTCGCCAATTGTCCTTAGTTTCAGTCAGGCCCCTTTTGAGGTATGTTGGGGCAGCTCTCTCCTTAGGATCTGCATCTATCTGAAAAAGAGAAGCAGATTCTCCAACGGAGAGTAAGTTAGCACCCAGAAAATTGAGATAACACTTACTTTTTTGACAGAGAGTTTGATAGGTGTAGGCCCTCTTGTACCCCATGATTGATGATGGTAGCTTGATATTGGAGAGTGGACTTATGTTTGGGTATGGTTATGACATGTTTCCCAGCTCCAGCTATGGGTCTCCTACCACTGAGGGGATCAGTTAGCCAAATCAAGAGCAGTTGGTTCCCCACCATGGCTGTGTGCCACTATTGCACTTGTGTGGGCATCACATCAGGTTATTTGTTGTTAAAAAAAAAATCCAGGGCTGGAGAGATGGCTTAGCGGTTAAGTGCTTGCCTGTGAAGCCTAAGGACCCCGGTTGGAGGCTCAGTTCCACAGGTCCCACGTTAGCCAGATGCACAAGGGGGCGCACACGTCTGGAGTTCGTTTGCAGAGGCTGGAAGCCCTGGCGAGCCCATTCTCTCTCTCTCCCTCTATCTGTCTTTCTCTCTGTGTCTGTCACTCTCAAATAAATAAATAAAATTAAAAAAAAAATCCAGATCAGGTAATTTCTCTGAAGGATGATTCAAAATATGTTGAGAAGAAATCATACCACTTCTGTACAATATTGTCCTAGAAATAGAAGAGGTAGGGCCATGTTCCTATGTCACTGTCCTCATGCCAAATTCAGCCAAGAAAACACAAATATAAACATAAAAGCAAACTGTACATTAAATTCTTCACAAATGTAAAAATATGTTTGGGGGGGTAGCGAGATGGCTTGTCAGTTAAGGCACTTGCCTTTGAAGACAAAGGACCCAGGTTCAATTTCCCAGTATCTACATGAAGCCAGCTGTACAAGGTCGTACATGTATCTGGAGTTCATGTGCAGTGGCTAAAGGTTCTGTTGCCCCCATTACCTTTATATCTGCATTTTTTTCTCTGCCTCTCAAATAGAGATAAACAAATAAAAAAATTAAATAGTAAATGTTTAAATAAAATGCATCAAATTTATTTATTTTTAATATGGAACAAAGGAAATTACACTGTGGCTGCATGAGATGATTATCAGGTATTTAAGTAGTTTCATCTTCTAAAGCCAGTGTCATTCATGATCTTCAGGGATAAAAAGGAGATGAATCCATCATTATATTGTCACTTCCAGTACAGTGTTTGGTATATATCAATACCATAACACTATGAATCAATGTCATTGACATAAATGTAGTTTTCATATAAACTTTTCAAATTAATAATAAAGTATAACTCCCTGAATATAAAGTAAAGCAACTAAAAAACAATCTCTTCATAACAGTTTATAGAAAAGGTATAATTTTTTTTTTTTTAGGTAAGGTTAGGAGCAAATCCTTACTATCATGTTTTTGTTTTTGTTTTCATTTTTCTTTGAGAGAATGCCACACTGAGAATGAGCTTTGCCATGTACTCCAGATTGGCCCCTAAGTCTTAAATCTACTGTCTTGGCCTCCCAGCTATTTGGAATACAGGAGTATGCCACCATGTCCAGTGTTCTTTCCCCCTTTTTTCTTTATATTGCTCATTATGGCCTAGCTAGTGTCATAAGGCCAGAAAAAATTTAAAAAAATAAGATATGTAAAATATGAAGGATGAAGTAAAGCTCTGAAATCTATTCACTTTGCTTTCCAAGAAGTATGGACTATCATAGCTCTGTTTTAAAGTACCTAATAAAGTTAAGAACTGCTAAAATGATGTCTATGGTTACAGAATAGCAAGATGTGTCCATAAATCACATTTATGTCACTACATGAAAATCAATATATTAGTAATGAAAAATGAAATATAAAGTTCAGCTGTGCTATATGATAGAAACACAAGCAAAGTATTTTAAAGTCAAAAATTTTAAAGAAGAAAAATGAATGGCAAATAATAGCCATAAAATCCACTTCATCTCAGAAACAAATACCCTGTAGATTAAAATACTTATTACAGCATTGCATACTTATTACAAAAAAAAACCAAATATATACAAGAATGATAATATTAAATTCTGGTGAAGAGCTAAAATAATATGGATACACAGTTTTCATAGAGGCAAATAAAGATAGAAAGATTACTTTGGAAGACGATTTAATATAAAATCAGAAACCTAAACATGTGCTCTCAAACTTATACACTAAACCTAGTAATCTATGTATATGTTTGTCAGCAGACACAATTTTTTTGGAAGACATATTGTTTGAAATATTACAAAATAGACAATTCAAATATGAATCCAGGTAAGTAGATGAATATGGAATAGGCATTCTGTTGAAGCTGGCAATAGAAGCATCTTGAGCACTCTGTCAAAGATTTCTGCCCTCATTTTCCCCAATAAAGATAACCATTGTCTTGAGACTTGTGAAAGTTATAAGCTTTACTCTTATACGTATCAATAAACAGTCCACAGCATAGTATGCACTCTACCACACTGAATAGGACATACTATTTGTTACTAACTTTGTACATCTTAACAAACAGCTACTTTATACATTTATCATACGTATCTACTATTTATCTATATAAACATTTTAAAAATAGATTGAGGATTTTATGCTACTATGTTGAAGTTTTGTTGGGGAGATGAAAACACCCAAGACAGGGCGCAAAGAGCAGACCAAATGGATTACATGCAAGTCGAGCTTGGTGAACCAGTGAATTTCTTGGGGTAACTTACAAGAGTGTGAGAGAGGGGTTGCTTTGTAGTTTTGAAGTGCTGAGTATCTTCATAACATGCCAGAGTCTGGGACGTTAGGTTCATATGCTCTTTTGTTATTTTTTTCTTACTGATATTTGACTGTACTTTTCACTAGCCTTTTTTTTTTCTCTATAAAGGCTACTGATCATACCTTTTACTGTGTTTTTATAAAGTATTCATTTTCATATTCATATTGCATTTTCCTTTTTTTAATGTATTGTTTTTCTTAAAAATTTCTTCTGTGACTTCTCCCTCTGTGGTGCTGAACTTCCTCTCCAGGTCCTGTGTTGTACTGATTTCATCTGCTCAGTTGTACCTTCTTCCAGGACATTGAGGTTTAGGCTTTTATTTTCTTGGTAACTTTTTTTTTTTAAATCTTTAGAATTTTATGTTAGTAATCAAGATACAACTTTAATTTTAGTATCTAAAACAAAATACTATTTAGATACTATTTTAGTATTTGTGAGTTCTAGGTCCCTTAAATACTGAACACTGCCAATTATGAGCAAGGGTGAGG
The DNA here is from genome assembly GCF_020740685.1 of Jaculus jaculus. Taxonomy (NCBI): domain Eukaryota; kingdom Metazoa; phylum Chordata; class Mammalia; order Rodentia; family Dipodidae; genus Jaculus; species Jaculus jaculus. The sequence goes on along the minus strand of NC_059108.1, from coordinate 132,557,332 downwards.
GTGGGCCAGTCACACCTTTGGCTTCGCCTGTGTTGATGCTATTGTTGAATCTTAAAGATTGATGTCTACCACCACTGTCTTTGTTTCAGTAGTCCCTTTTATGAGTGCCAGGGGTCTCTTTTGATCACACTTATCTCTGCAGTCTGTGGGTTAAGCAGGTTGTACTCCCCAGATTGTGGAATGTTCTACCTGCGTGGAAGGGTGTCTACCAAGTGCATTGGGATTGTTGGAAGCAAACAGAGCAACAGGTGAGAATAGGCAGATCCTGTCATCATCACCAGTCGGAAAGGTGGCACCAGGGTCATTAAAATCCACTGGTTACTTTTGCACTTCTTGGGGTCTATGGCTTCAGGGTCAAAGGTTCATCCCCTACCAAGACTAGGCTCCCAGCTCTCAAATACCAGGTCTGTTTTCAGTTGAAGAGATCCTTCTGCTTCCAGCTACTGAGTGAAGCTAATGTGTGCCTCAGCATTTGCCTTCCCCCGCGGAGCTTCTCCCATCTTTCCTCTTGTCAATGCCAGGGCCTCCTGCTGCCCACAGCTGTCTCCCTGAGTTTTCCTGTGCCTTGCTGCTGACAGGCTACATGGAGGCGCCATGATCTGTTGCTTTTCCCGATTGTCAAGCTCTCAGAGAAGCTCAGTTTTTAAACCAGAAGGTTTCTTTCAGGATGTTGCTGGGCCCTGCTTTCCATGTCATAAACAATGCCATAGTGTGATTTCTCCCTGTCACTAGCTGACTGTTGGCCAGAGCAATCACTGTGTCACCATAACCTACAAGTAGATTTGAGCCTTGTGAGGACTGTGGGTTTATCCTAACGATAAGGCCACTTACACTTTGCCTGACATCTTCTAGAAGTGACTTACTTCTATTATCCCTACCAGGAAGCTATAGCTGAAGTTGTGTTGCTGTGTGTGTGGGGTGTGTCATGTATTTGCACACACATTTGCATTTTCAGGGGAGCATGAATGTTTCCCAGTTTCCCAGAGCTCATGTGTATGAAGGTCTGAGGCCAGGAGACAGTCTTGAGTGAGTGCTATTCCTCAAAAAGGCCAGTGTTTTTGAGACAGGGTCTGTCATTGTCCTGAAGCTCTGGACTGGACCAGTTTGCCTAGCAAGCACCAGGAATCTGACTACCATACTCTAGTTTTCCTACATGGGTACTTAGAATTGAATACCTTATGCTTGTGAGGCAAGCACATTGTTGACTGAACTACCTCCCCTGTCTAAAATGATTCTATTTTGAAATATGATTTTTAACATATTCTGCTTCTGAATCTGTGAGGTTTTATATCTCATTGTCTTCACTAACCCATTAGTGTTAACGAAGAACTTTCTGCTGCCTAAACCTAAGAAAAATCTGTTTCCTTCTATTGGGTATAAAATGTCAATTATGTGCATAGTAATGAGTTGCAAAATCAAATGTTTGTATAGCAACTCTTAAGACAAGCATCAACCATCCATCTGGAAAACAGAGATATTTCATCCACAAAAAAAATAAAAAAATAAAAAAACAAAACATCTAAAGGCTGCATATTTAACTACTAGAAGGAGATATTTTCTGTGGCAGAAGGACCATCACATTGAAAAAAAAAGAATAAAAACTGGCCTCCAGGCAACTTATTCACATAAATGCTGTTTTAATTCAATAGGTAATTACCTAGTATCTGTTAGGTGTGCTGCCTGGAAATGCATGTCTTGAAGAGAGCCTGAAGGAGCTGGTCAAGGAGACAAGAGCTGAAACTATTTTTATAGCATCTGTAAATACAATCAGTTAAATCCAGATATCTGTGGAATAGCAAATATGAAGCAACAGTCCTTTTTTTTTCTTTTTATTACCAGCACCCTTCTTATGGATACATTATGTGTGGTTGCCATCTTTCTCTCCTCCATCCCCTCCTCAGAGGAGTTGTCTATAGGTGTTCCCTCTGGGGATGTGAGTTATGCATTGTGAGAACACCAGTCAATTATGGGGGGGGGACAATGCTTTGGGGTTTGACATCCCAACCTTTGGCTCTTGCAACCTTTCTGCCCCAACTCTTTTGCAAAATTCCCTGAGCATTTGTGGGTGTGTTTTAAGTCTTCTTCAGTGATGAGCTCTTAGGAGCTCCTATATTTCTGCTTTGGTATGTGTGGAGTATCCTCAGCATCTCTCACCTTCACTCTGGCACTAATTTTCAGGCTCACTATGGAAGTACCACTCTTGCTCTTCTCCCGACTTCCTCTGTGTTTTGGCCTGGGCCCTAACTGATATGGGAGGAGTGGTTTATTTCCTCTGGTCTCGCTACCTTCTGAAAAAGAAAAACAGATTCTACAATACAGAATGATATCACCATAGGTTAAATGGGATAAGCATTGTTAATTTAGGGATTTTATGATGGATGCAGCCCCTCTTTTAGCCAGACACTAGTGGAGGCTTGTCTTTGGTGACCATAATCTTTGCCTCCATTGGATTTTGACCAGATTCCCAGGTCCATCCATGGGTTCCTTTTCACTGATTGGATCTGTTAGCCAACTATAAATCCATTGGTTACCTGCCAAAGCTGTGTGCCACCATTGCACTGGTATGTACATCTTGTGAAGCCCACACCTCATATTGTTACTGGGCACTTTCTCCCAGTAGCTCATGTACCACTTTTCTGCGCTAGATGGGCTAACTGTCTTGGGACCGGCTCTCTTTCAGAAGTCAGCTAGGTCTCTCCTTGTTCTGTGCCAGCAGCATATGGTGTCCTCAGCAATAGGGTGTTATCTTTTACCTTACACAGGCAACCAAGGATTTGACAGAACCCTGTCTTGTTTTGGGAATCTCATAGGTCTCCCCAGTCAACAGCCCAATATAGGTAGAAACCAATTTCTGGCGGTAGGAGTTGCAGGCCAAAGCCAAATGTTATAAACATAGTCTTTATTTAAAAAGCAAAGTATCAGACAACCTGAAGAACCATGTATCTCTCAATGTTCAGGTGGAAAAACTTGGTATTTTCAACACTAATAAGATCACAATAGCTAAATTCACACACACACAAAAAAAACATAATTTCATTTGTTACTATTTTTCAGCTTTAAACTATTGAGTTTTATTGCTTCAAACTGAAAATTAAAAAAGAAAAAAAGAAAGAAAAACTTTGTTTTTGCTCTTTGCTTCCATTGACTCCACATACATCTAGGCCGGCAGTGTGTTTCAACTATAGCAATGATCACAACTTGGCTCTTGGCCATCTTCACACAGTTCTCACAGTCTAGGGGAAAGGATTCCATAGATGGCACTGGCAGTTCTCACTTGCTTTTGTTTTAGTTTCATCCTCACACTCCATTTCCATCTTCATGTGTGGAGAAAAGAAAAGTCTCCTTATAAGTAGATGTAGAAAATCCCTTGCTCTTGGGTAAGTTCAAGGAGGCTACAAATTAGCAATACTTTATAGAAAAATTGGCCTCATAATAATAACTCCCTTTATAGAGGCCTTGCAAAGTTTTTTTTTTTTTTTTCCTCTTTCCATGTGGTGTTCAGAGATTAATGGGAACGGTGTCCACATATTTGTGTTACTGCCAGACTACACCACTTATCTGCAGCCAGTGTCGGGGCCTTATGACGATTAATCACCTCTCAGGTCCCTGAAATAAAATCTGCATTGTACACTTCTTGGACTGAAGAGGGGAAAGGGAATGGTGTGGTTTGAGGCTGCTTCTCATCATTAATTTTCAATTATGACTACAGGAACCCTCCCAGCTAAGCCTCACATTGGAGGGCAGAGGGTAAGAAAAGCCCCAGGGAAGATTAATAAGGGCCACATGGATAGGGAGATCTGGGGCTTATAAGCTCTTTTTTATTTATAAAGGAAAATTATTCACAATTCATAAGATTCCTTACAGGGTGGTATAAAATGCATCCAAACAAATACAGAAGAGCTGTATAAAGGAATAACAAAATTACCCTAAAATGCATACATTAAAAAGACTAAGCCACTCCTAGGTTTAGAGTTAAAATTTATATATTCAAAGGACTAAGCCACACCTAAGGTTTAGAATTAAAATCATGCACCCAACTGTCTTCACCTTTTTTAAGATATTTTTTTCCAGTTAGAACAATTCCGTGACTGTGTATTTAGTGCTTCTACTTGTCTCTCAGTCCAGAAACATGTTTCACAGGCTTTGGCCTCTTCTTTCTAGACTCTACCCTTAGGCCAAAGTAAGTGGTGTAGTGTAAATGTAAATGTTCTGTGTTTCTGAAATAACATCTATAGAATATGCTCATCTCATCATATTTTTACTGGATCCTAAGTAAGTAAACCTCATTTTGGGGCAAAAGCAACTAAAGATTTAGAAGCAGTCACATGTTCCCCTTTGTAACTTGGAAGTGGCCGAGTCAGCATCCTCCATCCATCTCCAAATGCAAAGTGCTTGTGCACGGTATTTGGATGCCTTTGGAGGTTTGATATGGAAACATTTATTTAGAGTTGAGATTTCATATTAGCATACAGATATTATTTTTATTAACAGAGAAGGCCATCACAAATGTGTATATACACTACATAGCAAATCAGATATTAGTCAGTCTTGGACATCTTTCCATTTAATTCCCATATCTATGTTCTTGATTCATTCCCTTCTCCCTCAAGAAATAATTCCTTCTTATAAATGATATGGATGGGACAGTTCCCATGTAGCACTTTAAAATTTTATTTCATTCTATATTTACTTAATTTTAACCTATCATACACAATACTTTTCAGTGTATTGAATCCCAAATGAGTAAGACAAGGAATAGAATTCCTCTAAAACATGACTATGCTTTATATTTGGACCGATTTACTCTTCCATCATTCTACAAATTTAATGAGATCTTTATATTCTTTCAATACATTCCATTGTTCTCTGAAGAGTCATATTCAGTTTCTGTGGCTTAAACTCAAGTGTGTCACTGATTTCTTTTTCAGCCTTGAATATTGGTGGATTGTGATGACACTGTCTTGCTAGTGCCTGTGACTTCAGAGAACAAATCAATAAAAGAAGTAAATTTCTCTGATACATAAAATGAGTATTAAGACATTTAAGATAGACTACATAAACTGTCAAACCAATCTCTTAAAAGTATTATGCAATGCTCATAGACATTGTAACCCAGGTATCTTCTAATACTTCTGCTTGAATAAGACCTACCTGCTTGAATAAGACCTACCTATTTCTTATACATGGATGGGCATTTGAATACATGCTTGAAATTAGTTAACTTAGACAAAACTCAGGGATGAGAAGAATGGAAAGCCCTTCAGGCTCACATTTAGATGCTGAAATTCATAACGTGGAAGATAAATATATCTATCATTCTTTTACACTCATTTTAAGTGTGACAACGTTTCTACTACTGTGTTTTTATTGCACATTATTTGTAAAATCCTATATGAAAAGCATAATAGATGGGAGATAGATAGATAGATAGATAGATAGATAGATAGATAGATAGAAAGATAGATAGATAGATAGATAGATAGATAGATAGAAAGAAAGAAAGAAAGAAAGAAAGAAAGAAAGAAAGAAAGAAAGAAAGAAAGAAAGAAAGAAGGAAACATCTTTTGATTACCCAAGACTGAAATACAGTCATGGCCTGGAAGAGTTAACCTTATCATATTTTCCAATTCCAGATTACAATTTGCTATAGATGTCTGATTTGTTGAGTAATAGTTCTGGCTTTAGAGATGAAAATGGCAAGCTTTGTGAAAAATGATATTGTGTTGGTAGAATTTTCAACCGTGTTTTCAAGGTTCATTATTGTTCCTTTATATTGTTAAGTCTTTGTCACCAAATGTGCTTTTATAGTAGCATAATACCAAAGAAAACCACCAGAGAATAGGAGATTTACACAGTAAGTGTGTTAGAGGAAATCCCCCATTCAGTGGCAAAAGCACGTGTTAAATTTCAAGTATGATGAGAGTGACACTGGATTTTATTCATAATGACAGCTGCTTATAAGCTGCAGAGACAAAGGAGATTAACAATTTCCTGATGTTTTTGCACTGAAGATCATGTGCCAGGAAGGACCCTGGATTTAGATATTAAAGTAGAAAATATAAATTCAGTTTCCCACCTACATCTAAAATGTAATTTTGCCAGTTGACAGCTTAAGACACATAATGGAATCAAAATGAGTCTGGTAATGGAGTAGAAAATGGCTGACCATTATGCCTACAAATACACCAATGAGAACTGAACATATTTATTTGAGTAGTTAATTCACATTTGCATTATTATTAATTAAGTATTTCAATTGAAGGGAAACATAAAAGGACGAAGATAATATTTGCATGTTTTTTTGGTTTATATATAGGGAAAAGAACAACTAGGGTGGGAGTGAGTTTTGGTAACTTAAAAGAAAGGAATAAAAAAGCAAATTAAAGAAAAGAGAAAGGAAAAGAAGAAAAGGATAAGAATCAAGCAAAATGGCAGAGAAACTAATTCCCTGTGGCCTTACTTCAAGTAGTGCTCTGTGTTTCAAGATGGGTATGATCTGGAGAAAGGCAAATAGCCCACTGGTAATTTAGTTTAATCATCAGTGATACTGCTCAAACACAGCACATCCTTAACAGGGGTATATTAAGCAAATTCAGTATTGAGATGACTATAGGCTTTACAACAGTGATTGGCACATAAGTAATGTTTATTTATTATAATTACCATAATCTTAGGCTGGAGAGATGACTTAGTGGTTAAGCGCTTGCCTGTGGAGCCTAAGGACCCTGGTTCGAGGCTCAATTCCCCAGGACCCACATAAGCCAGATGCACAAGTTGACACATGCAACTGTAATTTGTTTGCAGTGGCTGGAGGCCCTGGTGCACCCATTCTTTCTCTCTCTCTCTCTCTCTCTCTCTCTCTCTCTCTCTCTCTCCCTCTCTCCCTCTCTCCCTCTCTCCCTCTCTTCTCTCTCTCTGCCTCTTTCTCTGTGTGTATGTCTCTTGTACTCAAATAAATAAATAAATAAATAAAATAAAAATACTGTAACTTCTCCAGCTATATGACTAACAATTTACAACAATCAACAGGAGTTCAAGGCAGTTATAGACCAAAGTTAAATCCCCTGTTACACCACAGTCCTGCAATGTACCAAAGGTCAATAAACCACCTTCATCACAATAGGTAATAGATTCCCCACCCCCACACACACAATGTTGATTGCCTTCCCACATACTGAGTGTTCTGCTGCTTCTTTGCAAAATGCCTCAGCTGTAAATATACCATCCTTCCTTGAAGAGCCTTGACTGAAATATTGAACTTTGTATTCCAAAAATCCACATTCCAAAGTGTCATCCCCTAGTGCCATAGAATGCCACATTATAGGAAATATGCATATTACAGATGTAATTAGTTATATTAGGAAGATATCTACTATGGTAGGGTGGGTTTCTAATGTAGGATGACAGAGGCCCTTACGAAAAGGGGAAGTTAGAACATAACATTAGGAAAACTCATCCCATATGTTGCTAGAAGCCAAAGAATATCAAAGATCTGAGACAATTGCCAAAATCTAAGGGAGGGCCATAGAATGCACTCTTTTTTCTGGGCTCAGAGAGAACTAACTCTGTCAACACTTTAATTTCAGGTTTATGGACTCTAGGGATATGCAACAACGTAATTGATAATGTCACCAAATATTTGAAATAAAATCATTACTCCTTATTACTTTTGTTTTAAACATGACAATTTATAGCATTGTAATAAATTATTGCTTTCACATTTAATGTGTAAAAAATATAAAGATGAAAACTATCATTTAAGAAGCACTTACATTGATATTCAGTAAGTTAATATTTGTCATTTACACATTTTATCCAAATACTGCTTTAAGATTATAATTGAGTAATTTTCTGTTTTATAGATAAGAAAATTGAGCCAGACAGATATTTTATGAAATCCTGTAGTTACATAAAAACTAAGATGATGATATTTGTTTTGTACCCAATAATATTTATGAGTAACTCTTTCTTTAATGAGATGACAAACAAATGAGCAAAATAATTCTTGATATATTATTAAACATTTTTTGTTACTAACTTTAGAGTTAAAAACAATTAAATCACTACTTTTTTTCAAAAGCACAATTATTAAAGAGACTAGCATTTTTGCATATATTCTCCAATATAAAATAGAAAATATGACTAAATTTTCTTGACAATTCATCCTTGTGATTATATATTACATAGTAACATAGTCCATGCATAGTATTTTATATATAGCTCACAGAAAGTGAACTGAGTTTGACAAATTCAGCTCTGAATCTTAACATATTCTGGACAATACTAATTACTATTGAAGCTTTAATATAATCTTCCCAATATATATGATTAGAAAGTAGGTAGAAACAGATATTTATAAGAAAACACAAGTTCCTGGAGAGAGAGAAGGAGCTAGTCTCATTGCTTACATTCCGATTGGCAGAGTTATACCTTCAAAGAATACTTAGAAAACTCATAAGACTAGCATATACAAAAAAAAGTAAATTGATTTATTTTGCTCAAGGATATTTGAAGTAAGCCTCCTGGGAAATAGCCCTAAGCAACCTAAGCATTGTCTGTAGGTTTTAATATGACAGGATCAAAGAGCTTATTAGAATGAATTACTTGAGAGGATTCAATGGTTACATTTCCCTAACCTATAAAAACAAACCAAAACTAAGAAAGGCAGAAAGCCATCTAAGTCATAATGGAACAGATTAGGAGGCACTGTATCCATGTTTGGTTCATTCAGATGGAAGGACAAAATGTTAATAATTAAATCCCCTGTGCATTTTCTACCTTATGAAATGGGTAACAAGCCTTCTGCAACATTTAAATATGTGTGAACGATTTGGGACTGCAATTAATAAACAATGAGAATAATATTTCAAACTGTTTGATTTTGGAGTAACTTCAGATTGACAGAAGAATACATTTGCCTTCACCCAAGAATAGCTAACAAATTATCATTTTATATATTCATAACATTTATTAGAGCTAAGAAATTATCAATGGTATGTTTATAACAAGTATATTCATAGTTTTTCTCATGTCCTTTTCATGCTCAGGTGCCAGTCTTATTCACTACATTGACATCTATCCTCCAGTCTCTTAAAACCTTAAAATTCAAGGCTTTCTTTTAATTTATCTTTATTTTTTTGTCCCTCCTTCTTCTCCTCTTATCCTTTGCCCTTGGAGGAGTGTTTGTTTCAAGTTATATCTATAATTTTCCCCACTTTTACTTTGTCTCATATTTTCCATGACTAGACAATAGTTGTCAACTGTAAAACATAAAAGCAGGCTGAAATTGAGGTAAATTTTTCATTTTGTGAGAAATTTAACATCATGGCTTATTACTGATATTTTTACCCTTGATTTCCTCTATAAAATGCTAAGTGGCTGGCAAAATAACTAGCTAATAATTTTCCCTTTCTCATTGTACTTGTTGGACGCTGGTCAGTTAACTCCATGTCAGTAAAGGAGAAACAGCTTCCCAACACAGAAGGAAAGAGATGCAAAATTCTGCAGTATGTCAAAACTACTACAGTATTTAATAAATATTTTGGAGAAAATTCATTGAGTCTAACCAGATATTCTGTTGCTTGTTAAAGATTTATCCACTGAATTTTTAACATTCATGAACTGGCTACAAGAACTATTACTCCACTATACTAATAGTGAGTTTGTAAAAAATATTTTTTTTGTTTATTTTCATTTATTTATTTGAGAGTGGCAGACAGAGAGAGAAAGAAGGAGAGAGAGAGAGAGTGAGAGAGAATGGGTGCATCAGGGACTCCAGCCACTGCAAATGAATTCCAGATTTGTGTGCCCCCTTGCGCATCTGGCTAAAGTGGGTGCTGGAGGATAGACCCTCGAACCGCAGTCCTCAGGCTTCACAGGCAAGTGCTTAACTGCTAAGCCATCTCTCCAGCCCAATAATGAGTTTTTATTTGTCTCATTCATCCTACATTCATTCCATTGAGCTCTTCTATAAAGAATTTCTTTCCATTTTATGTATTCTTTATTTACTCGATCTTTTGTTTGTCAGTATGGGTGCATATTAGAAAAATATTGCCCTTATATTAGCATTTTGCATAATTTAATCTTTATTTCTATTATTCACTATGCAATAGCTGTGATAGCTTTAATATGCATTTTATTTGAAAAGTCTATCTTAGTTTTACTCAATAATTCTAAGCGTAAGAAAACAAAATCACAAAATTGTCTTCATTGCCCAGTCTACATGTCAAAGAAATGTTTTCTGGGCTTTGCTGCTTCATCTCCCTAAAACAAGTTGATTTTTCTATTTTTGTTTCTGAAAAAGTTAAAAAAAAAAATCAGTTTTTTTTTTTTTTTTTTTTTTTTAAGAAAGACATGGAGGAATGAAGGATCAAAATTTATAGGCATGAAAGGATCCAAAGCCTGGAAAGGGTCAAGATATATGAGCATAATAATGTTCAGTACTTCTTTGATGCTAATTCAAAAGATCAAGAGTGGAGAATTGTCACTAGTAAATTATAATTACTGGTAGCAAGAGATACTACACAGCTGTTTAAATAATATAATGAATGTTAAATTACATGGGAAAGATGAAAAGATAAAATTTACAAAAAAATCTGACAGAACACAATGTTAAACACTGGGCATGATCCTGATGTTATTTAAAGAAAAGTAATTAGCATGAAGAAAATAAAAATCAGAGTATATTACATTCCTGTTCTTACAAAATATTATTGTTGTTTAAAAACATACCAAAATTTAAATGATGTCTGTGGCATCCTTGTGTCCACAAATCTAGCTGGTATCTACTAAATTAATTATAAATATAGGGACACATTAATGACTGTTCTTGGTGCACATGTTGATTTTGTTGAGTTTCCATTCTTTCTAAGCAGAACACATAATGTATGATATTCACTAAGACTTTGTAGTTTAAAAAAGCCAAGAACAGTAAGTCTTTAACCTCTCCTCCTACAGGAAAAGAATCTCTCTTCCAATAGGAAAACTGACCTGGCATGAGAAGAGTTTTGCTGTGTTCTATCTTACTTGGAGAAGTACTTTATTCTACCATGCACTTCTTGCTCTTACCAAGCAACATTTAGGAACAATCTTTATTAGAACATAAATCTTCTAATTCATCAATGTGAGAACTTGGCGACTCAATATGAATAGTGTAGGTCACCTGAAAAGCAAACAGAACAATTGCAACTGCTCTAGGAGCCTTTGAAGTTACAGATTAAGCCAGTGGGAAATTAGCCAGATTGCCATTATAGCTGAAAAGTGCCTGAAGGCCCCAGCAGCCGGTCTAATTATGCAAGCTTTGTGAGCCTTGAACATTTTGTGATTGTAATGTGTGCTCTCAGCCTTCATAAACTTCTCTACCAACTTGCACCTTTTAAACTTCTCTCTGGCCTAAGGCTGAGTAATACATTAGGAGAGCAAAACAAATATAACACAATATTTCCTTCCTTCTAGAAGTTTTCCTTCCTGCTTGGTTCCTGGAGAATGTTGGGATACTTGTGCACTTTACTGTCCAGGGAGTAACCTAGCTTAGAGAGTGGGGTACGACTGTTCTTCCCATGAGCCTTTGGTTAAAAGACACACACACACACACACACACACACACACACACACACACACATACACACAGTTGTGTCACTATAGTTAGTATGGCTGAAATCAATAATTAAGAGACACGCTAGGTTTGTTATGAGTCACTTAGGAAATAATCATAGTATGTTAAAATTTCAGGGCAGGTGTGCTGAGGTATAGAGAATCCTTTTTCACCTAGGACACAGGAGTAGCCTATTCCCAAGTATAGAGATGCAATTCTTGGTCATGGTATCTCCCCTGTCAGGTAAGTATAGAGTTGAGATGTACATACTTGTGCTTCTGACAGTCTAGGGCACTCCATTGTTGCTCTGAAAATTGCTCTGAATTCATAAATCCAGAGCTGTGCTGAAAATTCAAAGTTTTCTCTAAACCCTGGCTTCTCATTTGCCGAGTAAACATATACAGGGAACGCTAATGTGAGGTGAACATGAACCTTTACTTTACAAGTGAAATAATTGAAGGAATAGACATAAAGGAGGCATACAATCCAAATAATTTTAAACTTACATGGGACAGAGCCATAAGTGAAGGAGAAAGGGTGAGTCCCAGGAGAAAGACTTCTATACCCATTTCAAGTTTTGCTTGGGAAATGAATGAGAGTCCAGACAGGGGACTTGGACAAGGACAAGTGTGTTCCATCAAATTCAAGGAGTAAAATCTGTCTTCTCTGTGACCTTTGATTCTTTTGCATATTCCTTGCCAAAGACAACACTTCAGACAAGAAGCATCTGTTTTGGAATATCTGACACAAATATTATGCACGATCTTAATGTCAACTTTTGATGGACAGAAATCAGACTAAGAATTTAGAGAAAACTAGCAATCCCCCAAACACAATTCCCCATGCTCACAGAATTCTTTATTCATGAGATTCAGAGGTCACTTGACATTCCACTGAGGCACATGGACCCATGAGCCCAGACTAATAATCCATGATGTAGAAGCTGATGACAGCAGTTTCTTTTCAGAGTTTCTTGTACAAATGGAACTATTCTCCAATCTCTCATCTACCCCATTTTGACTGTCAAAGATAGACTCCATTTTTCACAGATAAGAACCTCAAGGCAAAGAGATATCCACTGCTGATGAAGGTTATCTGGCTGTGGTTCAACACTGAGAAATGTGGCTTCTTACTCTATTGTTCATAAGGCCATTGATCACCTCCTGCCCACCACTTGGTTTGTAAAATTATCAGGGAGGTTTTAGATTTGTGGGTACGTGCCTGTACAAGAAAGGGCATTTAGTTCACAAATGAAACCAAACACTGCTCCTAAGTATTTTGGCATAGCTTGTATAGTGTGGACACATAGCTACACGACTGAGAAATGGTTTCTGTAATTAAAATCTTTTAGTAAGAAAGAATTCTCAAAATTACCAAAGGAAATCTTTGTTTTAGTTACACCTGTAATTTTAAAATAGTTGATCCAATCACACTTTAAGCAGCAAATACTGTCAACTACTGATATGAAGTATGCATTTCTGTACTGTTCATTGTAAACAGCATATTGAACATGTTACACAGCAGAACTCTATAGTTTATTAATCAGTTACATCTGAAATTTCATGCCAATTGCATTCTGTCTTCATCTTTGTCTTAATCACTTTATGACTTATATTTCTTACAGTATGAAGGGATAATTCATCATGGCAGGGAATTCATAGTGGAAAAGTATGAGATGTTTGATTACATTGAGTCGGAGGTCAGGAAGCAGAGAGACATGATTGCTGGTCCTCAGCTTACTTTTTAGATTTTATTCAGTCCAGGGCCACAGCCTGTGCAGTGGTGCTACACAGATTTAAGGTAGATCATCCCCCACAGGTAACATTAACTAGTCTCTCCATCACAAACATAACCCAAGGTATTTCTACTGGGGGGATTCTAGATCTTCCCAAGTTGGCAACAAATAATAACCATAACAACTATTGAATAACATTTTTTTAAATTGTATACTGCTAACTGACCATGAATATTCTGAGTGAAGTGTTTTTCCTTTTAATTTATCAGGATGTAAGACATCAGTTTGACTCATCACTAGTTGCATTAATTTGGTAATTTTCTTAACATAAAATATGCTTGTTTTTTTCCAGTGTAAAACTAGTTTTTCCAATTTCTTATTCTCTCCTAGAAGCTCCCAGCACTCAGTTGCAAATTCTGTGTACATTAGACTCAGTTAAGAGGGATGTATATCATAAGTTTTCCACTTTGTTTCAATCTGTAATCCTAAAATATTTGGTAAATAACTTACTCTTCAAATTGAATTTTGTCAATAAGTTCTGCACAAGGGCAATATAATTATAGTTAGCATTGTTTTTGTAGTGATAACTATATTACACTAAGAAATATCTGGTTCTACAAAGCTTACTAGTTAAGTTACTTTTGTGTAATACTTTTGATTCAGAAATAGAATAGAATAGAAACAGAATAGAAATAGTTTTAAGAGGGCTGGAGAGAAGGCTCAGAAAAGTTGAGTACTTCCTGAGTAGGCATGTCTGTGTGAGGGAGCCTAAGTGATCACTGATCTTCAGGATACCCATTAGTAACTGGGTATGGCTACATGCATCTGTAACTTCAGTCCAGTAGGGGAGAACAGACCCTAGAAATTGCTGGAGTTCACACAAAGATGGAAAGCTCTGGGATTAGTAAGTGATGCCAGCTTAAATAAGAGTTGGCAGAACAGTTATGGAGTAGGATACTTCACATTTGGTACCAGCCACCACAAGTAACAGCACACGCACATGCACACAACACATGCACACTCACACACACACAAGCAATACAAGTTCAATAGCCATACTGTATTTTTACCTGTATATTGATTTTTCTTAAATTTGATATACAGTGTACCAATTGTCTAAACTACTAACCACATTAGATATTCACACATTCCATTCTGAATATTGTCAAACCAATCCAAATATATGACAGAATATGAAAATCACCATGATTATCATAATGTTCACAGAAAATGACTCGATCCAACACTCACATGTGCCACATCAAGATCTCTACTGGAAAAAAAAATAAATTGTCCAAAGAAAATATCATTCAACTGCACAAAATTGCTGTTGCATCAGTTTCAATATATTTTATTTTATTTTCAGAGAAGAAATATTTATTTAAGAAGAAGAAATAAATCTTTTCATATTAATTTAGCTTATCTGCGCTTGAAGTCTTCTATGACATACCCTCATATTTTTTCTTTTTTTTTTTTTTAATTTACTTATTTGAGAGTGACAGACACAGAGAGAAAGGCAGATAGAGGGAGAGAGAGAATGGGCGCGCCAGGGCCTCCAGCCTCTGCAAACGAACTCCAGACGTGTGCGCCCCCTTGTGCATCTGGCTAACGTGGGATCTGGAGAACCGAGCCTCGAACCGGGGTTCTTAGGCTTCACAGACAAGCGCTTAACCGCTAAGCCATCTCTCCAGCCCACCCTCATATTTTTTTCAATGCATTCAAACCTCACACCAGAATATCTATCCCAAATTGAAGAGTAGGATAAACTTATTAAAAAAAAAAAAAATCTTTCATTTCCGTAGACATGGTCTGTAAGGAAAACGCACACTGATGCAACATATCATGTGTGATTCTTATACTAGGTTGTTCTTCTTTCACAGTGGACACAAATCCCAAACATTGCCCCCTCAACACAGAAGGGTCAGCCCCAAAGTAAAATGAGCCACATATATCAAAAATAAAATAAAAAGTCTCTGGGGATGGATATCCTTCTGAATGCATCGGAACGGCTCAGAGGATTAGCTTTCCACAAGCATCACTTGCTCTGCTACTCCCCCAGTCTTACCTTACCCCATCTTACCCACAGTCTCTATCCTACACGGTACTGTTTCAGATCTACTCCTGTTTCTCATTCACTGCTTAATAACTCCTGTGCCACATTTATTACTAGTGGACCTAGTTTTTCTTTCAAATTTCTATCCCCAAATTCTAGAATGTCACCTGAATGAGAAGCAGTACATGAAGACAGTGTTTTCATTTTGTTCACATCATAGTCAAGTGCTTAAAGCAGTAATAGGGCATGATGTTTAGTGAGACTTCTTTATTTGTGAGCTATTGTTCTGTACTTCTGATGGAAGCTCAGGTATTACACTGACCGATCAAGTGTTCTGCCACCGAGCTTCTTCCACTACCCAGGTGCTCATTGAGTCATCCGTGAGTGCCTGGCATAGTGAACTTCCTTTGGACAGGACCAAGATTTCGCTTTACCTCAACGTTCACCTAACATAAGTGTATTTCTATAGACTTACTTATGCCCTCTGGGATTATATGGAAATAGTTTGTTTCTACACATAATATATTTCTGAATGTGTTGAGGTCATTCTTACATGATATAAATCATCAAGTATTAAAGACAGTGAATGATTGAAAGTCATAGGCATTTTTTTGATAAGGTTTCTAAGTGGTAAAGTTGAATTTGTCACAAGCATTTTGTAAGAATGCATGCTTTGGGGACTTTAAAGTATTAGCATAAAGAAGCAAATCTTCAGAATTATACCCACTTTCTCATGATTGCTAGTTGAAGCTGATAGAGGAAGATGTTGTAATAACATGCCTCATCTTTAATATGCAGGCCAGGCTTCGTGGGGGAATTAATATCTGAAAGGCCACAAGTGGGTTAAACAAATAGTGCATTACTGCAGTCATTTCACAGGGTCATGATTGCTGATGTTATGTTTAAATGCCCCATGCCAAAACTTTTAACTTGTAGCATTTCTCTAAAGTTATGACTTAAGAGCCTACTTTCAGCTATCAAAAACTACTGAATTTGCCTTTGTCTACAGTCTTGTAAGATCCCTGCAAAAGGATGTGTCACAAGTAATAAAATAGAGCAGATGGATAAAGGAGGGGATGGCGACAGACTAATTCATCCTCTGTGCCTGTTGACTGTTACTGGCTATCGCAATCCGATTCACATACCCATTCTCCGCCTCTTGCTTTCTTGAGACCTTATGAAAACAGCCTTCAAGCTAGGATGACGCATATTTTATCACTGTGGCTTGGATGGTTCTCATCACACAGAAAGACAGACAGCATCACTGGGTTAGCCTGGCTGGAGAAGCCCTCCCTTGTCACTGTTGGGCTGCATTAGGTCACTATGCTTCCTCCCTTTCCAAGGTCAATAGCTTATTATTTCCATCAGACTTTCTTATTACAGGAAACTTTCCATTAAAGAAGATTCCAATTTATGACCATTTACCTTTAAATGTGTTTTCATCACTTTTCTTGTCACTTTTCTTCATTGTCAAAATGAAATGGGGACAAAGTCATGCCTATCCTACCCACTCATTCCAAGGTAGCAATCCATAAGATGAGGAACAGTGAATTACTTTCAGACAGCTTGGCACGGTGTCCTTTCTTTGTCAATACAATTCTTTACTTCTTGCACTAAGATGGCATGTTCAACACAGAATATTTCAGAGAACTAAATTGTACTAAACGCAAGGATATAATTTTTTATACTATAGCACCAAAGAGCAGTAGATTAAAAGATATTATGTAACATGTAAAAAATATCTTTATTTTCTGCAGGGAAGGAGAAACGTAGAATATATTTCATTCAATGGAATAATTTTGTATTATGTGAGACATTATATGATCCAAATTTGTTACTTGATGGAGATGAGGTTATCAAGTGTTAGTTTTAGAATCTTAGTAATTAGTGGGTTTTCTATTTGTGATATTTAGTGAGTAGTCAGTGTTCTTTGAATATTCTCAAGCACTTGGGTCAGCTTGCAGGCTCCCCCTGCTTTTGCCCAACTTTGTGTGTGCTGCATTACTAACTCCATCTGGAGGTAAGAAAGGAAGAGGAAGTTTTCCACACCTGGAAGCTTTTCTTTGGGTAATGGATAATAACAACCATCCTGTCAGACATTGCTCTCAAGATTCCTTCCACCTCACCAGTGAATTCCTCCACAAGAGGTTGGGGGAGGGGTGAGACTAAATAGGAGTAAGTGATTTCCTTTGGCTAACATTCCTTCCCAGAATAAGCAAGAAATTGCCTAAAAAGGAAGCACACAGACTTGGATTCAAAGACTTCAACATTTTTCAATAGTCTGAGACGTCTATATTTTGAGCTATATTTTGGTCTTGTAATGAGTATCTCAACATTATCTTATGTTATGATGATTGATCCAGATAATCTGTGTCAAGTGGCCTATGATTAAAATAAATGAAATACATTAGTGTTATCTCACTACATCAAGTTTGAAGAACACATATCTTATTCTCAGCAGATTGAAATAATTATAACTGCTGTATGGAAACAAGAAAAAGGAATACATAAAAACATAAAGAACACTCTGGTTTCTCTTCAGATCGCACAAATCTTTCGCAAAAAAAACCATAAAGATAAAACTATTCTGAATTTTCAATAATTCATATTTAGGTATAATAGTTTGCTATTATAACAAAAGCATGGCAATTAATATCTCAAAAATATTCTAATCTCTGCTTTTGATGACATCCATGTGAAAAAATGACTAGGTGTACAATTCAGTTAATCTTTAAGTCAGCTTAAAAAACATTTTCTGTATATTATCCTATTGCTCTATGGAAAAGTTTCACCAGTATGTCTTACAATATTAAAAGAACCTATATGACCTCACTGATCAGTAAGTATTTCTAATTTGGTAACAAATAATTCCATATTTTCTTAATAAAATATTCATTCATGGATAGATATTTATTTTGTTAATGCAATTTATTTTGTTAATGTGATTTTTGATAATATTTTTTTTTCTATTTTTTGTTGGTCATGTTTTCTTTTTCCTTTCTCTTGACTTATCTTACTGTATTAATTCCATGGAAATCTTTTGTTATGGGAAGAAAAAACACAGGGTAAGTCATCTTTTCTGCATTTTTTTCCATTTAAATGGACTTTTAACTTATTTACTTATTATTGACAACTTCCATGATGGTAAACAATATGTCATGGAAATTCCCTCTCTCCCCCGACTTTCCCCTTTGGAACTCCACTCTCCATCATATCCCCTTCTCCTCGCAATCAGTATCTATTTTGATGTCATGGCGTGGTCGCACTTAGCATTCAGGAGGCAGAGTTAGGAGGATCACTGTGAGTTCCAGGCCACTACAAACAAACCAGATGCATGTGACCCCTCATGCATCTGGCTAACGTGGGTCCTGGAGAAACAAGCCTCAAACCAGGGTACTTAGGCTTCACAGGCAAGCACTTAAGAGCTAAGCCATCTCTCCAGCCCAATATATGTAATTTATTTTCATGTACAATATAAGAAATGTTTTACAATGCTGGAGAGATGGCTTAGTGGTTAAGGCACTTGTCTGTGAAGTCTAAGGACTCAGATTTGATTCCCTAGTACCCATGTAAGCCAGATGCACATGGTATAACATGCATCTGAAGTTCATTTGCACTGGTTAGATGCCCTGGTGTGCCTATTCTCTACCTCTCTCTTCTCTTCTATGTGTGTCTGTGTCTCATAAATAAATAAATAAATGAATAAATAAATAAATGAATAAATAAATAAATGACATATTTTAAAAATGAAATGTTTTCCAAAAGATTGAATAGGTTATTATTGTTACATTCTTTGCATATAGTGCATATAGACAGTACATGACAGTAATTATAATTATGACATTTTTACATCTTAAACTTCATATTCTTATAAGGAGTATTAGAATTAAATGAAGTTACTTGTAATCAGTTGTGAGTGACATTATCCAATTCTTATAATTACCATGGGATTTTTTTCAATCCCTTGGCAGAAAGGAGGTAGGTAGGTAGGTAGATTAGATAGATAGATAGATAGATAGATAGATAGATAGATAGATAGATAGATAGATAGATATGGTTATTTAATTTATCCTTCAAATCCCTAGATTGCCTCTTGGTAATCAAGATGCTAAAAAGAATTAAAAGTGGCTTGTATTTTAGCATTTTCATTAGGGTTTACCAAGGTTTCTGGACAACTATTGGAGCCAGAATAGAGAACAACAGAACAGATTCGCCTTCACAGACTCCAAAAGCCAACCATCCAATGTTGACTTCAGATATTCAGAAACTTAACAGAAAAAATTCTGTTGATTTAAGCTGCCAGCTTTGCATAATTTGTTATGAAATTCCCAAGAAACAGTATTTTCATATTCATCTGTTTTGTAGTATGTGAAAGTTCTTCCAAGAGTCAGGAAGCAAGTTAATTTTCATTCCTTATCTCTTTTGAATATATATATATATGTATTTATATATACATATATGTATATATAAATATGTCTATACATATATATAATATTTACATTTCTAATTTCATTTCTTTTACATATTGTTTTCATTTACTGATATTTGAATGTAAATTCAATGGATGTATATATGGAGATGCTAATCAAGTACCATGTAATATGAATGAAATGACAGTTTTAACATTGCTAATTGAATTTTTATTTCACCTTGAAGGAGACAGCTAAATAAAATCACATTGTAAAAAAGACAAGGAAAAAAAATATAATGTACTAAAATATTTAAACTCAGTTGCTAAAATAAAACTTTGCACCACCTTATAACCTTTTATAACTCCAGTATTATTTTGTATCAGTAACAGATATTTAAATTCACGACATCTGATGAATTTTTGGTATGTTCATGAGCAGGCTGGTAGCAAGGACTGAATTATAATTCTGGTTTAATTGGAGGTGGTCTCACTTAGAGGAATAAGGAAGTGAGACTAAAATTTTCGTGAAACAAAAGTGTCATCATTAAGGACTAGAGGGATGGTTTAGTGGTTAAGGCACATGCCTGTGAAATCTAAGGATCTTGGTTCGATTCTCTAGGTCCCATGTTAGCCAGATGCACATGGTGGCAAATGCATCTGGCATTTGTTTGCAGTGGCTAGAGGCACTGGTGTGCATATACTCTCTCTCTCTCTCTTTCTCTCTCTCTCTCTCTCCCTCCCTCTCTCTATCTCTAATAAATAAATAAGTATAAATAAATGTTTTTGTTTTTTTTTAATGTCATCATCAAGAAATACTTCCACAATCACTGTCTGGAGCTTAGCAGCACTGAAGAACGATGCACACTATCCATTGTCATTGGTGGATATTTGTTCTTAGCACAGAGGATACACAGTTAATAGACACATTTGCTGATCAGGTGGTAAGCCAGGCTCTAAAGGAAAGTACAGGAGGAAAGAAATGCAAATAATGTCAACGGAAGTGAGGCTGTTTGCTCTAAAATAGAAGAGTATGAGCATGCCACCAGAGGAAATGTTACTGAGCTACAGAGATTCTCTCAAAATATTTGAAAATCCAAGACCTGCGATCCCTACTCTCATTTCCAATGTACACAAAAGGATCTACAAGTGGCACTTCTCTCATCCTCTGTACTTTTTCCACCATGGGTGTGGATTGACTGTAGTAGCTCCAAGCTTTGTATTCTCTGCACTTCAGTGAAAGAAGAAATAAAAGGCATCATAATGCGACAGAGACTCTCCTCATGGGCTTTCCTGTGATTAAGAGAGGAAAATCTCCCCAAGGATTCTCAGCTTATTTCTTTATTCCTCAGTATCCTGAATAGGGGCTCAACCTGTTTTCATTAGCTAAGGAGCTTGTTGTCCTAACCTCTGGTCAACCTGAACTGAATTACTTACTTTCAGCACCATTGAGATGAACCACCTGACAAAGAACAACCTAGAATAGAGGGGTTACTTCTGGCCTGTGAGTTGAGAAAATACAGTCTATCATGGCAGGAAATAAACACTGGCAGGTTGTGAGTGGGCCAGTCACATTGCGTTTTCAAGAAAAGGAGCAGAGACAGATGATAGAAAAATTAAGCTACTCAGCTTGCTTTCTTCTTCTTTCATTTGGTACAGACCTTCTCCAACCTATGGATGATGCCTCCTACATTCAGACAAATAAACCTCAGTGAAAAACACTTGCATAGACAAACCCATCAGTTTGTCTTGTCGGTGATTCTAAATCCAGTCCATTTCACAGACAGCATTAACCATCACATTACAACAAGACATTTACTAACAAGGAAGATATGAGGAACAGGTAAGTCTCTTGAAAGCAACAGTTAATTACTCTAAAATTAAAAAAGAAGAAGAAAAAAATAGGAGCCAGGTGTAGTGGCTCACGTCTTTAATCCCAGCACTTAGGACGCTGAAGTAGGAGGATTGATATGAGTTTGAGGCTACCCTGAGACTTCATAGTGAACTCTAGGTCAGCCTGAGCTAAAGTGAGACCCTACCTCAAAAAAAATTAATTAATTAAAATAAAAATAAGCCAGGCATGGTGGCGCACTCCTTTAATCCCAGCACTCGGGAGGCAGAGGTAGGAGGATTTCTGTGAGTCTGAGGCCACCCTGAGAATACAGAGTTAATTCTAGGTCAACCTGAGCTAGAGATAGACCCTACCTTGAAAAAACAAATAAATAAATGAATAAATAAATAAATATAATTAAAAAGAAAATTGAATGTGAACTGTTATAGGTGAAAACTTTCTATCTTCTATTCCTTTAGCTATGCTTGTGTTATGTGGTTATTTATGCACATACATAGTAATAGGTATGTGTATATGCATGCCATATATATGTATTTATTATTTTTCCATATATATGTATATATACATCTCATCAATATATGAGTAGATACATTCATCTCTGAGTTAATTACAGTGTGCTATACTATAATTATTCAAGTCTTCTAACAGTAAAGGAGAGATTGTCATATATTTGTAAGGTATATTACTTCATTTCATTCCTATCATCTCAAACTTTGGCAGCATGTCCTCGCAGTGTTTATACTTTAAACATTACTTCCACTAAAATGTTTGTCCTTATTTATATACATTACAAAAATACACTCAGTTAAAATGAATATGCTATTCTGAAGGTACAAACAGGTTAGTGGTTCTCCTCCTTTAATTTCATTTTAGATCTCAGGAAAATAGAAAGTGTTCTTTTTTTTAATTTATTTTTTTATTATTTATATGAGAGCAACAGACACAGAGAGAAAGACAGAGAGAGAGAGAGAATGGGTGTGCCAGGGCTTCCAGCCTCTGCAAACGAACTCCAGATGCGTGCGCCCCCTTGTGCATCTGGCTAACGTGGGACCTGGGGAACCGAGCCTTGAACCGGGGTCCTTAGGCTTCACAGGCAAGCACTTCACCGCTAAGCCATCTCTCCAGCCCAGAAAGTGTTCTTATCCGCAGGGATATGCATTTTCCTAGTTTATTTTCTTCCAACCAATATACTCTCAAAATTTCTTACAGATGATTTGTAAGTTTAAGTTAAACTTAATTTGAATTAGACAAAGAGAAACAAAATGTTCAGAAAATCCCAAAGCATTATGCTGGATTTTCACTAACTTACTTTGAGATCTAAAGACAAAACAAGACACCAACACCAAAAAAAAAAAACAAAAAAACACTGCACACCATTTTGGTTAGAGAATTTCTCATTGCTCCAACAGATAAAACCATAAATCTTATAGGCATAACAATGGCATATTTCTCACTCACCCAAGTGAGGTCTAAAAAGTGTTTGTGGTGGGTGGAGGCCTGCTCTCATAGTCATGGTTTCAAAACCAGAGAGTAGCTTTGGTTTGTCTTTTACAATGCACATTTCTGAAGAGCAGCAGTCCAGAGAAGATGGGAAGGACTATTAGGGATTTTAATATGCAGTTCATAAAAGTTTGATACAACATTGTAGCTGTTAACATATTATTTTTTAGGCTCAGGTTTACAACACCTATTAAGAAGGGAGTCAGTGAAACAGTCTATCTTCAGATGTAATTAGAAAAGAAGAAGCTGAGTAATCATGTAGGACTTATCCCCATGTTATTATTAACTTGCCAGAGTTCTTAAAATGTGTTAGGTAAAATGAAAGAAATAGACATGTCATTGATCAATAAGCAACAGCGATACAAGGTGTTTTCTAAGGCTGTTAACTAAATAAATATTTTAAAAGCTGGTAAAATTATATCTACTGAAATAGTAAATTTGTAAGTGATTTTAAACTGTGAGACAATTTTTTGGCATTAATTCATCACAAAATGAGTTCAAAAATATATACTTTTGATATTTTCCACAAATATTTATTGGTTTTCCACTATGCAACAAGCTCTTCTCTGTACTAGAAGTTAGTGTTGTATATTATTTATTTATTGTTTCAGTTTTGTAATATGCTAATAAAACTCTAGGAGGCAATAGTGAGTTTTTTCCCCTTTATTGGTATAAGAAAGAGAACTTCATATTTCACAGAACCACAGAAATTGACACTGTGCTCATTTTGTTTCCTGTCACTCAGATGATAACAAAGACCAGAGTTCTCCTTTAATCACTTTTAGAAGTAAAATAAACTGTATGGAGACATATCATTTGTATTTATTCCAACTTGTGTTCTATTAATTATATATCAATCATTATAATAGAATGTGATTCACTTCTAGAATATAAAAGCTAGTTTTAAGTGGGACTCTGGTCTCACTCATAGTAGAAAACCCTAGTTACACACTGCGTGACTACATCTGCCTGAGGTCAAGACGTCCCTAAGCCAGGGTGTGGCACGAGGAGAAGGTGATGGGGTAAACCTCCGCACAGAATTTATTTTGTGCTGTGGACCAAATGCAGAGCTTTGTGTTATTAGGTCAGCATTCCACCACTGAACTTAACTCCAAACATTTTGTATGATTGTTTTGTTCATTTTTTCTTTCAGTTACCAAATACACATTCATGTTGAATAGAGAAAATAAACTAATAAATAATATTGAGTCAATTCTGTCATCTAGGTTATAAACAGAGAGATATTTTGCTTTATAATATTTTATTTTTATTTATTTATTTATTTATTTATTTATTTATTTATTTATTTATTTACTTATTTATTTGACAGAGAAAGAGAGAGAATGGGCACGTCAGGGCCTCCAGCCACTGCAGACAAACTCCAGATGCATGTGCTGCCTTGAACATCTGGGTCGCATGGATCCTGGGGAATTGAACTGGGGTCCTTTGGCTTTACAGGCACATGCCTTACCCAATAAGCTATTCCTCCAGCCCTATTTTTCCTTTAGAGTTATCCTTTCTAATTATTTTACAGATGAAAAGAAGAATCTGTCTGGCAAAGCAATACATTTTATTTTATTTTACTATAGTGTTCTTAGCCAACATGACTCAAAGTGTAACACTGTGTTTGTGTAACTTTTGCACACCTACCCCAAACATGTTCTGTGGGAACACTGAAGAAATGGATGACATAGATGCTTTGGCCCCATTTTGCAAATGACCAATATGAAAACCAGAGCGTAAAAGTACATGTGCAAATGTATCCTACTTTTGAGTGGGTAGAATTTATAAAGAATGTTCTCCATTTTTTTTAAGGAACATGGCAACCATGCAGTACCTTGTTGGATAAAAATAAGTTTTCACAGAGTGCCTCATATGTCCTGGAATTATCTGATGTGATTATGTAGCCTGAATTTAAAATAATGCTTTCATATATACTGCCTTTAGTTTTGAATCGTTGATAAAATTTAATTGTCTTTGTATAATCATACACACAAAATTACAAGAATGCTAATTTTCTAATGCTATGAAAGGAAGTCTGGTGACTTGCTTTAGTTAGAACACCACTAATTTTAGAGGGATCAGTGGAATTAGATATTAATATTGAGTTTTTATTTTTTGCACATAAACATGAGAGTAAAATCATCTGCACATTTAACTTGAGGAAACATTTTCCTCCTCAGGGTATTTTGGCATTTTGGCGGAGATCTTGTTTTTTTTTTTTTTTTTCTTAAGTTTTTTGGATTTTCTCTCTGGGGCTCAGGGCAGGGACTATCCATTAAGATCAGATTCATGTAATCATGATCAATTTCCTGCAAGTGCAGAAGGACGGGCACTTGAGATGCCTGCACCATATATTTTATTCTATTTCCATGGGTGCTGTTTCCTATCTGTAATAACAGCTGGAATCTAACTATGTAGGGGAGAGTCGAAGAAGGAAAATGAAACTCCTCAAAGGTATAAGAATAGTCCCTGATGGGCTGGCTTCTTTTACTTTAAGTGTATTTCCAAAGTTTCAGTTTCTCTACTATGTACATGTGATGAAAACTCCAGGAACCCAGACTCAACTCCAAGTATACTTACTTGATGTTACAAATCTGAAGAAATGTCACTTTATTTCAAATATCAGTATACAGGCTTTCCCATAGAACAAATCTGCCTTGGGAAATCCCCACCACACCTATAACTGGTTGCTTGCTTTAAGTCTCATCTGTGAGACATTTTTGATGGCATTCAGTATATTTGGGGCTGGAAAGATACCTGGTACTTTGACAAGTTGTTTACTGAATAATAAAAGGAAAGCATAAAGAGTTCTCATCTCTCTCTTGGTGTCTCTCTCTTTCTCTGTCTCATTCCCGCTATTCCTCCTTTGTCTTGTTGATGCTTTTCTCTTAGGCCGAAACTGTCTTATTGTTATATTCCCATCTTACCCACTTCTCCCGTACATATATACAAACCCATTTTTACCTATTCAAATACAGACACTGAGATGAAAATATGTATCCTGAGAAATCAGGTATTTCAATAACTCACTGTCATTTTTTCCAGCTCCCTTTAGAAACATTTTCCTAAACCTATTTTCTGATTATAGTCTGAAATTTCTAAGAATGTGGATATTAAAACATGTTCCATGAAGAATATCCCGCATCTTTTACAACATAGTTCCATCAGAAATTTCATTATGTTTTTCAGTTCTAATATGCCACACTGCACAATAGCAGTCCTGGGGAAAAGCATCTCTCTTTATATAGTTGATATTATATACAAAGAATGCTTAACTGAGTTACCTTTATGTTAGGCAGCATAAAGCACACTACCTCTTCATTTTATCCACTTTTACCACTTTCTGGTAAAACTTTCCTTAGTAGCTCATAATACTGATAATAAGTATAATTATTATCCTAATGGGTTGTCCCTTTCTCAACTTGTCCTCAAGGCTAACGGAAGGCTGGTGACTAAAGAATCTTTGGGAGCACAATAGAGAGACATGTTTGTGAACCAGTTGGAAGTTGTCACCAGACGAAACATCCTGACATGCACCTTTATTTCTACCCAGTAGCTAATCAGGCAGAACACTTGGTGCAACAGGAAGCCTGCACTCACATCATAATCGGATGCCTAAATGATGTTCTCAAATTTTCACTTATGTATAAAATAGCACGGCTAATGATGGATCGATGGCAACCGACCTCTGGGGAATGTTACCATTTGTCCCTACAATATACTTTCTCTTAGCCTGACCTACCTGCACTTCCTAAGTAGCTGTCTTTATCTCCCATGTCCTGGCAGAAGCCCCTCATATTGAAGTTCACTGAATCTTCTTCCTTCTAACATCCTTTAACTTCATGTTTTCTACTAATTGGTAGTGCCCATGGGTGTTTTATAAGAAACATCCTACATTTGCTGCTAAAACAAGACCGCAAATTATCTATAGAACATTTGCTACCCCATTCTTGAATTCAGAAGACTCTTAGTTTCAGGAACACAGCCAAGTAACAGCAAGCCTGAGGGGAAGATTCAGTTTTCTATTAAATCAGACAAAGTGGATTAATTTAATTCTTACACTAGAATAAATAATAGACTTAAGTTGTCCTTTCACATAGAAATACTTTGGGGGAAAAAATCTGCTGATTTCTGATCATTATTAGCTCAGTACAACTCAATTAGATTTGGTAAACATGACCTTTATCCTCATGAAAATAATTTGTTATCCTCAATATTCAGAATGTGACAAGGAGATTTAGGGCAATGATAACATGCTCAGTATTGGAAGTAGAAACTGGAAACGTGGGTATCATGATCTGTTTTCCTTGTTTTTAGTTTTATTTATTTGAGAGAGAGCGACAGAAAGAAAGAGGGAGGGGGGGGGGAGAATAAGTATAGGCATGCCAGATCCTCCTGACACTGCAAACTCCAGATGCATTTACCAATTTGTGCATCTGGCTTTAGGTGGGTATTAGGGTATGGTGGTTTGAATGTATGTCCCCAAATAGACTGAGGAGTTTATTTTAATATATATATATATATTTATTTATTTATTGGAGACAGTGAGGGTGGAAGAGAGAGAAAGAGAGAGAGAATGGGTATGCCAGGGCCTCTATCCACAGCAAACATACTCCAGACTCATGTAGCATCATGTGCATCTGGCTGATTTGATACCTGGGGAATGGAACCTGGGCCCTTAGGCTTCCCAGGCATGCACGTTAGCTGCTCAACCATCCACCCAGCCCTAGATGGAGGAGTTTTAGTAAAGGTTGTAACTTGGAATTTCAGCCACCTGGCTGGAAGAATCATAATTGAGAACAGATCCTAGGGCTCATATCAAAGATGTGTTTGGGGGCAAGTCTGATTTACAGCTTAAAGTGGGCAGAATACTGGATTTATGTTTGGGCTGTATACTGTTTTGCTGCAGTTTTGCTCTTGCTTATGATGCTGGCTATGTGGTTCTGCCTTTCTGCTGGGATCTGTGAAAGGGAGCCAGCTTTACCTGCCATTATGGAACTTCCCCTGGATCTATAAGCCTGAAATAAATGCCTTCCTCCCATAAACTATTTGTTGGAGAGGCATCCCAGCAATGTGGAGCTGAGTACAACAGAAAACCTCTACCATAAAGTTGGATTTGTTACTGTAGGATGACTCTGACAACACAGATTTTGCTAGAGGAATAGGGCAGAACTTAGTATTTGCAACTGAAGATACCTTCCAGAGCAGTAAGGCAGATTTCATGGACTATTCTTCTGGGAGTTTGAAAGTGTTAAGTGAAGAGAGAATTCTATTTGGAGGATTTGCTTGTGAACTTTCAAAGGGGAAGGAAAGATTGCAGAGAATGTTGTGGGAAATGGACTTCCGGCATAAGTATTGGCTATGTTCTGCTGCATAAACCCAGAGTTTAATCAAGGTTAAATTTGAAAGCAATTTGGTATTTTTGGTGAAAGATACAGAACTAGGAGATGTAATATTTAAAATTGGATAAATTCAATTAAGTTTAAAACTACTGGCACTGCATCTGATTCCTGAAGCTACTGTTGTTAAGGAGATATTTCCATGATTAAGGGTGGCCCAACTGCTTTACATTGGAACAATGGTAGATGTGTAAACTCTTGAAAAGAAGAAACCTGCTATTCACGGCCAAGATTCCTTTCCTCCCTAAATGAACAGCATGGCTGTGTCTTGCACACCTGGAATTGGTTTTGGAAACATGAAAAATGCGTGGAGTGGGTTATAAAGGGTACACGGTTCCAGGAGCCTCTGATGAGATGCAGCATATGAGGCAGGGTGTGATTGATGCCCCTGACCCTGATAATTAGACCAGTGAAGCCTTTGGAAGATGGACCTTTGTTTTCATGGAGACCCAAAGATGTTCTGGATAGACCACAAGGGCTATTAGTATCATGAAATGCTATTAGCTCAAAATGAAAGTTTCCTCTTTCTACTCAGGTCATTTGGAAGGGCAGAATTGGAAAATTTAGAGACAGTCACTGGTCATGGGTTATGGATATTTTACTTGAACTATAGATGTTATATGTTTACCTGATGGTTATTGATTTGACATTTGTCCAGTCTCGTTTTTGTTATGTCTTATAGCAATGGAAATATTTACTCTGTGCCATTATATGTTGGAAGGATGTAACTTGTTTGATTTTGTATGACTCACAGTTAAAAGAGAATTTTTCTTTTTGAGGTAGTATCTCACTGTAGCCCAGACTTACCTGGAATTCACTATATAGTCTCAGGGTGGCCTCAAACTAATGGCAATACTCTTACTTCTACCTCCCAAGTCCTGGCATTAAAGATGTGAGCCACTATGCTCTGCTCTAAAAGATAGTTTTAAAGTTATAAAGGACTATGAGTCCTTTGAAGTTGGACTATATACAATTTGTAACATGAGACTGTTATGAGTCTATTGTGAGCCAGAGGCAGAATGTGGTATTTCAATGAATGTTCCCAATAGACAAAGAGTTTTGTTAAAGCTTGTAACTTGTATTTCCAACTGCCTTGCTGAAAGAGTCATCACTGGAGATGGACACTTTGGCCCAGCAAAAAGATATGTTTGAAGGCAGAGTGACAGAATTTGGCCTAAGTTGTCTGCTGTTTTACTAAAGCTTTTGCTTTTGCTTTTAGTCCTGGCTCTGTGGTTGTTGTTTCTCTCTATTGGGATGTGTAAAAAGGACCAGCTTCTTCCTCCATTATGGAGTTTACCCCCCTGGATCTGTAAACCTCAAGCAAATCCCTTTCCCCCATAAATTGTATCCATTAGAGGTTTATCCCAGCAATGTGGAACTGACTACAGCATGGGGAATTGAACCAAGTCTGTTACACTTCTGCAAGCAAGCACCTTTAAGCACTGAGCCATCTGTCCCTGCTTTCTTCTTGTTACATATCTAAACTGTGTAACAAACTTCTGAACTCAACTCTGTGTCACTTCATGTTATTTCTTCATTATATTTGAAGCAAATTCTTAACATTTATAGACATTTGGAGATTAGATTGAAAAAATAATGACCCTAAACAGTAGTATTTATATTAAAAGGAAGTGATGAAAATTATATCTGTATTGGTAATCAGTTAAACATATTTCATTTATTTATTTATTTATTTGAGAGAGAAAGAAAGAGAGATTGAGATTCCAAGATCTCTAGATACTGCAAATGAATTCTAAACACAAGTGCCACCTTGTGCACCGGGTTTATGTGGGTACTTTGGAACTGAATCCAGGTCATTAGGCTTGAAGGCAAGTGCCTTAAATGCTGAACCATCTATCCAGCCCCTTAAATAAAAAGTTAAAGAAGACCCATTTTTTGGAAGAGTGGAAACACTGAAGCATCACTGTTTATAAGAGATTAATCAACATACAGATAGCTGTGATCTTCATTCTAGCCCTACATTAGGACGTTTTCACTCATTTCATTGGGATGGACTTTTAGCCTTTGCCATTCACTTTCAAAAGACTTATGAGAGACCCAAATTAGTTAAATGACTAAAAATGTCAAGTAATTTAAACATCTAGTTTGTAATATGAAGCAAATCATTTCATGCCTGTAGTCTCTGCCACTTGATCGCTCCCTAGGTTCTGTGTTTAAACTGATTATGGGGTCATTTAACCTCTTAACCAAGCCAGACACAACTCTATGCTTCCAATAATAGCTGTTGCACTTTCTTTTGCCCCTAGGGCAACTAGAATCTTATTTCAGAGACAATTAGACACTTATTTTTTAAAATATTTTATTAATTCATTTTTTATTCCAGAGTCTGTTGCTTAATTTCTGTACCTAGGTGAAAATATAGCTTAAAAAGAAATGCTGACATAAGATTAACTTCAGCTGGGACTCATTCAACTTTTTTAGTGTGTGAATACAGTAATAGATGAACCTATCATGCAATCAGACAACCCACAAGTATTGTATTTTCATAGCCCCCTGTATGTATGTATGTATGTATGTATGTGTATGTATGTATGTATATATATATATATATATATATATATATATATATATATATATATATATATATCTCCTGTCTCATCTGATTTTTGAGAGGGAATATTTGGACTGTTCCCTAAAGTTCTTGTATAGGAAACATTTTTACAATAGTTTCATGAACCACTAAAAAGTTAAACTATTTCCATACTTGTGGTTAATGCAAATGAAGACTTAGGGAGGTTAAGGCTGTACCACATGTGAAATAAAGCAATACAAAAGGCTAAAGAAATGGTTTAGTGTTTAAAGGCACTCACTTACAAAACCTGACAGCCTTGGTTTATTTTCCTAGTATCCATGTAAAGTACGATACACAAAGTGGTACATGAATCTGCAGTTTGTTTGCAGTGGCAAGAGTCCTTGGCTTGCTCATTCTCTCTCTGCATTTGCCCCTACTTAACTATCTCCTTGCAAATAAATAAAAAAATATATATAATGGTAGAGAAAATTTCTCTGTGCCCCTTATGGCACGGACTCTGTTTCTATGTTTTAGCTATATTTATAATGTGGAAAATCTTGTGGGGGTCTCTCAAGTCAACCTCTGATCTCTCTTCCAGTTGTGATTTGTGTGTGGAGACCATTCCTCCTTCAAATTCGGTGTGGGCAACTAGAATCTTATTTCAGAGACAATTAGATAATTATTTTTTAAAATATTTTATCAATTCATTTTTTTATTTTGTGCTTGTGTGTGTTTTGAAGGGATGTCTGCCAAGGTTTCGCCTACTGAAAATGGACACCAGAGGTTCGTGCCACTTTTTGCATGCGTGCTGGTAATAGCCTTTGCAATCAAGTGTCTTTAATTGCTGAGTTATGTCCCCATCTTCTGAATTGGTATATTTTATCAACTAGAAAAGATAAAATGTGTAAACGTGAGCTTGTTGTTTCCATAAGTTTAAAACTTTAAATTTTCATTATTAATATTAGAGAGGGCACCTTTTCATTTTAAAAATATTGAAATTTTTTTTATAAAAAAAGGTTAAATAGGAGGTTTCATTTGGACATTTTTCCTCTCATGCAAAAAGTCTTAATTTAGTAAGATTTTTAAAAAGTAAAATTGACCTGGGTGTGAAAAAAGCATGAATTATTATAGCAGGCTGCAAATGCAGCTTATCATTATGCTTTTAAGTTCCAATCTTCATTTTGGCCATGACATCAGTGGCATTGTCTAATCTCTGAAAATTAATTAAACCTTAGTTTTTTTGAATTTATATTGCAATCAGAGGGGACACAAATGAATTAATCACTCTAATGTCCAATATCCTGTGACCCTCATGTCTCTTTAGCAGGGAATGGCTGGGGAAATCCTTCTCAAGATGTCACACATGATCTTCATCTATAGTGGTTCACAAGGTTACATGTTTCTTTCTTTGAAAAGACTGTAGCTGACTCACATATCAGGTTTCTAGAGAAAACATAAACACAAGACACACTATCAGCAAGCATCCATGGCTGGGGTGATTGTTCAGTGAGTACAGTGCTTGTCATGCCAGAATAAGGACCTGGGTTTACGTTCCCAGCACCTGGTAAAGACAGGGCACAGTGGCATGTGCATATGTTTCCAATGTTGGGGAGCTGGAAACAGGAGAACCCTTAGGACTTGCTGTCTAGTCGGTCTAGTCAGATAAGTTAGCTCTAGGTTCAATGAGAGAACTGTCTCAACAACTATTAAGGTGAAGTGTGACTTAAGAAGATGCTATACTTTGACCTCTGACCTCCAATGGGCACTTATGTTCTTATTAAGATGCATGAATAAGTACACATACTCACACACAAATAACAACACATTTATTTCTGTTATAAATTCATACCTAATAGTGAGTTCTCTGTTGTTTTTATTTGTACAATCTGACAGCTCTCCTCATCCTTCTCAAAGAGCCAGAAGAAGATCTGTCACTCACTCTGACTTCATTTGAATTCAGTGCTCAATATCCCTTAATGATAGAATCAGAAATACAATTATCCATACTTGAAAGAACTTATCTGTGAATTTCCTTTTTAATATTTATTGTATTTTAATGAAATCTTAACTGTGCAGCATTCAGGCAAACAGAAATTGTATATGGAATAAAAGAAATAAAGTTCTTTGATACCCAGGGAGATTTTGGATGAAAGAGGGGGTTGGAAAACTAGTTACAGAAAGATTTTTTTATTTTATAGCCAAATGTGTTAGAAAGAAAGAGATACCAATGGCATCAGAGCAAAAATTTAAAACTAACAAACATGTTACATCGGAACAATTGAGTGCTGTTAGGACAGGCATGGATTAATGGATTTTACATTGTTTACTTTTACTTGGAATGGGAGCTCTGCCTATTATCTCTATGTTTTATTTCTACTTTTGCTAGATGAGATGTATAACCTTGTCTTATGATAAGGGTTATTTAGCTTGTTAAGGAAGAAAAACTGGGGTTACATGAGCAATGAAACTGAAGGGAGAGGAAAGCAGCCATAGAGCTGCAAAAGTTGTGAGGTGTCAGAAAAGCTCACAGAATAGACAGGTCTGAGGCAGGAAAATTCAAGTGTCAAGCTGAACCCATGAACTTTAAGTCTAGTAAGCAATCCCTGAAGCTCCATGTTTTGATTCATAAACTAAATTGCAAGTTCATGTCTGAGGAGCAGGGAGACATGGGGATAAGCTGCAACCTTTTCCAAATGTTCAGAAAAAAGATTGCTATAAATTAATTCTAGTCAAACAAGTCTATGAGGAGATGGCTGGGGGACTCGACCACTTACATTCCGCAATTGATCAATACATCATCCACACCTTCACATAGAACTACTCGGCATCAGTTACTACTCTACAGAGAATTTGGACTTTTGTGTATATTTTTTCCTTCTTCACACTCATGTGCCATTTTATTTTTATTTTTTATTTTGCTGGATTGGTGGCACACACCTTTATGAGAGAGAGAGAGAAGAGAGAAGGGGGGGATTGGTGTGCCAGGGCTTTCAGCCATTGCAATTGAACTCCAGATGCGTGTGCTTCCTTGTGTGTGTGCACAGCCTTGCATGTGTGTCACCTCGTGCGTCTAGCTTGAGCGGATCTGGGGAGTTAAGCATGGGTCCTTAGGTTTCTCAGGAAAGCCCCTTAACTCCTAAGCCATCCCTCCAGCCCTCATGTAACATTCTTAAAAATCATTGAAGTCATATATTTGAAAGAATTCCAACAAATATTTTGTATCTCTGTTATGGCACTTTGCTATACTCTCTGACTAGGAAAGTGAATATGACTGAGTTGAGTTTACCTCTTGGAGGAGGAAACCTCCTACATCATCAATGCGATAATAATGAGATGACCACAGCACTGGAAAAAGTTATGTCCACAGTACCAATTTATGTTTCATTTAGATAATCTATTTTAATTACTCAAAAATTATAAAACTAACAAGACCATTCTTTGGCTTTAAATTCAATGTAATTTACAACATTGACTGCTAAATTGTCATTCAAAAACAGTAGGTTTCAGAAGAAAAATTGAGAGTTTGAAGACTCAGCAACCCTTCTTTGGGTCTAAAATAAAACAAAACCAATACAAAACACAAAACAACCTGAGTCTTGAAGTGGGCTTCTCAAAGTCCCTCTTGCCTCCTTGGGCAAGATCTATACCTTGCTTTCTTTTCTTAAGCTCCCTCCTTTTAAAGCTTCCAGCTATAATCGAATCTTTCTGAACCTTAAAAAATTTGAAGCTCAAGTCGGGTGTCGTGGCACACACCTTTAATCCCAGCACTGGGGAGGCAGAGGTAGGAGAATAACCATGAGTTCAGGGCTACCCAGAGACTATGGAGCGAATTCCAGGTCAGTCTGGGTTAGAGTGAGACCCTACCTCAAAAAAACAAAATAATAATAATAATAATAATAATAATAATAATTTTGAAGCTCTAATGGAGGAATGAAGCCTAAGAATAATTAGAAGAGAAGAACTTCTCAAATATTCTAAAGCTAGAGAGCAGACACCTACAATCTGAGACATTGGGAACCAGTACCAATATGTCTGCACACATGTTTACATGTGGGTGTTTTGTGCTCATGTGTCTTCCCTAAAGACACAGTATTGACAGCCTACTGAAATTTTTTGGCTCCCTGGCAACCTTATGTACTGAGAAATAAGATGTTCAGTTGACTTTAAAAGCTGGAAAAATGGGATTCAACTTTAAATGCATCCTTCATAAGTGACCTTTATAATAAGAACATTCTCTAGGACTCTTCTCTCTGTGGAAATTAGCTGAATGTTGCTAATTAGCTTCTGTGTTAGCTTACCTTTTCCTGGACACTGTGACTCATTACTTTGTGTTTCATCTGCCTTCCTGGCCTAACATTATTAATTAAAAGTCCATACTAAAGGCTGGGGACATGGCTCAGCGGATGAAGCACTTGCCACACAAAGGTGATGACCTGAATTTGGAACTGTAGCAAACACATAAGTGCAAAGTGACATGGGATCCCAGGGGCAATCTCCGTGATTGGGAAGCTGATACAGGGAAATCCTGGTAGCTGAATGATAGAGTTTACTGTTCAAGTCAGAGTCCCTATCTTGATAAATAACATGGCGAGCAATCACAGGAAACACCTGATGCACACCAACAACCATCATACATGTACAACAATGAATGCACACTTGTGTGTAAACCATATACAGGCACAAGGAATTAAATAATATTTAAAAGAAATAGTAAATTGTACTTACATAATCAAGTCATCTATTTTTAAAGAATTGAGTATTGGAAATTAAATGAGAAAAGATAATTATTGAGGTATTTTGAGGAGGAATGTTTATGAGTATGATGTCACCTGATCCTCCAGAAAAGTAGAATTGGAGAGACAGCCAGAGGCAGGAATTTTAGAGACCATGCTCCAGAGCCCTGCCCTGCATTCATAAAATAGCCGCTTACCAGCTAGGTGAGGAAACCATGTAGCTGATGTCATAAATTCATGTAAGCACTCTGGTCCTGATACTGAGTAGAGTATAAACTGTGCTCTACTTGTCTGCAGATAGCAAATGCAAGTGAGCTCAGTGCTCAAATGAATGACTCGCCATGAAATTTTCAGCCATTATACAAGAACACAAAGGTAAGTTTTTATGGAAAACTGTGATTTTTTTTTTTAAATATCCATCTGGACACACGTATTTATATATATAGTTCCTCTAAAGTTACCTCAGCCTTCTACTACATACACATTTATTCCAATGGGCTATGATGCCACAAGCTTTGCAGTGAAAAATGAAACTAGACTAAACGAACACTGCCCTTTCTGGCTGGCTTAGCTGCTATTTTGCTTTAGGATCTAGTTTTTTTTTTTTTTTTTTTTTCCTTACGTATGACAACACTTAGATGAAAATGAGGAGCTAGGAAGTTTGCTCAGTGGTAAAAGCAATACTACAATGCATAGGATTCAATGCCCAGGGCGGCAAAAAAAGGAAAGTTTTCTTATGCATAAAAACATAAGCATGTATTTTATAAACCATTAAATTTAGTATAAGACAGTAGATAAAGCAATGATATACTCTGTGTTGGTTTCTTCAAAGTGTGGGGAGAACAACACACCCCTCTGGCTTTGGTCCCATACAGTGTCTGTATTCCCATAATTTGCACTTGCATTTCCTTGTGTCTGAATTGCTTGATCCTTAATGTAGGCAGTACTTCTATTAGCCAAGATTCTTCAAAGTAACAGAATCTATCTAGGTATTTCATTGGATACATATATAAACATATAAAACTGCTGTATACGCCATGCATGCATGGGGTGGTTTATTATAAACGTAGACAGGAGTGGGTGCACATTATCATGGAGGCATGAGAAACCCAATGATTTGTCGCCAGTGAGCTGGAGCAATAATCTAGGCAGTAGTGCACTTTGGTTGAGTTCCAAAGGACTAAAAGCAGGCGAGTAATGTCCAAGGGCAAAGAGGATAAATGCCTCATCAGACAGCAAGCACATGTTTTCGTCTTCTGCATTTGGCTCTACTCTGACCTTCAGTCCACTGGAGAATGCTGTCCCACTTTGCTGACGATGGACTTTCATATTAGCAACCTTTCCACTGCGGGAACAAAATGTCCAACCCAAAGCAGCATAGGACCAGAAAGAGTTTCTTTTAGCTTACAGATCCATGGTGGTCGGCAAAGAGTGATAGGAGCAAGAAACTGGCATCGCATTGCCACATCGTCAGAGAGAAAGTAGAGAAAAAGTACAGTACTGGTTCCCAGTCATAGCCTGAAGGCTTGCCCTCACAGTGACTCAGTTTCTCTAGCAAGGCTGCAACCTTAACAGTTCCAGAACTTTGGTAAGAACCGGAAAAGAAAAAAAAAAAAGGTGTTCAAGCACGTTTGCCTGCGGCTGACATTTTGCATTCAAACCACCACTTTACCTCTTCCATTATGCAAAATACCTTCAGTCCACTTTAAAATTCTCTGAAGTCTTTACATCCTGATACTGTTCAATTGTCCAAAGTAAAAAATTTCATCTGACTCTGGGCAGTTTCCTAACAGTGACTCCTGAATAGTCAAGGTACAAGCAACATACTTCTGCTTTATAGTGACAGAATAATCATTCCCATTCCAAAAGGGAAGGATATGGGCATAGCCTGGAAAAGCTGTACCAAAATAAGACCAAAACTCAGCAAGTTGCGTGTGACATCTGAGACTCCCGATGACATTTTCTAGGCTGAAAAGTGCTTGAATAATTCTGCCTCTCTGGCTGTGCTGCTTATGTCCTTTCTCCTGGGCTGGATCTGCCCCAAGCCCATAGCTTTACTAAGCCAATGTTCCATTTAACCTGGCATCTCCAGCATCCTCAGGTCTCCCTTGCAACTTGACGTGCATTTGCACAGCTTCATAGAGCCTCTCCGTAGGGACTTTGACTGTGGAGAAATAGTCCTTGACTCCTCCATCTTGGATCTTTCATTAATCCAAAATCAGCACCACATAAGCAACCCTCTCCAGTTCTGCTGTTACATTTGGGTGGAGCCAGGCGTCCATGAATCACAGCAGCTGCGGCTTCTTTGTGCTCTACCTCCAGGGACAGAGACCTCTGAGCACTCTTCCTTAAAGACGTTTCAAAAGAGCACGGAATTCCTTTGCAGTGGCTGGAAGCCCTGGCGCTCCCATTCTCCCTCTCCCTCTCCTTCTCTTTCTAATTTAAAAACTAAAAATAAAAG
Source organism: Jaculus jaculus (assembly GCF_020740685.1). NCBI lineage: Eukaryota > Metazoa > Chordata > Mammalia > Rodentia > Dipodidae > Jaculus > Jaculus jaculus. The sequence goes on along the minus strand of NC_059108.1, from coordinate 132,519,062 downwards.
GAAGAATTTCCCACTGTACTAGCTTCAGCTGGATCTTACCCTCAAGGCATTTTTCTTTTTTTTATATATATTTTTTAATTTTTTGTTTATTTATTTGAGAGCGACAGACACAGACAGAAAGACAGATGCAGGGAGAGAGAGAATGGGCGCGCCAGGGCTTCCAGCCTCTGCAAACGAACTCCAGACGCGTGCGCCCCCTTGTGCATCTGGCTAACGTGGGACCTGGGGAACCGAGCCTCGAACCGGGGTCCTTAGGCTTCACAGGCAAGCGCTTAACCACTAAGCCATCTCTCCAGCCCTTTTTTTAAATATATTTTTAAAATTTTTTACATTTTTCTTAATGAATGCAGAAAAATGATTTTTTTTTAAATTTTATTTGCTTATTTCAAGATACTTTATTTTCTTTTTAAATACTTTATTTTAGTTTTACTTATTTATGAGAGAGAGAAGAGGTAGTGAAAGAGAGGGATGGAGAGAGAGATAGAGGGTGGGAATGGGATCGCCAGGGCCTCCAACCATTGCAAAGAAATTCCGGGTGCATATGCCACCTTGTGCATCTAGCTTATGTGGGTCCTGAGGAGTTGCACCTTTCGTTCTTTGGCTGTGAAGGCAAGTGCTTTAACCGCTAAGCCATTTCTCCAGTCCCAAAGGCAGTGAAGCAGGGGAAGAGAGCCACAGGAGGGAGAGAGAGAGAGACAGAAAGAAAATTGCACATGGTGCCCTGATGTAATGTTAAGACCTGTTCCACAGTAAAATGTTTCCTCTAGAAATGTTCCACCTCCTAAAGATTCCACCAACTTCCCAAAAAGCTGGGAACCAAGAATTTGAACATATCCTCCCATTAGGACTATTTTACATTCAAAACACTTCAACTTTCTTAGTTCTGCTGAAAAGAATGTTTCACCCACAAACAATGTTGTATCAAGGCTATCAGGGTATGGCTTTCCTTGGCCAGTTAAGTTGATTATAATTGTGACAGAAACTATGAAAAAATTCCCAAATTTATCGTCCTTTTCCCATGAGAATAGAATTACGTACTTGCTTGGAATTGAGGTCAACAATGGGAACTCTGAAACGCGTTCTTAATGTACAAATAAGCCAGTCTTTTGACACAAGTTTTAAACTCTATCTCCACATATTGGTATATGCTAAGATATTTGTATTTATTAAATGTGAAGTTTTTTTTCTAATACTGGGACTTTATATCTGTACTATATCCACTATAAGGCATTAAGCAGGGAGCTTTAAATGGTGATGATAGACAGACACTGCTGTTTAGAGTCTGAAAATTGACCTAACCATCTGGATTCTCAAAACTCGATGCTTTGATCAAAACATTTCCTCCACCCAAGCAATCTCGAGAACTTAGCATTGAATTGCTTCTGTAGCCTATACCAAGGTCTAGTTACAGCATCAGTCATTCCCAGTCTGCTCCAGGATAGAGAATTTAAGAGTTTAGGACCAACTACACTTCAGAATATGATTCACATTTTAGAAGTTCTAAGGAAATTAAAGCAGGGTATCCCTTGTAAAACCTCTTGTCCATTCAGCTTTTTATAATATTTTTAGGGGTGAAGGCATTTTTTTTCCAAAAGAAAAAAATTCAACAAGTACTCCTGTTATATAACTTTTATAAAGAGTATTTTACTAAATCAGATTATAACCTCTTCTACCTCTCAACTGTAAGTACAGTAAATCCTTCCTGGATCACTTGTTCTAAGCCATCAACTGTTTTAATTTCTAAAGGACACAATTGAGGCCAGGGGGCAGTAAAAATAACTTGGCTTTAAAGCACATCAGAGACTGACCCGAGGGTAGACTCCAGTTTAGTAGATTTTCTGGTTTGTACCTTTCCTTTATTCCACAGCCAACTTCATCAGCAAGACAAATTCCTATATAATATTTCAAGGTCCTTTTGACATGTGAAATTAAGCAAAAAATGTTAAGAGTTTTTACTCATAATATTTGAAAGGAAGGCTTATTTGGGGTTACGTCAGCAAACGTGACAGATGAAAGATGCTACCCTTCCTACTCTTGCCCACAATTAGAGGTAAGTCCATGTCCACAGTGCATGCAAGCTAACATTGAACAGATCTATTAAGGAAGGGTGATCCCTTCATCACTCAGGAACATTTGTTTCTCTGCAGTTTGGTGGTCTGCATTAACAACGTCTAAGGAAAGAAATTTGGTGAGATGCCTTTTAAGTCTGCCAAGTCTTAAAAAGCATTTATGTAACACACTGGCAAATTTAAAACATTAATGTTTATAAGAGAAAATAAAATCTGGTAATTCTCAGTGGATTAGAAATATTAGAAACTGTATTCCAAAGAAGTTATATAATTATGCTGATCACATTTTTATTCTTAGAGTTTTATTGGCTTATAAATTATTCCATGTATTTTGTCCAATAAAATTATTTAATTGGTAAAAGAAATTACAGTTTGGATAAAGACACAATTTAGCTTGCTTTATACAATTTGGCATATTATTCCTTCGTGAAACTTATAAATTACAATGAATGAGGTCATATAACTGGTGGTGGAAAATAAAATGCATCAATATACATGCATTTTTAATAGGATTCAGCATATTTCAGAAGCACAAAAGAATTGTGAAGGGAAGTCGTTGGTAAATTCTAAGACCTGACTAAATTCACTGCCTTTCTAAGATAATGTTTCTCTATGCTTCTTTCTGGTTCCATATTAAACTCTTTGTTGCATTTGGATTTTAATTTGCATTTAATCAGATTTCTTTGCTTTTCCTAGTATTAAAACAAGTTTCAAGATAATGTTATTTACTTATATGGAGTTTCATTAACACAAATCATCATTAGGAGATAGACAGAACCCAGATGAAGAGGATGGATTCATTTCCATGACTACAGGACAGTGCCAATGCTGTGGTTAGAGACACCCTCATTTCTGTTTCAGAAGGCGCCATCTCTGCCCCCTGGGCCACTGTCCTTGCGTGCCCTTATCTGGCATTTGGTATTGTAGCTTTTTTAAATATACACAGACTACCATACATGTTTCTCCTTCTCCTTGTCTTTGCTTTCTTTCTACTTATTCCTATTGATTCTCTCCATAGGTGCCTAACACATTTAAGGACATTAATTATCTCCTGTCTAGAGATTTCCTTCATTTTCACTCCAATCACTCTTATTTTCCTCTTGTGAAACATCTGTGCTTTAAAACTACCTCAGCAAATCTAATTTTTGTTATTAGGCCTACAGTACAAAAACCAAAATATCTCAGAACATGAGAAGTCCAGCACATTTGGCCTGCAGATAGATCATAGATAATTGTCTGGAAAAATAACTTGCATGGAATTTATTGCTTTTTCTGAATAAATTATATTTTCATTGACAATGTAATTTTATTTCTTCAGTTTGTCTTGAATCTATGAACATGTTCTCTTCTTCCTATTTACTACAAGGTCATTGATTTTTATATCTGTTGCAGTAAGGTTCGCATGGTTGGTAGAAATCACCCAACAAAGAGAAGCTTGTGGGGGGGAAGGATTTACTTTGGCTTACAGACTCCAGGGGAAGCTCCATCATGGAAGAGGAAGACAATGGCATGAGCAGAGGGTGGGCATCACCCCCTGGCCAGCATCAGGTGGACAACAGGAACAGGAGACTGTGCCAAACACTCCCATAAACCCACCCCTAGTAATAATACTGCTTCCAGGAATCTTTAACTTCCAATTTCCAATCAGCTGGGGAACCTAGCATTTATAACACCTATGTTTATGGTAATGCCTGAATCAAACCCCCACAATATTCTCCCCAAATTCTAAGTCACCAAACAGGAGGTCTGTAGATATTGACACATTTACATATAGATATAGATAGAAGATATAGATATAGATTAGGTATAGATAGATATAGATGATAGATATAGATATACAAATATATAAATGCTGTAGATATAGATAAGGATAGAGATAGAGATATTGATAGATTTATGTATATATAGAGAGACAGATATAAATATATGTGTGTGTATATATATATATATATGTTCTCCTGTCTTATATTTTTCTATGTTTTTTCAGATTACTTATTCATTCTTTCTACATTTTGATCATCTAAGTTGACTACAACTCCTCGTTGAGTAGGATTAGGAATATCTAATGAGTAAATGTGCTACTTGAAGAATCAGACAATGTATAGGATGATTGAGAGTTGGATCTTCAGAAGCCCTATGTCAGGCCATATGTGGCTATCACAGCTCAAGGGCTGCATGTACAAAGTCTTGCTCTATGATTGGATGATGTAGCTTTTAACTTATGCTGATCACACTTCAGTTTAATATGCATTTTTCTGAATTATAATAAGCTTGATATATTAAATTCTACTTACATCATTTTTTTCATATTTCGATAAATTTCTACATGAAACATTTGTCTATCTTAATAAATTCTGATGAGGTTCCTATGGATATTTAGGAATGGTTCACATAGTATATAAATAAAATACATATGAGCTTTATTTCCACTTTATATGAGTGTATACTATCTGCAAAAAATCACAAGTTCTATTGCATTTTCATGCATGCATATAGTTTACATTGAATGTAATCATAGCCCAATTACTCTCCCTTATCCCCCAATCCACTTCCCCTTCTCTAATATTCCTTGTTTCGCTTTCGTGACTATTTTTCACCAGGTTACACTTATGAGAGAACACATGTATTATTTAACATTTTTGTGGGACTTTGCTAAACAGGAGGATCTCCAGCACCATCCTTTGTCTTACATATGATAAGATTTCATTAGCTCTTAAGTTTGGGTGGAAGATACTTTGTTTTGTGTATATGCTACACTTCCTTTAAAATAAAATAATATATCTATTAGTACAACTAGGGTGGTTTAATGATTTGGCCAATATAAATATTGCCATATGTAGCATGTACATTCTGTTATCTACATTATATTATAATTTGATTCCTTTGGGCCTATATATACCAGGAGTGAGATAGCAAGACCATATGGCAGCTCTAATTTAGGGTATTCATTTGAAATTTTGTAAACATGGGGAGAAATTTCTGGGTATTCAGTCATCTGGGATTTTATCTTGATACTCTGTGGGTTAGAATATTGGAAAGTAGTTATTTCAGCACTACATATAGTTTTTTTTTGTTGTTTGTTTGTTTGTTTGTTTGTTTTTTAGGTAGGGTCTCACTCTAACCCAGGCTGACCAGGAATTCCCTATGTAGTCTCAGACTGGCCTCGAACTCACAGTGATCCTTCTACCTCAGCCTTTAGAGTGCAGAGATTAAAGGTGTGCACCACCATGCCTGCCTCAGCACACTTTTTAATTGTCTCAAGAAATAATTACTTTGATAGAAAATACTTACTTGTTCTCAGAACTAAATTAAATTTATCATTCCATGTCATTATTTTGTTTATAAAATACACTGATTTTTTTTTGAGAAATTCACTTATACAGTAAATTAAGGAAGGAAGAATTCATGATAGATATTTCATATTGTTACTTTCAGAAAATCAAATTGAGCCTAGTCATACTTTTGGTAGTTGGTAGTTATACACTCAGTGTTATTGATCAGTAGAATTTGTTGACTTTGAGTGACTATCATTTGTTACAAAGATATTAGTTTACTCCTGACTAAGCATAGAACTTCCGGTTATTTAATCATGTATGACATATTAAATTCCTCTCATTTACCTTACATTAGAGTAATATATTGTGCATTTGAAAATTATGCAGGATAGTAAATGACATTATCTATTTTAACAATAAATAATGAGAGCTTTATAAAAATATATTATAAAAAGGAGACAGAGACTTATGCTATACCAATGTCTACATTATTAGTACTTTGAGCAACATGTCTTTGGTTTGCTGCTTTTTATTTTATTTTATTTTTTTGTTTGAAACAAGGTCTCGTGTAGTCCAGACTTCCCTCAAACTCACTATGAGCCATTGATGCCCTTTAACTATGGATTCTTCTTTCTCTGCCTCCCAAATCCTGGGATTATAAATAAGCACCATCACATATGGTGGCAACCCTGACTGCTAAAATAATGAAAAGGACCTTCTTTTCCTTGTAATTTATACATTTGATACATGGAGGAATTTCTCTATGACACTTGTTGTGTATTAGGTACAGCTTTCTGTCAATTACAATTTGTCATTCTCATGATCCACTTTGCTCTCCCTAAGGGAGTGTATAAATTCTAAGTGAGCTTACTTAATTTATAGGAAAGGTAGTCTATCAGTGATACTTAGCACCTTGACACATTAAGAAAGTGCTCTCTCAGTCACTGATTTCCATCATTAATCTTGTTCTACTTTGAGGCAGAGTCTCACTAAGTTTCTCAGGCTGGACATGACCTTACCCTCTAGTCCAGGCTGAAATTTACCTTTAATGCCTCAACCTTAGACATAGCTAAAAGTATAATCTGTGTCACCATACCAGGCTTGAATCTTGACATTTTGTTGATAAGTCAATATTTAGAGTAACTTATTTTATTTGGCACAATGTCTATAAAAACATAGTATTTTTTTCTATTGAATTTTTTTAACAATTTTTCTAATACATCTATTTTCTTTTGTTATATTACTGGAAAGAATTCCAGTGAAATAAATAAGTAAATTAAATTTTACAAATGGTAATAACAGTATTTATATCACTCCCCAATTTTAACTACTGGTTTATGATTCCTGTTATAGTTTGGTGAACAAACATGTTAATGAACTATGAAAAATCATATTGATTATTATTTATTATAAGAAAGAGGAAAGTGGGGTAGGGTATTACCATGGGATATTTTTTATAATCATGGAAAGTGTTAATAAAAATTGTGAAAAAATAAAAAAAAAAGAAAGAAAAAGAAAAGAGAAAAAAATTTGTTATGGTTAAGAGTAGTCCCATAGACAAAATGTTCATACTGTGTTATGGTAAATACAAAATATGTGACATTCTATCTTCCTTCGTTTTTGCCTGTGAAAAATGTGGCTTCTAATAATAGTATTTTCTTCTTGTTCACTCCGGAGTGGCTAATTAACTAATTAAAATTTTCAAATATCTTAGATTATTATTTGGTTTATGGGAAATGTGTGTGTGTGTGTGTGTGTGTGTGTGTGTGTGTGTGTGTGAAGAACGTTTGCTTTCTTTCTTTTTACTATGAGCAGAATTTAACTTTTGGATAAATGTTTCACTTACATTTACTCTTTTTTAATAAATAAAGATTTAAATTTCAGTAATGAGATACACTGCATCTCCTAATTATACTATGTAAGCTTCCTGTTATAATTTATTAATTCACCTTTTGAAATAATTTTAAGCCATGTTCTATTTAAAATGTTTAATATAGCTTAAAATATAAAAAATTAATTAGCCATTTATTTCTTATTTCAATGTAGTATACTCAATATATATGATTTCTATTAAATTAATTCTTTACCTGCCTTTGGCTATTCATATCCTAGTTTTCTTGATATTTGATCTATGTTTGAAAAAAATAACTGAACTTTGTTTATGTGATGGCTTCAGTTTATCAATGCTATTTTTCATATCTTTAATATTTTTCAGTCTTGTTGGTCTGGTGATTCATCAAGTAGATCTGACAAACTTTATATTCTCCTGTGCAAAATATACGGTGAAAAGTTATTAACATTGAATAAGTATGGGCTTATGATGGATATTTCTTTGTGTTATATTGTTTTATTTAATATTGCTATTGTTATGTTTCTTCAATGATGTATTTCCCATTGAATTTTGTGGACATATTTTAAGAACCCTACCATCATATAGTTCTTTCAATTCATACCTGACTAGTAGGTTATCCTTGTCATTTATTGAATTTACCAATTTGGGGTTTGAAAAAGTTTTTTCCTTATGTATTATAATCTGTTTTTGAAAAACAATTTGTGTTTTTTTACATTAATTTCAGGGAGGTTGGAAAAGAGATGAAATTTCATCAGTGCATAGTATCTGCATATATGGACATTTCACATTAATACTTATTCATATGTACAATTAAAACATGTTAATAAAAAGATTTTTGCTGGAAAATACACCATTCACAAGGGGAAACATGAATTTTAGAATTATCATATTTAATTTATTTATTTTCAAGGGAGAGAGAGAGAAAGAAAATGGGAGAGCCAAGGCCTCATGGTAAACAAACTATAGATTTATGTTCCACTTTGTGCATCTAAATTTATGTGAATCCTGGAGAATCAAAACTGGGCTATCAGGCTTTGTAAGCAAGTACTTTTAATTGCTGAATTATTTCTCCAGCCCAAGAATAGTCATCTTAATGAAAAGTTTATTAAAAGGAAAAAAAAACAGAGTGATTTTGAGTCACAAATATGTTTTTAGTAGGAAAAAAGTTTGTATATTATGGTGTAAAAGAATAGACTGTATTAATACAGTGATTTGCAAGGAGTGGGTTCAGTGTTGTGTGAGGAATAATTTCTTCTTCTATTTTCTTAATAAAATATAAATTGTTCAAGATTTGAGAAGAGGAGATAAGAGCAAATATAACATAATTATCTCAATGACTAAAAGAGCTGGAGCAATTTGATCTGTAAATTTTAGTTTAGTTACTTAATATGGCTAAATACCCACTTGAGATTTGCAGACATAATTTTATAATGAGACATTTTTTTCCAACCATTTTCTATCGTTTAGGTGATGTGGTCACATCAAACTGTGGTATATAATCAGGATTGGCAAGCTGGCTGAAGGACCTGACAAAGTGAGAAAGAGATAAGAGAATGATGTATCTATGTGAAGGATATGTAATGGACTGAGGCATGAAATTAAAACCAGTTTATCTTAGCTGTTGAATGCTCAGTTGTTCAAGAGTTCTCTTTGATGCTGAACTACAAAATCCAGGCTTAAATGAAGGCTACACACGAACTCAGAAAAAAAATAGTAGAGACAAAATTTGGCTCAATGACTAAAATTACACTGCATTTCACAGTTGATATAAGCACTCCATCAACATTTTACAAATAAATAGAGTAGGAAAGACTTCTTTGTAAAAACCAAGAAAATAACCAAACAAAACAATGTTCTGATCTAATATTTTTGAGACGGTGGGTTTGCTTTGCTGTCTTCTTCCTTAGAGGAATGTGCTGTGCTCACTGTATCTTTCCTGATTGTTCAACAAATTTAACATCATGAAGGTGACCGTATGTGGAACAATCGGGTGGACAGCATCAATCAATTTACTCTCTAGGATTTCATCGCAGTGATCCATGTGCTTAGGGAAGCACAGATTATTCCTTAGTAGTGACTATGCTTATGAAAGTGGACAGCTGGGCATAAATTAAATTTAAAGCAATGTTTTAACATAAATAATAAATTTGGATAACAAAAAATGCAGTGAAAGGTGCTGAGGAACAAGAATCCAATGTCTAGCACAAAACCCCAGAAATTAACTAAACAAACAACTAATTACCTAACTAATAAATAAATAAAATGTGTTATTAGAAATATTTATTTTGAAGCAGAGGACAACTTGCTCTAAAATTACTTTGTTTCATTTTGTTAAAGGTCTTCTTTCAAAATTCCTTCATCAGCACATTAGAGTCTAATCACACTTCCTGTACAACCTGAGACTCTGAAGGTCACTTTCCCTACCTGGTGATTTCATTGGTAGCTGTAAGTGAAAGGTCTGAAGTTATCTTAAAAGTCTGTCGCAAATCTTCAAACTACCCAATTACTGGTATTTCTGAGTTCCAAATAACACAAAAATTAGAAAAATTAAAGACACAACAGCATCTAACCCAGTTGAAATACCTTAATGAGCCTCTTCTTTACACAACATCATGTGAAACTTCTTCAAAAGAACCCTGTCAGCATGAAATTTATGTGATGTTAAGAGTCTGTTTTTCTTTTTCTTTTTTTAAATATCTTATTTTTAATTGTTTATTACAGTCAGGGAGAGACAGAAAGAGAGAGAGAGAGGGCATGCCAGGTCTTCTAGCAACTATAAACAAACTCCAGACACACGCGCCACTATGAATATCTGGCCTATGTGGGACCTGGAGAATCAAACCTGGGTTCTTACGCTTTTCAGGCATGCACCTTAACTGCTGAGCCATTTCTCTAGCCAAGAGTCTGCTTTTCTTTGTCACAAATCAGACTTGAGTGAACACTCTTATTGGAGACCATTTATGATGCAAAAGTGTCTTAAGAAGAATTAAATTAAATGGCATTCACATGTGGTTTTATGTGTGAACTAACTTAACTATGAACTACAAAATCTGTAAAGCAGTCAAGTCTTAATATATGCATATATCTGAACTTAGAGAAAACATACTATGGTAAATAATATTTTGAATATATTCAAAATATAGCATCATGGCTGGAGAGATGGTTTAGCTCTTTCCTGCAGTTTAAGGACGCAGGTTTGATGCCCCAATACCCATGTAAAGCCAAAGGCACAAGGAGGTACATGTGTCTGGAGTTTGTTTGCAGTTCCTAGAGGCCCTAGCATGCCCATTCTTTCTCTCTATCTGCCTCTTTCTCTCTCCACTCAAATAAATAAAATATTTTTTAAAAATGTGCATCAGGTACATGGACTTACATTGCCATTTTCCCCATTATCTTTACAAATATAGTTCTTTCATTCTATCTCAATGATAACATTCTCATGATATCTATATATATATCTATATCTATATCTATATCTATATCTATATCTATATCTATATCTATATCTATCGATCGATAGATAGATAGATAGATAGATAGATAGATAGATAGATAGATAGATATAGATATATATGATTAGTGTACAGACTATGAGATTGAACTGATAAGAATATACTGGATATTTTGAGGTAGAAAAAATGAAGAAAAGTTAGTAAATTCCCATTATACAGAAATATCCTTTAGGAAATTATCTATATTGTTCTAACTATATTTAGGGTATTTATATTAGATTTATGCAGATCACCAGCCAGCCATATAAGCCACTTCAAGTAAAATGTGATTAACTGAATTTTCTTAGCAACTTCCCTCCTTTTCCTGACATTATATGGTCCTAGAAATGTTAAGTGATAAAGCAATCAGCCCCAAAGAATCACCTATACAGTAAACTTGATTTCATTAAGTCTCTCATGACTCTGCATTTTTCTCACTACCGACTCCAAGAATAATTTACAGACATGCTAAAAGATTGAGCACATTTTTTGGTTTTACTATTGCAAATAAACGTTAGAGAGTATTAATTTGTGCACTAGATAATAAGAATCTTCACCTTTATGGCCTTTGTAGTAATTAGACATCATAATAACTAATAAGCTGAAATGTCAATTAAAGCAGTTTTTCCATAACAATGGCATGTTGATTTTTTGTTTTATGCTTTTTTTGCTTCTAATGTGTACCCAGTTTAATTTTTCAAATATTTTTGACACTTTCTACATGCCAAAACTGGCCCAGATGCCTATGAAGGGTTTCCAATCAAGGCAGCTGATACATCCACAGGAGACAAATGACATATCTCACATCTTTGATTTTATCAATAGCATATTCAATAACACCTTAAACCAAATATAATCTCATCAATGAGTCACTGACTTTTAAATTATGAGCCCCATATGTGTTTATTTATTTATTTATTTATTGTTGTCCACCTACATACCTACATGTGTCTGCCCAGGCTTAGCTAAGTACAGCACTGCATAAATTTCAGGGTAATGATTTCAAAATCATTTCTTTCTCATGCATGAAGTCAAATTGTTCCCTGGCCTCTTTTGTCTGAAGAGTGGTGTTATGTGACTGAGTACTTGGCAGTGGTGTGTGTATAAATGTGATGGATGTAATTCAGGAAAACTGTTTCTAGTTAGGAGACAGGAAAGAGTTCAGAAGACATTTAAATCAGTAGGAGATGAGAGAGCAAACAGCAAAATATGCTGGGTCCCTGAAAAAAATGTGGACTTCACCCAATCACAGTAGGAGGCAGACACCATGTAAAATACACCTTTATTTCCTTTGGGTAGTGAAGATATGATATTTTTCATTTCAGTATTTAGCCTACTAAGACAAAAATGACCTTTGTGGTAAAGGTCTTAGAATTTTTTCATCAATATCCAACCATCTTGATAGTTTGCTGTTTGAGGAAGAAAAAAGAAAAAGAAAAGAAAACAAATTGCATTATTTACTATGTTATCTTTGAGCTAAAGATAATGAGTTTAAGAAAATTAGTATTACTCTAATTTTTTTATCTAATTGCAGCCCAGGTTTTAGTATGAGTATAATTAATAACTTCATGTTTTTTTTTTCCTTTGGTGAGGACAACTTTAGAAAACCAGGGAACAAGGAGTATATTACTGCCTGGGGTGGGGGGTGATAAAGATCATAAAGAATAGAGAATGAATTAAAAGGATGCAAAAAAGACAAAGACATGAATATGCATTCCCATGGACTTTAGTCCTGAAGCATACTGACACCTATTACTATTTGAAAATAGGACTCATATATTTATTATAACTCCAGAAATCATAACAAAGATTTAAGAAAACACTGCGGAGAGGATGATCTCTGTTTAACACATAAAAATTAATATTGATTCCTGCAATGTCAGTGCATTGTCCATCTCTGGGAATACTAACAGGCTCAGTATGCAAAAATCAAGTAGTTATCCTCTCATCATTCTTCATTCTGGTTGTTGTGATTTCATTTACCGAACTTTAACAATTATGCTCATGAATGTACTACAGAATTCGAGGAACCGTCTTTCCTACAGATTGTATTCTAGTGCTTTGAGATAGTTCACATCTACCTCAGTGGCTTTATGATTCATGCTTCCTTCTGGACTCCTGCTCAACTGTTTATGGCTTTTACAATTTTTTGTGTGTAAATTCAGTTACTTTAATATATAAACAGCAAGAAATCTTGTTAAGGTTTCTAAAGATGGGTATATGTATTCTAGAATTATCTGTAATGACACTTACAAAAGAGTTGTACAAGCCGTTTTATTTCTGTCCTTGGAGACATAGCCATCTGGATAAGTTTGATACTAAGCAATTATCAAGGTTCTTCACTCCAAGTTAGAGAAGAAAGCATTAATCATATTTCTTTTATTTTTCTTTATTTGGGGGGTTTTCGAGGTAGGGTCTCACTCTGGTCCAGGCTGCCTCGGAATTTACTACGGAGTCTCAGGGTGACCTCGAACTCACGGCAACCCTGGTACCTCTGCCTCCCGGGTGCTGGGATTAAAGGCGTGTGACACCACGCCTAGTTAATCATATTTCTTTTATTGACTAGTTCAATGATTGGGAGATTTTTTCAGATGCAGTATGAGCTTCTAGTTGGTTGGGAAACTCAATAACATCTTTCAGGTTATGGGTCTCTTTTCTAGTGTGAATTTCTTCTTTTCTAGTGCCACACCATTTTTATTTCTTTTTCGCCTGATTTTGTCTAATTTTTTCTGTTTTTATCAAAAACTTGCCACTATATGATCTTGTTCATTGATTCCTCATGTTACTTTAACATTGCCAAGTGTCATTATTTTGATTCAATAAATTAGCTGATTCTTGCTATCTCTATTTTTTATCGTTTTGTTTCTTTTCTGTTTTGGTCAGTCTATGTTTCTCTTTATTTTTTTTATTCTGTTTGCTTATTTGTCTATCATCTGTTTCTTTCACTGTATGTTTATGTATATATATATATGTGTGTGTGTGTGTGTGTGTGTGTGTGTGTGTGTGTGTGTATTTACCAACACATACATGGATGTACATTTATTCATGCATGTGTGTATATGACTATATATACATATATATTTCTGTGCATTTCATTATAAGACAATATAAATATATGTATCACTTATATAAAATATACAATTATACATATTATATTTAAGATATCACATCTACCATACATTATAATAAGCATATGTATGATATATAAATCACATTGCCATATGTATATATAGATAACATTTATATTCCAATGACATATGTTTGCCTTTAGATATTAGTTCCAAAAAAAAAAATGCATCAAATCTTTTTGCCTCCATTTCTATGTCTATAAAAAAGAAATACAAAACATATTTGACCTGTTTTTGGTAAGAGATCAAACTTGGAATGTGCTGCAATAAAGCTCTTTGATCATAGTAGGTCCAAAATAATTTGTACATTCTATTTAAATATCAACATCATGCCTCATTTATAATTATTAGAGTGCCTACCAGATAAAAATCTTTAAAATACTTGTCGAATGTAGGTAAGCAATTGCTTCAACTATTTATAGTTTTGCTGGAAGCAAACCATTTCTCAGACCATAATGTCCAAAGACAAAGCACTACATGAGTCTTCTATTCACCTATCTCCATCCTTGCATTGTGTACCAAATTAGGCACCATCCTCTCTTTACTAAGTACAGATCTCATTCCCAAGCTCTGTGATGGCAATACAATTTCTCAGTAAGTACAGAATAAATCAAAATAAAAGTCCCTTTAAATCTGTATCTTTAAGCCATATAAGATTGGCACCTAATAAAGCAGCTTACACATTATAACAATTCCCTCTCATGGTGAGTAATGACCCATACACAGCTTGCTTATTACCTTCTGGAATGTGGCTGCCAGTTGTAATTTCTAGTCCTTCACCTTGTAGCTCAAACTGGCAGAGAGCATTGTGGGTCTCCTGGGCCAATAGCATTGTTGAACTCATTAATCCTCCTTCTCAAAAACCCTTGTTCATCCTCTGAGTGAACTGTGTGCAAATAACTGGGGACTGAGAGACCTTCCATGGATCTCCCTGATCTTTTCAGCAAGGCACACATAACAAAGGTTTACAGTACACATATGAGACTGTGTATTGAGTGTTATAAGGAGAACATTCTTGGTGTAACTTGATAGGGAGACTCATATGGTAGATATGACTTAGCTTGATGTGGTTACCGACTCATGTGTGTTATCAATGAGAGAATTCCTTAACTTTCTCATAAATAATGAAAGATGCATATATTCTTTAGTTCTCTTGAGTTTGTAAATTAGTATGTGAAAATCCATATAAATTGCTAGCGAGGAGGTTAACATAACTCAGGAACTCTTCTATGGTGCACACTGGGCTATTTAAATCATTTAAAACAGTGTTTGGCAAACGGTTACACTGGCTTGACAAATTGGGATTCCTTATTACTTTCAGTGTTTCTCTTGGCTGCAGACTTCTCGACTAGCCCTATTCCTCCTAATTTCTTCTAGTTTGTGAGTAGTACTCTTGGATAGATTGAACGAACTGTGGTAGAGATGAGATGAGCATTATGTATCAAAAAGTTCAAAGTCCTTTAAGGCAACTTGTGCCTGCATGGTATCATTAAAATATTTTTAAATGTTTAGAGTTTTTGAACCATGGGACCAGTTTACATATTAAGAAAAGAACTTGTGAAAACTGAACCCAAACTGAACTGGTACCATAGAATCCTATATCCTGGAACTTAGTCTAAAAGGTGGAACCCTTAAGCAGACCTTAGGGGGAACACCTGAATCAAAGGGCCCTGGAGCAGTCAAAGTAAACCTAACTTTAAGTTTTTTTGTTTGTTTGTTTGTTTGTATGTTTGTTTGTCTTTTCTGTTTCTCTTTCTTCTTGGTCTGTTTCTTTTTTTTCTTTTCTCTTAGCACTGTCTTGTAATTCCTTGTACCAGGCTGTGGCTTACATCCACAATGATCAGAGAGATCTACTAGATCTCTCAAATCAAACAAGACAGATTTTGTCAGAACACTTGATTTCCCACCAGAAGTTAATGGTAAGATCCTACTGCCAGGATATCAAACACTGTCAGCATGGAACACAGAGAGATCAGGTTGGAATCTGGAGGAGAGCCACTCCCCAGATAATTAGCCCATCTAATACGGGAAGGCATTACAAGATCTATCTGTGGAAAAGTGGCTAACATCTGTCCAAGTAACTCAAAATCTAAGCAACTCAGAAGCAAACAACCTGATGTGATACTCACACAAGTGCAATAGTGGCACACAGCCATGGTGGGTAGCAAACTGCTCTTGGATTGTTTAACAGATCTTCTCAGTGGAAACAAAACCATATCTGGAACTAAGAAACAAGTCAAAATCATATTCAAATAATTATTCTGCTTTCTGTTGTCAAGCTCACGCTAATCTTAAACTATAAGAGGGTCTACACCCTTTAAATTCTTTCTAAATTAATAATGGTTATCTCACTTAATCAGTGTTGACTTCACTCTCCATTGGAGCATCTGCTTCTCTTTTACAGACAGAAGCTGGACCTGAGGAGATAAATGATCCAGTGTACTCCACCCCAGCCCCAGTTGAAACCACAGAGGAATTGGTGAAGAGCACTGCTTTTTTTTTTTTTTTTTCTGGGAAAAGAGGCTTATTTTGGCTTATAGGCTCAAGGGGAAGCTCCATTGTGGCAGGAGGAAATGAAGGCATGAGCAGAGGGTAGATATCATCCCATGGCCAACATAAGGTGGACAATAGCAACAGGAGATTGTGCCAAACACTGGCAAGGGGAAGCTGGTTACAACACCCATAAGCCTGCCCCCAATAATCCACTCCCTCCAGGAGGCATTAATTCCTAAATCTTCATCAGCTGGAGATCTATCACTCAGAACACCTAAGTTTATGGGGGACACCTGACCCAACCACCACATCCTGCCGATCCCACATACATTGATATCCATATATGATGTAAAATACAATGCATTTAGTCCAACTTTAAAAGCCACCAGTTTTTATCAATCCCAATGATGTTCAAGCATCTCCAGAGTCCAAGATCTTTTAACTGAGCCATAATACTAAAAAAATAACCTCAAAAACCCATAATGGCACAGAATAAACATTCACACTGCAAAAGATGGCAATGGGCATAGCAAAGAAATATTCAGCCAATACAAGATTTAAAACAACCAGGGCAAACATCAAACTGTAACTCCAAGTCCAACAATTCTAGCCAGTGACAAATCACCAAGTCCAATAATACTAACCAGCAACATGTCTCTGGCATTCCAGTTCTGCCGCTCCAGCGAGGCTACTCACAGTCCTGGAAAACCTCATCGTGGCCAGCAGTTTTCTTAGCAGTTGTGGTCCCAGCATCTCCACTGGGTCTCCACTGCAATGCATGGTTCATCCTCATGGCCCCATGGGGTCTCCATGCAGGCATCCAGCAAACCTGCTTCACACTGCCCATGTCCATTTCCAAAACACAAGACCGTGTTGCAAACTCCATGACCCTCTTTCCAGCATTTTTTATATACCATGATACCAAGTAGGGTGCCAATTTTTTTAATTCAGTGGGGAATATAGCAGACTTTGAAGAACAGGACACTCCTTGAGCATTCAGACCCCTTCAAAAGAGTCTACATTCTTTTGTTGCCCCAGTGCAGGTCAGCTGGCCAAATCTCAAAGGTTGTAATCTCTCAATTGCAGCTGAACAGGCAGCAGTTAACCAAAAGATTTTTTTTTTTTCTTTCTGTGCCATATCCCTCTGCTCACACCAATTCATTTCTATGCAAGGCAACCTTGCACAACTTCTCAGGACATGAGCATAATAGCAAGCTTCCCACACAAACTGCTAGCCCAGCCCAGCGAAGCTCTTTCTCACCCTCATAAGCCAAAACTCACAGTCCATAGTTCTTACTGCATTCAACTCTGACCAGAATAGTCCATCAAGTTGTATTTACAGCCCTACAGGGCTTCTCTTAGGCCAATGTTTCACATCCTTCTGCTATAAGTGTGCTGCTTTCTTTGTGAATCTGATAACAGCACAAGGGTGAAGGATATGGACCCTGAGGACATTCAACACCTACCAAACCAGAGATCCAGAGGCTCCTAAGTGCCCATCACTGAAGTAGACTTAAAATGCTCCCAACATGGCTCAGGGAATTTTGTGAAAGAGGGCGTGGAAAAATTGTTATAGCCACAAGTTGGGACATTTTGCACAGAGACATTGCCTCTATACACCATAATTCATGACCCACAATCCCCATGGTTTTGACCTGCAACCCAATGAGGAAGGCCTCTTCAGAAAAGGGTCCAGGAGGCAGTAAAGGATGGTACCAACATGTGTTGCTTGCATACTAAAATATGTCCATATCTAATAGAAAAAAAAATTTAAAGAATAGGGCATGTGATATCCTGGGTCCTGAACTTACTAAAAAAAATCGTATAATCACATTTGAGTAAGCTATATTAAAAGCCTCCAAAAATGATGTGTTTTTGAGGTTTCCTAACCACAGGGATGGACTGTGGTGGCTACAATGTTCCCACGTTTTATCAAGCTGGGTTCTGACATCAGCAAGTCAATTATGGCCAACCATAATGAATGATTTTCTAGAATACAAAAAGGAAGTAATTTTAGCATCCACAGAAATCTGCCAATGTACCAGTATCATATTTTAAAATTTTTGTTTATATGTAACTATAGATCAGTGATATTTACTAACTTTTCTAAATATCAGACAATTAGTTTCACTATTTTTCTGAATCATCTATAAATAATGTGAGTTTGATATAAGTTCATTCAAGAATTTTTTTACATAATGTTGCTGTCAAAGAGTATAAACCAAATTCATTCTAAAAGAGATTGCATTTTTTATTATTTTTTTCCAATGTGGTGAATTCCATAAACAGTCTAATAATATTAAATAATCACTTTATAATATGGCTTATTACTGACAATTGTACATTACACCCAAGAAAGCATAGTTGTAATCACATTCCTGGAGTGTCATAGATTTAAGAAATATATTTTGATTACTGTACACAAATAAGAGAGAGTAAAATATTAAAAAGTTCATCTACTTTTGAGAAATATGAAAATCACAAAAGAGCTAGATGAAGTAAGTATAGCCAGGTTAAGGAGAATTTGGAGAATTTGGTGAAGAAAGTGCATCTGTATTGACTAGCTAGCAGCAGTAAAAATATATATTAGCTTTCTCAATAGACAACAGAAAAATATATTATTTTATTATAAGTGAGTAATCCAAAATACAGTGGCAGTCTAAGTTAGAGGAAACCAAATGGAGAGAAGGACCTGAAAACATGGAATAGTTATATTTATTTTGTAAAAATATTTTATTTGTATTTACTTATTTGAGAGAGAGTATGAGGAAGAGGGAGAGAGAAAAAGAGAGAGAGAGAATGGGTGCACCAGGGTCTCTAGTCACTACAAATGAACTCCAGGTGCATGTACCACCGTGTGGCATCTGACATATATTGGTTCTGGAAAATTGAGCTTGGCTACATTGATTTTGTAGGCAAGCACCTTAACCACTAAGCCAACCCTCAAAACCATGTTTATTTATGTTTTTCAGGTTAAGCCAGTTGTGGAAAAAGTAAGATTCCTATAAACTATTGAGCTCTTGGAATCTTTAGTGCACTGATTTTTTTTCCATAGTTCCCAAAACCAAGGTTAATCAAAGCAATAGTAAGAGCTGTGATATATGGGTTGGTTGAAATGTGTAACAGTTAAAGCCAGGATGGAGAGAAATGTTTCCCTGCTTCCATCAGGCAACAGATTGAGATTTTGAGCATAAACAAAACATTCAGTTTCTAATCCCCACTTCCAAGTCAGGGCCTTAGGATTTTGTCCTGAGTTAAATACCTTCCTTAGAAACAATGTTTTCCAGAACGTATGTGATGGGATTGATCATATTTAAGCAAAGACTGGAGAGATATACAGGCTGAAATGGATTGCTAAAAACAATGGAATCTTTGTAGAGATCCACTAGAAGACTTTTTTTTTTTTTTTTTTTTTTTACATGATACAAGGAAATGGCAGTAAGTTTCAAGTTTAATGTGGAAAACCGTAAGAGGCCGCAGCCTGGGAGGGCAAAATGCCTATGATTTTGTATAGGAGTACCCTACTTGGAAGCAAGCAGGGAAAGACATGGGGCAGTCCTCATGGCATTACCCACTGTACAGAGAACCATTACAGCACTGAAGGAGTGCCACAGGCAAAAAGGGTTAGTAATGCTTGCCCAAACACTCCATGAACACAGTGAGATGCTCTGACTCAAGAAAATGCACTGAAGGCTACCTACAACAATTACATTGAGCAGAGCCCTGGGACTCTGTAAGACCACGTATCTAACACAGGTTGCTACTTCAACATAGAATCTCCACCCTAAGTGAACCATAGAGTGAGTTGACAAAGACTCAGTATTATGAAATTGTTGCCCCAGGAAAAGGCTTTCCACTGTAAGATCAGAGAAGAAATATTTAAGCTACAATGTTCCACCAGCATGTAGGCAAAAGCAAGCAGGTATACACTCTGAAGATTGAGACCTGTGCACAAAGACACATTCATATCAATACTAATACACAAGCGTTTAAAAGGCCAAGGGAAATTAAGAAGTACCTTTTATCACTTTGTAAGTAATCTGTGATAGGGCAGGGTAATCTCTAGGTAGTTAACTGTTATAAACAAAGACTTTCAATGTGAGTAGGTATGTTAGAGGCTGTAGACTTTAAGGGGGGGATAAAGATTTCATAAAATCAGATCATTCAAATCATTAAACGGGTAACCCATTACTAAGTAAATAGCAACAACACCCTCTGCTAGGGGACAGAGATCAGGTTCCAAATTTTCAGCAATTGTAAGGCATTGGAAGAAACTGGAAAAGTGATGTGCACAGGGAGGGTTGGTGGATGATAGAGAAAAACAGGGGCTGGGAAGATGGTCTGTGATTAAGAGCACATTCTTTCTTACATAAGGGTCTGATTTGTTCTGAGTTTGATCTCCCAGCAACCATATAAACAACTAAGGATATTCATATATACCTGCCCCTATTCCTGTGATAAGTGGACAAAGGAGATTCACAAGGGTCTGCTGGTCAGCCTGTCTGGCCAACAACAGCAGCCCTGGATTCAGTGAAACTCAGTATCAAGGGAACATAACAATGGGTGATTGAGACCACCAGGTATCTAATATGGCCTCTGTACATGCCTGCACAGAGGTACACATATCTTCAAACACACCACTACTACCACCACCCATAATATGTATACACATGCACACAACCAAACAAGCCAACAAACAAATAGACAATAAATAAAGGCGCGATAGTGATTAAACACTAGTAAAGAGGTCAAAACACTTATTATACTTAGGATAAAAGAACTAAATTAACTAGAACTGAAAGATTAAAGGAAGGTATCATGATATTGATATAAGTCAATCCAATAAGAAGATAAAAACTTGGGGGCTGGAGAGATGGCTTAGAGGTGAAGGCACTTGCCTGAGAAGCCTAAGAACCCAGGTTCAATTACCCCAGTGCCCACGTAAGCCAGATTCAAATAGTGACACATGCATCTGGAGTTCGTTTCCAGAGGCTAGAGGTCCTAGCATGCCCATTCTATCTCTATCTGCTTCTTTCTCTCCTCTCTCAAATAAATATTTTTTTTTCAAAAAAAAGAAGATATAAACTTATAAATATAGGTTTAATGCAAAACAGGCCCCAAAACATGAAGTAAACTTGACAGAATGGAAAGGAGAAAGTGTATTCAACACTAATGTTGAAGATGTAATTGCTTTATTTGTAATCCCTGAAGAAATAACTAGGTTGAACAAGAAAGAAATCAATGATTTGAACCAATGTATAAGCCAATTAGATCTAACTTTGGATATAGAGCCTAATCCAACATCTGCAAAATTTTTATTCTTTGAAAGCATAAATGGAACATTTTTTAATACAAGTAGATTCTAAACCATAAAATAAGCCTCAAAAAGTTCAAAATATTTAAATTATACAAACTATATTTGTATACATTGGTGAAATTAAATTTGAAATAATGCACAGCAATAATTGTGGACACACACAATGAAAAACTAAAAAAATTAATTGAATAAAATTAAAACATAATATAGCAAAAAGTTAAAGAATTCTGGGCAATCAGTAGATTGAGGAAAATGTTTAGCTACATTAAAAAAGTTTACATAAAAATAATCTCCTCTTCTACCTTAATGAACAAAATTATAAAAGTAAGCAAACCCAATGGCAAGTAGACAGAAGCAAAGATCAGAAGTGAAGCTAGAAGTAAAATAAAACTAGAATTTTTTCTTTTTTTTTTTCCTTTTTAAAGGTAGGGTCTCACTCACTCACTAGTTTAGGCTGACCTGGAATTCACTATAGAGTCTCAGGGTGGCCTCAAACTCATGGCAATCCTTCTACCTCTGCCTCCTGAGTGCTGGGATTAAAGGCATGCACCTCCACACCAGCTCTAGAAGTTTTTTTTGTTTTGTTTTGTTTTAATGTTTTCAGAGATGAACAACAACAACAAAAAAGAATAATTATGTAGGTAACAAGAGGGAAGGATGTCACTGACCTTATGGATTTATTAGTTAATATTCTTAGCATTTCTGTCAACTTAACAAAATAAACTGGTTGGACTAATCCATAAGAAAGAAATTTTGAAAATTACTCAACAAAAATAGACAATTTAATTGAGTTAAACATATCCAAAACAATCTTATCAGTATTCAGTATTTATGAGAGTAAGAGATTTTATTAGCTAACAAGTCAAGAAATTTTGCAAGGAAATTCCCAGAACCACAAGACTTCACTGGTGAGTTTAATCATATATATAAAAGATTAGCACCAACCCTTACCAAATTTTTGCAAAAAATACAAATGAAACACTGAATTCCTCATTCATTGTAACGTCAGCATTAGTCTGTTATCAAAACTAGGTAAAAATCATAAGAACAAAATTATATGAGAACTCCCCATGAAATTAGATACAAAAATCTTCAACAAAATTCTAGAAAAAAATTCTAGGTAGAAGTTATTATTGACATGTACAGAAAAACTAGGGCTGTATGTGTGTTTTTGATGCAGTACAATAAGGTTTTATGAAGTGTTAGCTTTCTATAATCACTAAACCTCTTGGTAACAGAAAAGTAAAGATCCCATCCTTTTCCACACCAATAATCAGGGAATGAAAGCTATCAGGAACAGTCAGCAAAAGCCATGGTAAGACTGTGTGTAAGAAACCAAACTAAATGAACCTGCTTAAAAAAGTGTAAATTCTTGCACTTGTAGGTCAGAGGAGTTGGCTCTGCTTTAGTCTGTGGCTTAGGTGTGGCTAATCAAGATTGGCTTCAAGTGGGCTCCATTCCCAACAGTGAGATCATATCAAGCCTGCCCTTTTTGATTTTACTGAAAAGAACCTTCCCACTTCACATCTTTCTTTTAGTGATGAAGGGAGTACATATTAGTGAGCATCTGATATTGCTTCAGCACAGGCCAAAATGGCAAAAGGACCCAGAATTCACTGGCAAAATATCATATGATAAAGCCTCATATCCAAATTACAGAAAATATACTGAACCACCAAGAGCTTGAAACCCATCTGGCAAGGATCACAGCGCCATGTGGAATAGAAGTCGTATGTACTATAATTTTGTCTGCCATCTATGAAAGCCATATACCATTTGCTCCATAACTGTTAATTATCCAAGTTCCTATAATCCGATGTTTGCAATCTCTCATTATTTCTGCTGAAGTTCATTTCTGCTTGGAATGTTTCTCATTTGCATGGCACTATAACAATCATAACAATAAATTAGGTTATATTTTCTGGAAATTTATGGAGAGTAAAATGAACAAGCAAATGGAAAAGTTACATTCTATCCTTTGAAATTATTGGCAGTAGAGTCAATGTTATTTCTCTATATTCATAAATAGACCAATGGATGTATTTTACTCCCCATAAAGGAATTAACCTTCTATAGCTCAAAGTATTCTCTTCTTGAGTACCACTAATCAGGATGGTTATCTAGATAGCTATTTTTGCTAGCTGATGCAAACTACTGTATTACAGGTTAGTGAAATGTCTGATTCCTTAATATTTTGATTACTTTAGAGTTAGGTCATTTCTGGTTTATGTTCAGGATTTGCAATCTTCTCTTACAACCTGTGATGCCCTGTAAATCTTTGAACTGTGTTTTGCAGGTTCATAATAAATGCAGACATGGGTATCACATCTGAAATGCAAAGAAGCAGCTCCACTATCTGTTATTTCCTCTACCGAAGACATCCCCATGCTAACATCCACATGTCAGCTGCTTTTGTGCCATGGACTCAGCCTTGGGATTGCAGGTCAGGAGCACTGATCTTGTAAAATTTATTTCTTTGCTTGCCACAATGTGATGAGGGTCTCTTTTTTGTTGGCTCTTTCCCAAAGGAAATGCCTGACAACTAGAGCTCTTCCACATGTCTCTGATGCTTGGCTGCTAACTCTCACAATATAACCTTGCACTTTCTTCCAAGTATGATGCAGAGTAATGATGACCTTAATGGCTTAAGTCAAACACATTAACAACAATTGCCTTTTATATAAACTCCAAGATCATGGAATAAATGTGCAATTGTAAATGGGAGATTTATACAGTCTGATTTGATCATAGAAGTGATATAATATTCATATTCACAAAATACACATTATATATTTTATTTAAGCTATTGTTAAGTCCAGCTAATAAGTGAGTTCTGCTACATAAGCTTACTTACGATCATGATTGACAGAATTGATCCAAATGATTTCAATAAAATCTCTGTACGTTCAGCTGGGAGACAAATATTAAATGACCTTTAGGATGTTTGTACACTAGTTGAAGGATAGATTAGCCAGCATTTCTGTGTTTGCCTAAATCTTAGGCTTGAATAAATAGTAATGAAAAGTTCCAGTAGTTGTTTTTGGATATAGAAATGGTTTTACATGTTTTATACCATGTCATATTAGTTCAAAGAAGAATATTTCCAAGCCAATGATAAGAACTTATTTAACATTCACATTATTTTTCACTTCTTGCAATGAAGGATATTTTCCCAATCTTGAACCTTAAGAATTGATAATTTCATGCTTCTTGTCAATGATTTCAGTACATTCTAGGCTTTACAATTTATTACAATATAAGGATGATTTAGTATGGGAAAGAAGGTTAGGGAGAAGCTGAGAAAACTAAA
This sequence comes from Jaculus jaculus, assembly GCF_020740685.1. Lineage (NCBI taxonomy): Eukaryota > Metazoa > Chordata > Mammalia > Rodentia > Dipodidae > Jaculus > Jaculus jaculus. The sequence goes on along the minus strand of NC_059108.1, from coordinate 132,494,127 downwards.
GGAGAAGGGCAATAAATAAGAAAAAAAATATTAAGGAGTCAAGGTGGAATTCTAATTTATAATTGACATCATAAATAGTTCAAGTACGTATCACATACTGAGTACTTGGTCCTGCTGTGTTCACTTCAACTAGGCTTACTTAAAGAAAAAATATCATTTCTTTCCATTTACTTAGCACTTATTCACTTAGGAGAATCACTTCTGGGGTGTTAACGACCTTTTATTACATGCCATTATTGAGAACAAATGTAGTCATAATATTTGCACTGTCTAAAGTGTGTGTGATGATCCTTTGTCAACATATGTTTCTGATATCCTCTTTCTGTTTCCAGACTCTTACCATAGCTCCCCATTACACTCTGGAATCCTACCTGGGATAATATTTTATATCACTGAACAATTGGATTCTTTTCTAATTCTTGGCTGTTTACCTTTCTACCAAAATACATTTGCCTTGTACTGGAACAAAAGCATATATTTTGTTGTATTTAACATGCTCTTTTGATGACTGATCAGTCCATGAACAACATTCTGACATTTGAGGTTCCTTTATATAGCACCAGTATCACACAACATGGATCCAGTGAATTTCAGGAAATACAAGCAGAAAGTCCTTTCCACTGAACCACTTCAATCATTTAGGAAAGTGTCTTCACTCATTTATTATTCCCACATCACATCTTTTTCTAGGTGTATATAGTTTCCATATTTTTGTAAGTATTATACAGATACATATATGATCTAAAGTTTTATATATACATTATATATACTTTTACATTAAGATGTCCTTGCAACTGATTTCAAATTATTTCTAAATTATACGTAAGAATTTGAATGAAATTAGATTTCATTAAGCTAAATGACTACTTTATATACATGACTGTGTTTCCATTTTGTTTGAGATATTTGCATATTAAGAGGTGTATACACGAATATAATTAAATGAAAAAGAAAAATAGCCTATGTATAGTGGATCTTGTAAATAAAACAGGTATTCTACCTACATCTTGGAAGTACAAGGTTTACCTCCTTGGGACAGACAAATCTTGACATCACTAATTGATATTATTTTTATGGATAAATATTATTTAAAATACAATTCAATGAATTTATTTATTTCAGAGAGAGAAACAGGGCAGATAGAAAGAGGGAGGAGAGAATGGGCATGCCAGGACCTCTAGCCAGTGCAAACAAACTCTAGACACATGTGCCACCTTGTGCATCTAGCTTAGGTGAGTTCTATGGAATCAAACCTGGGTTCTTAGACTTCTCAGGAAAGCACCTTCACTGATAAGCTATCACTAAATATATATATATTTAGTGTGTGTGTGTGTGTGTGTGTGTGTGTGTGTGTGTGTGTGGTGTGAGTGCATCTATTTGAGAGTTTATGAATGTGGGCATAGAAATGGTGGTCAGAGGCAGGAAGAACTACTTAATGGCTAAAGTGATTGCCTGCAAAGCAAAAGGACCCAGGTTTCATTCCCCAGGTCCCACATAAGCCAGATGCACAAGGTGGTACATGTGTCTGGAGAATTTTTGCTGTGGCTGGATATCTTGGAGCAACCATTCTCCCTCTCTCTCTCTCTCTCTCTCTCTCTCTCTCTCTCTCTCTCTCTCTCTCTCTCTCCCTCCCTCCCTCTTTTACTCTGTCAAATAAACAAATAAACTAAAAATATATTAAAAAAGAAGAGAAGTAGAAATGGAGATCATAGGACATCATTTGGACCAGTCATCACCTGTACACTCATTTGAACTAGGGTTATTCCACTTGGATTCTTGTTCTGCTATTGTTAGTTAGTTGCCACAAGATTCTGGCCAGAGGAACTTTCTGGAATTATGGAAGCCTACTAGGCCTTCCAGATTTTCATGTGGGTTCTGGGGATCAAACATGTTTACTCCACATTATGTGTGTAGATGATAGATGATAGACAGACAGACAGACAGATAGATAGATAGATAGATACACATGATAGATGATAAATAATAGATATATACATGGATAGATATAGATAGATACATGATAGAACATAGATTGCTGATAGATCACCACTTGCACATTACTCTAACAACTGCAATGTCATGTCCAGAATGTGAGCACCCTTTCACATAATCATGATACAGCCATTCGTATCAGGAAATCAGCAGTGATGCACCATAGACATCTGATATGGAAATCCCCATTTCATTTTCCCAACACTAAATACAATGACAGTTCTCTGTTTTTGATTCAATATCCAAATCACAACAACATTTTCTCTGAATTTATGATATCTCCTTGAGTTGAAAGCTTTCCAGTTTCCTCCTATCTTTCATGACTTTGGTAGTTTAAAATGTTTCTTTCATTTTGTAGGCTTTCTGTACATATGCAGACACCCAACATTTCTGTATGTGTTCTAAGCTATTTATGTTGAGAAGAAAGGCAGATCAGCATAGTATGCTCCTTCTGTACTCACCTCAAGAAGCCAACATATGCCATGAAATTCTTCCACCTCTGGTGATGTGTAAATCACATAGGTGTCTTCAGGGATTGTTTATTGTTTGCATAAGTTTCTTTGTTTGTAATGAATCATGTTTTTACAAGATAAATCCTGATTTAAGGTTTCCAACTCATTAACCAATCATGCCTAGTCTCAAATTTACCATTCATTTTTGGTTTCAACTTGAAATAGTTGAATGAAATTTCAGTGAGCCTGTTAAATTGAGTGGAACATGTAACTCTTCTTTGTTTTGTGCTTGTTTCTTTGCTATATACTTAATCCTTTCTGAGACCAGAGATTTCAGTAAAATGAAAAGAAAATGATTATCAGTATGAATATGTAAGTAAAATGTTATGCACTGATTAAATTTGCAAAGTAATTTTTATATCAATTTAATATTGATTACTCTGATAGTAATTAATTTATGCTTAAGAAGGGCTCTATCAATACTCATGGTTTTGTTGGAAGATGTAAACAGATATTTCTAATATTTTGTAATATAACAATGGTAAGTGTGTTGTCTTTCCTCTATGTTATGATACAGACTATAATCCTCAGAGAATTATTACCATGTTAAGTAGTGAAACATATCAGAGAATAATCTACCATTGGAAAATGTGACTTATATAAATATGCAAGTTTGTTTTAACATACAAAATTATAAAATGCAGAATATTCTAATAAGAGTAGAGGACAAAAAAGTGAGAACATACAGTCTCAATATTCACAGAAGAAAATGTGAAAAATATATTGCACATTTATGAAAATTGAAATAATATTACCAAAGTTCAGCAAATTTGGAAAATATAGAAACATTATCAGCCTGATAAATAGTGTCTATGTATCCATACCATCATACCTACCAGTGAAGAGTAAATATTTCCACCTGTATCAGATCAAGGCAAGGATGCTTGTTTTACCAATCATATTCAGCATCATATTAAGGGTGTTATATGCTCAAATCAAGTAAAAGAAGTTAAGGCATCCAGTGGAAAAAAGTGACTAGATTTATTCAATGAAGATATTATTCTTTATAAAACAAACATTATGAAACATAAAGATTCTATAAATCTATAAAGATTAGTCCATAAATTTAGTAAAGTCACAGGCTAAAAAAAATAAAGATGCAATGTACTATCATTCCAAGTGATCAATATAAATTTAATACATGTAAAGCTTATAATTTTAAGCCATCAAAAATATTCACAGTAGGAGTAAAATACAATGATGTATATAGATAGGAAGCTCTCAATGAAAGCCTGAATTACCTTGTAGATGGAAAAGCACTTCTAAATTTTTGTAGGATATATCTTAAAAACTGTTCAGATCTTTTGTCTTTAAATTTGAAGGGTCCAGTGGATATTCATTTTAACTAATATCAGTATAAAAACACAAAAGGTCCAATGGTATGAAAATTAAATGTCAAGGGAAATAACATAGTTTGTTTTGAGTGCTTTGATATCTTACTATATAAAAAACAAAACATTATGTTCGTTTTGTAAATTTTTCTAACTCAAGAGTACAGTTCTCAACCATTTCCCTTGGGTCTGATAACAAGTCTACCTCCTTTCATAATCAACATACTGTGGGAGTGTCAGTCAGAGAGAACAAGAACAGAAGCAACCAAATCTTTACAATTTTAGGTTCTAACATTTCAGAAAAAAATAGAGACTTTGCAGTGACCTCCTCTTTTTGCAACATGAGCTGTGGAGTTTGGTGAAGGGGGCATGTTGGGAAGCCACATGGAGAGTACAGCATGCTTCAAACTGGAACACATTAAATGATGACTTCTCCCAAATAGCCAACGAAAGCATAATTACTGAGTCTTAATGTTAACGCAGAAGGAAAAATACTGTAGGGAGAAGTAAATTCTGGAAATTTTGTTCATTTAAAGATGGTCAATAAAAAGGATAGTTCTACATACAGAAATACTTGTGGGTTACTTAGAGTTTTTTTCTGTTTAGGTTTCTACTAATTTAGTTAATTTTTTTTTTATTACCATTATGCTATTGTTCTGAACGCCACTCCTACTGTAGAATGGCTTACAATATCCCAGCCAGATGACAGTCCAGTGACAAAAACACTTAACATGTATTGGCCAGATGGTACCCCATTAGCTATTTATTTTTCTTTTTATTAGCATATAAATAATTATGTTTAATGAGGGTTTTTCAGACAAGTTTTGTTTCCTGTTCCCTTCCTCTCCTATTATCTCTTTACCTCATGTGTCCTCTAACACCACAGGCTCCTTTCCTCTTGTTCTTCTTTCCTCCCCTTCTTAGTCTTCCTCATCACTTCTTGGTCCTCTCTCATGGTTTCCTGTCCAGTATCACATCCTAGATCCCTTCTTGGATCCTCTTATATACATATAAACATTAAATATTACAATCCTCCTATGAGAAAGAATATGCTATTTGTTTATATTTCTGGGCTTGACTTACTTCACATAGTACAATTATTTCTAGTTCCATCCATTTCCTGCTAATCTTCATGCCTTCATTCTATTTTCCAGCTGACTAAAAACTCATTGTGCTTATATACATTTTCCTTTTTTTCAAATATTTTATTTATTTATTTGAGAGAAAGTGAGAGAGAGAGAGAGAGGCAGGTAGAGATAATGGGCCTGCCAGGACCTCTATTCAATGCAAATGAACTCCAGGTGCATATGCATATGCCTTCTTGTGCATCTGGCTGTATGTATACTAGTAAATCAAATCTGAGTCTTTAGGCTTTGCAGGCAAATACTTTAACCACTGAGCCATATCTCCAGCCCTAGACCATGTTTTAATTACCAGTTGATGGGCATATAAATTGATTTCACTTCCTAGCTATTGTGAAAAAGACAACAATAAACATGGATGTGTAAGTATCCCTGTTGTAGGGAATAGAGTCCTTTGAATATATGCAAATATGTGCAAATATTTAGCTGAGTGGCTAAAAGATATATATTTTTTTAAAGATTAAACACCTTTAGTCACCAGGAAATGCAAATTTAATCCTGAGTTTTTATATCTCCCCAGTCAGAATGACTATCACCAAGAAAAAAAATAGCAACAAATGCTGCTGATAATGGTGACTTGTGCAGCTACAATGGAAATCTGGGAAGTTCCTCAAAAAACTGAAAAAAAAAAAACATTGAAACTTTCAATTTTCATTAAATATTAAATTTTAATGATATATGAATAACTTTGTTATTTACTTTTATAGAAATTACCAAGTCATAAGCCCTCTTTGTTTCCTCCTTTCGATCCCAGGTTGTTTGGGATGAAATATTGGCTAATAAAGCTAATATTGAATTTATTTTATTTGATAATATTAGTGATATTCTGGGAATAATCAACATTTTGTAATGTTCTACAACAATTATGCTTTGGTTTAATGAATGTGTGAAAAGTTGGAGCCATTCAGAAAAAGTTGGAAAAGGAGAGTACTTTGCTTTTTGTGGTCATATGTAGTATTTTATTGTGCAAAAGTCTTTTACATTATACATTAGTCAGGTGGCAATGAAACAAAGAGAGGGAAAAGTGTTTCTAGTCTTGATTCCAAGAAGGGAATGTATGTCCAGAACAGGCATGAATGTCCAGCAGTTCTTAATCTAGAAGTTATGTCATTCAGAAGCCGCCATATTCTTCCCCACTTCCAGACAGGTTGGTGCTGAGATGAGAGGCTACAATTGGAATCTTTTGTTCTCACAACTATCTTTAGCCAATGGGAGGAAGCTCCTGTGCCTTTTACATCTTGCAATAGCCTATGATGTGATCCTGAAAGAGATTCCGTGCCTCCATGTCCTTGTTTGCCAAGATAAACACAGCAAAAGTGTCTTCACATCCTTCTATGCTTTTGCTGGATTTGCAACTTAAAGCTCTTCATACATATCTGGAAATATAACTGGAAGACAGTCTAGAAAGAGGAATTTTTACAAAGGCATAGTGAGGAACATGGATGTTTGATCTAAGTATCAGGTGGTCCTATGTAGCTCCAGGGCCTTAAGTGCAAGGTTTCTCTGTTTAACCTCCTGGATGAGTCAGGGACTTCAAAGAAGAGTTTAATTATGAGTTGTCTTAGTTACAGATTTTCAGGTGTTTTAGAACTTCCTGCTCAATTTCAAGTACTGAAATCATGCCCACAGATTCAGAATAAATTTTTGATATACTTTGTTCATAAACAGAAAGAAGAAGAAAAAAAGAAACAGAAACAGCGTTGTGCAAGATAAATAGCACCAGTACAATATAGTGAGGTCTTCTGTATATGTCCATCTTTCACTCCAATCACCCTGGTGATGAATGGGTGAGGTAGGTGTCTCTGTCTTGATATAGAAACCCACTAATTGCATTTGTTAATACTCAACATTTATGGCATAATCACCTGTCAGAGGCGCTGTCTCCTAATAAAATCTTCTTGGGATTTATAATTTCTGTATAAATTGTAGGGCAATATAAACATTCAGAGCACAGCATACCATAAACAGAAAGCAATTTTGTCACAACATACTGTATTTCCACTAACAAAGGGGAATTCCTATAAATCTTCTCTTGGGATTCAAGTGGACCCATGGGAGTCACTTTGCTTTATCTTGCCTTGTAGAATAGCTGGACAAAGATAGCTTGCTCCTAGAGCATAGACAGCTGTCACATATAGATGCTGGAATTCAACTATAAATTTGCAGCTGCCTCCAAAGTTGTTCAGAAATGCTATGTTATAAACTGTTTGATTCATTCCAGAGACTGGTGTCATAAAATGATATTCAATATAACCATCGTTTGAGGAATCCATAGATTTGAAGGTAGAAAAACGCAACCTTTGGATGTCTCTGTATCTAGAGGATGGCTGTTGAAGATCACAACTACATCCTAAAGAAAGCTGGCTATCTCTTTCACCCTGCACTCCAGCACTAAAAGAAAAACAGTATCAGGTATAAGGCAGGTGTAGTGAATAGAAAATGAGACAATAAGAACTTGCTGAAGAAGGAGAATTTTGAAGTACATGATGCTATTAGATTGAACTAGCTATTGTAATGTCTGCAAGTGATCTATCTTGGATTTAGTCAAAAGGCAAAATTTCAAAATGCAAGGGAGAATATTGAAAGGCAACTTTAAAATAATTAAAAATATGAGTGCTTCATGTTTTGGAAAAATTGAAACTCTACTTACATTTCATCCTGTGGTTAGGGGATAGAGCAAATGTTTTCCTAAATTATACTCAGGTGTTGGGATAGGCTTATTTCTAGAGACTAAATTCATTATCAAAACCTATTTAACAAGAATGTGTGACTTGCAGGTGAGGCCCTGGGAGTGTGACCCGGTCATGTGCGGGCAGCACTGATGAAAAGGATCAGTACTCTTACGGCACCAAAGGATACAAGAAGCCCCTCAGAGTCCCTTGTGTGTTCTTTCTGGGTAGATACTGTAAGAAGTTGCCAGGTCTAAAGTAGAAAACAAGTCTTCCCAGACAGTATTATCAGCACCTTGATCTGGTCCTGGTAAAACCATGGCTGGTGTCTGTAGTGACAGCAGATGGAGCATCCGCAGATGCAACAGAGACATTTTTTTTTTTTTAAAGGTTAGATCCTTTCCCCCATTTAGTACCCGTTCCGGAACAAACAATTCAACCTAGTCCAGATAGATAGGGCCTATTTAGCAGTTCTTCCTTTGATCCACAATATTCAACTTTAACCATGGGTTTTTAGGCTACCAGAGGTAGTTTGTTATCTTTAGTAAAGTAAAGCTATGCATGTGCACAGTAGGGACATGTGATAATGGCATTGATTTTTCCTGCTTCCAAGAAATAGCCATTCTTGAAATTTTACTCTAACAGTATTTTATTGGAAGATGTAAAATCAGCTCTATGTTTAGGCTATTGTTCATGTCAGCTTCATGTTGCTGGAATGAACATCCAAACCAGGCATGGTTTATGTGAGGAAGGGTTTATAGTATGCTTTAAGGTCCAAGGAGGGAATTTTGTTAATGGCAGAAGGTACATACATATATATATATATATATATATATATATATATATATATATATATACAAGCACAGAGAGACAACCCACCAGCCAGCAAAAGCAAGGAGCGACAATTCTAAAGGGCAGCAAACAGCAGAGACCCAGGCAAAGCTCAAACCTCTCTCCATACCTTTGAGTAGGAAATCAAATCCACCACCAAGCACACCTTAGGACTAAATGCCAGGATCCACTTCCAGGGACACTTCTCCATCTAGGTGAATGGAGAACCAAGTGACAAGCTTAAAAAAAAAAAAAAAATGTCTGAGTCTACTAAGTCTATGGGGAATAAACATTAAAACTACCACAGGTCTCTAATTTAGTGCTGAAAAAAATTAGCTTGCATGCCTAAAAATAATCCAAAAGGATTTTTTTTATAATTTCAAATTGAGGTAAATGAAAATGGAAAGTAAGGAATTGAAAAAATAAAAGAGTAAAATAGGCAAAAGAAAAATTGAAGCAAATTTAGGAAGTTTGCTTATTAAATAGTGTACCTAAATATTTTATTTCCTAAGATCCATGCATAATGATTGTGGTTTTCTTGCCTAAGATTTAGCTCACCCTTACCCCCTCAAGTTTTAAGAATAGAAAACAAAGTGCACCATGTGGGCTTCAAGATGTAATTGCTACTGAAGTTGCTGACCCATAAATTACAAGTTGGAACCTGAAGATGAAATTACACTTCTAAAACCCCCAAGCAGGTACAAATTATTTTTGAACAATGGATGTCTCTGCCAATACCAAATTTATGCACAACTGATTTTAAAAATAACTTTCTTTTCCCCCTTATATAATGAAGATAAGTACAAAGACTGAGTTAAAGACTGAACTTAATCTTCTACTGTTTCTCTCTCCCTCTCTCTCTCTCTCATCTCTCTCTTTTTATATTACTTATCTTTTTCTTCCTTCTCTTCATGGGCACTGACCTGTAAGTCCCAGTACCAGCAGGTGGTTATCATCTACAATGAGCTTTTGATCAGAGATACCTAGAAGGTTTCCTAAAAGAAAAACAGATTGTCAGCGAACTTGATGACCCACCAAACGTTAGTGATAAGACCCTACTGCTGAAGACACTATATGTGGTTGACACATACCATGTAGTGACATGGCTGGAAGCTGGAAGAGAGTCAGTCCTCAGACAGTCAGCATGTCTAGTGCCAGAAGGTGCTACATGGGCGACTGGGATAAAATGACCAATAGCTGTCCAAGCAACTCATGGTCTAACCTACTTAGCAGCTAATAACCTGTCCTGATGCTCACCCAAGTACTATAGTAGGGCACAGCCATGATGGGAAACCAACTGTTCTTTTTTTTTTTTGATTTTTGGTTTATTTTTATTTATTTATTTGAAAGTGACAGACAGAGAAAGAAGTGGAGAGAGAGAGAAAGAGAATGGGCACGCCAGGGCTTCCAGCCACTACAGAAGAATTCCAGATGCATGAGCCCCCTTGTACATCTGGCTAACGTGGGTCCTGGGGAATCAAGCCTCAAACTGGGGTCCTTAGGCTTCACAGGCAAGTGCTTAACCACTAAGCCGTCTCTACAGCCCAAAACCAACTGTTCTTGATTTGACTAACTGGTCCGCTCAGTGGAACAGAACCCATAGCTGGAGCTGAGAAATAAGTCAGAATCAGATCCAAAAATGAGCCGGCTTTCCACCATCAAGCTACCACCAATCATGAGCTACAAGAGGGCCTACACCTACTAAATTCTCTCTCAAAAATAATGGTTATCTCATTTATCTGGTGCTAACTTTACTCTTCATTGGAGAATCTGCTTCTCTTTTTCAGACAGACGCAGATGCTAAGAGAACCACCCAGTCATACCTCAAAAAGGCCCCAGCTGAAACTAAGAATAATGGGAAAAAAAAGTAAGGGTGCTATTTTCTTCATGAGCCTGGTACCAGCACAAGGGTGAAGGAGACAGACACAGAGAACAATCAACTCCTACCAAATCAGATATGCAGAGCCACAGAGGCTCCCAAGACTTCATCACAGAAGCAGACCTAAAATGAACCCAACATGTCTCAGGGATATTAGTGGAAGAGGGGGTGGAAAGAATGTCAGAGTCAGAAGTTGGGTCATGATACACAGAGATATTTCCTCCTACCCATAACTGAGGGCTAACCCCACAATGCATGACCCATATTCCCAAACAAAGTGGGGCCAGGTGGAGGGGGGAGAATAGGGGAGAGGCTAACAATGGCACCAACTTGACTGTATTCACTGAGTATAAAACTAATTTAAATTAATTAATTAATTAATAATGAATAAAAAAAACTGTCATCACACTAAAAAATTCATCAGATTGTTTTCAATAATTAAAATTAAATGAGCCGGGCGTGGTGGCGCACGCCTTTAATCCCAGCACTCGGGAGGCAGAGGTAGGAGGATCTCCGAGAGTTCGAGGCCACTCTGAGACTACAGAGTGAATTCCAGGTCAGCCTGAGCCAGAGTGAGACCCTACCTTGAAAAACCAAAAAAAAAAAAAAAAAAAAAAAAAAATTAAATGAAGTTAATGACTAAGAAGTGATAAACTAATGAACTGGGCATGGTGGCACATGCATTTAATCCCAGCACCTGGAAAGCAGAGATATGAGGGTGGCTGTTGAGTTTGAGGCCAACCTGAGACTACATAGTGAATTCCAGCTCAGCCTGGGCTAGAGTGAGACCCTACCTCAAAAAAAAAAAAAAAAAAAAAAAAAAAAGATAAACTTTATGAAAAGCATGAAGCACATGAGATAGTAAATGTAGACATTACCTTATTTCATTTGCTTCTAAGGTTCCTTTGAAAATGACAGCATAATATGAATTTTTTTAAAAAAATCTAATAGGAATGCTTTAATCGCTGACTTTTAATATAATGATTTAAAACTTTAGATTTGATATGAATATTTAGTTTGTATAGGTAATCAAAGAAAGTATTAATTGCAAAACACTATCTCAGTGTTATATCAGCCAAAATTTTAGGGCTTTTTGTTTTGTTCTGGTTTGTTTTGGTTTTGGTTTTTCAAAGTAGGCTCTCACTCTAGCCCCAGCTGACCTGGAATTCACTCTATATACTCAGGGTGGCCTTAAACTCTTGTCGATCCTCCTACCTTAGCCTTCTGACTGCTGGGATTAAAGGTGTGTACCACAAGGCCTGATAAATTTTATGTTTTATTTAATATTCTAACAAGTATCCTTTCTCAAGATAGTCCATGTAGCATCATGTGAAAGAAAGATTAAAATCAGTAGAAAGCTTAATTACACTTTGGAGATGATTAATATGATCAGTCTTCCCATCACATCACATTGAAAAGTAGATGGAAATAAGACTAAAGAACTGCTAAAGAACTGCAGGTGAGAGTATGAATGACAAGGACAGGGAGAGAGAGAATAGGAGGAGGAAGAGAGGGGCGAAGGGAGCAGGATGGAAGGGGAGGAGACAGGAGAGAAGAAGAAAGAAGGGGTAGAGGGAAATACCCTGGAGAACTTTGATATTTTCATCATAATGTTTGAGTAAGATGCTATAACAATATATGTGTTGTAGTACATGTACATTACATGTGCCACATGAATATCTGTATATTACTAAAACATATGATTCATGTGACATGTAATATACATGTACAACTATTTCATTAAAAAACAATTAAGTGATTTTGAAGAATTTATCATTTATCATGAAATATAAAATGAAATTCAACTCAAAGAATCATATAGTCTTTTTATGTAGGAAAGGAGTCAGTACATGTATGAACAGTTATACTCACATTTTTTATTGATATCAAATCCAATAATGTTACAATTTAACGTCAAATAGTAAAATTCAAAATTCACTTGAGTGTGTGTGTGTGTGTGTGTGTGTGTGACTGATTGTATTATTTTCCTCAAAAGAGATTAATTTAAGAAGCAGTGTCTACTTGGCATCTGAGCACTCAGTAGAAGAGGAGAATCAACAATTGTTCAATAATGGTTCAAGGTCATCCTTAGTTACACAGTGAATTTGGGGCCAGCTAGACTGCCTAAGACCACAGTGCACAAAGCCAAACTATATAAAAAGAAAATGAAATTTAAAAAAAAAAACATTTTAACTTTTGAATCTTAATATGTTAAATCCATCAACATAAATTTATGAATGTAGGTAATCTGCATTTTTATGAAAAAAGTAGTATTTAAAACTCAAATGTTCCTTTAAAATAACAGTAACACAAAACACAAGATTGTGATCATTCAGTACCTTCTAGACAGCAAGGTTATTTCAGGTCTGAGGTCCATCATTACTCTACAGCCTTAGGGATTGTAACCAGTGTTATTCTTTCATAGATGAAAATCCCCAAAGTCACAATGAATTCTGGAGTTTCACTTACTATGGCATCCATAAAACACTAGTATTTTGTCTACAGATGAATATACTTTGAGTATTTTTAGTCTAAAAACCAGAGTTATACAAAAAGTCATGATCCAGAAATATATGATTCTCATCAAACCTAAACTTGAAAAATCTTCCATGTCTTCCTGTCAGAATTTATAGTGATAATTTTTCTTCTACTACAAGGCCTTTCTCTATTTCACAGGAGCTTCCTGAAATGTATCAAAAGTAAACAAAGGAAGGTAATTCTTAATTAAAGGCAAATTCATGTACCCATAAAACAAATATGTTAATTCAAAGGGGAAAGTGCTGCTTCGTACTGTTTGTACTGGCTCACAGAGCAAACATAACTATTGTCACCATAACAACAGCTGTGATTCTGATTTATCTGCTAGTAGCTTTTTAGAAAATATTGCAGATATGAGTGCCATAGTTGGATTTATCTCCAAAGAGTAATGAGCATGAGACAATTAGCTGGTAATTATTTCCACCTGCTGAACTCTATTTTGAGGAGATTTGATTAATTAATATCACTTATCAGTCATCATTAAACTCACGCTTTTATGATTTTTTTTTCTTTTCAAAACACCAGTGTACTGTTACTATATGTTTGGAATAGGCACCTTCCATCCATTTCTGGGTCATTGCTTGTGAAGTCATTACCCAGATAATAAAAAGCATAGCTACTGTTAATCGATGTGAAAATGCTGCTCATTTTATAGAAGCTAGTAGTAATTTATTGAACAGAAAATAAACATATTTGAAATAAACAAGACACTAGCATTTAGTTGTTATCTATTCAACAGAAAGTATATTATTATTTCACTCCACTCTCTTTCTTGTGATGTGTCAGGAACTGTAGCAATGTAATTAGAACTGCACATTGGTTCTATATCTCTCCTCTTGGGTCATACATTATTATACTGTAGGAAATTCCTACTGCAAGCATGCAATTTAGGAACACTTCATTTTTTAGGCCACATAATGTAAGTTAGGCAATAAACAAAGACCAAACTGAGTAGGAGAGCAAAAATAATTCAAAAATTACAGCATTTTCTCTCATAAAAATCATGAGTATGCTGGCATAGTAGTTTAACTGAATGTTTTGAATTTTATAAACCCAAATTGAAAAATAAACTCTTATATATGCTTCATGACCCAAGCTACAGCACTACATCCTTGAAAGCTTTATTTTAGTTTTATAAAGTTTACTTCACTTTTGAATGTGTATATATGTATGTTTAAACCACCAGGGTTTCTTGCTTCTGCAAACAAATATCTGTTCATTCTTATGAGAGTGCCTAGGAAATTGAAACCAGGCCAGCAGGCTCTGCAAGCAAGAGCTTCTAACCACTCTGAAATAATTTTTCTCTGTGTATGTACTCAGAGGAAAAAAAATTCCCTTTGATACTCCCAGGACGGTCTGGAGGAAAAGGAACACAGACTTTTCTCTAACACTACTTATAACTTATTAGATGTTTATAAAATTTATGCTCTATTTTTCCTGAATACACCATTATTGTATAGTGTGTATTGAACTATTTTATTGTCAAGAGGACAGTTTTAGTTATTGAGAGAATGCACAACATAGATATCCTTCTCACCCTCCATCAATCCTTCCCTGCCTTAGTCCCTCTCTCCTTTCCTCACTCCCTCCCTTGCTTCTTTTCATCCTTTTTGTGTGTGTGGCTTTGAACATTCTACACAAACACTGGTCTATATCACCCACCCAGGGAGATGTGTTTCTTTTAACCTCAATAAGATCATCATTTTTGATATTAAAACCCTAAGTAAGTAAAGTTCATTTGTATAACATTTTCTTTCTTTTCTTTTCTTTATTTGTTTTTATTTACTTACTTTTTGAGGTAGGGTTTCACTCTAGCCCATGATGATCTCACTATATAGTGTCAGGATGGCCTCAAACTTATGGCAATTTTCCTACCTCTGCATCTCAAGTACTGGGATTAAAGATGTGCTCTGCCATGCCAGGCTCACTTTCTTTAGTGATCCTTTATAGCATACTAATTAATCTCAATCCTATTTTTTTCTTTTGTTTTATTGAGGTAGGGTCTCACTCTAGCCCAGGCTGTCTTGGTATTCACCATGTCATCTTAGGGTGGCTTCAAACTCACGGTGATCCTCCTAACTCTGCCTCCCGAGTGTCAATCCTATTTTTAACTTAAAGATCATGTCTTTGTTCTGCTATGGTTGTCTTCATTTTCTCTAAATTGAAGAATCTCGGAACTGAAACTACATATTGATTTAATGATGTTATCCCATAAGACATGGTTATAACACTATTATTCATATATGAAATATACATAAATATACATTAAGTCATATCTAAGAAATAGATGGATGTATGATTATCTCAGACATTCCTAGATTTCAAAGGATGATATTTTTATCTGCAACTTCCCAGGAATTTCTGCCTCAAATCTGATCAATCATTACTTTATTTCAGTTATTGGCTTGCCAATCAGATGTAGGCTTACCTAAAATTTTAGTCTTCTCCTTTTGTTGCTATCCTTGAATCAACATCCAGTCTCCACGATTCTCAGTTTCATCAATGGTGTCATACACACGAATTTATTATTTTAAAGTAGTCTCCACGGAAGGAGAAAAAAAAAAAAAACAGAAGGGTAGAAGGAGAGAGGGAATGGATCCCATGGGTATTTGAGAAGCAATATAGTGTTTAGTATGTAAGACTATAGAATCTATGGTCTAAGCATTAGGGTTCAAATCCAGGTGCTGCTGCTTTTAAAGTGCCTGAGCTTGTGAAACTTACACCTCTCAATTTGGGTATCAATTTTCCCTAATGACTTGTTACCTCATTTGAGAGTTTCTGTTAAACGTATATGGATTAACTCTGGATAAATTTACCAGTACTGGTTACAATATATAATAAACTCTCACTCATTCCTTAAGTAATAACAATACCTTGTTCTTAAAACTAACAAAGGTCATGTTTAAATCTAAACCAAACCAAATTCAGATCTTTCTTATTTCATAACAAATACAAGCCATGGGATATTATTAAACTTTGTTGAGCTAATATTTAGACTCCTAAATCAGGCAATATTAATATAGGGAATACTTCTTTAAAATTATAATTTAAATTTTAATCTCAAGGTTCCTTACTGACACATCTGGAAAAAATGGAATTCTTTGGCCAGGAAACCATTTCACATAGAGTCATGTCTGATTTCTGATACTGTTGTTTGGTCTCACCACTGATCTTAGGACAGGACAATCCAGATGTACAGAGCAAATTTTAAGTCCAATGTGGTCCTAGTACTGCGTGGAGTGACACAGGGAGTCCTGCTGATGCTATCAGCGCTATCAGTGACCAGAGGCCGGGAAGTGATGCGAAGCAGATGGGAGACATTTCAGCTTGTTTATAATATGAGAATGAATGCAAATCATATGTGCTTGAGCAACTTTTTTCTATTCTTTCCATAACATTTTAACAAGGTCTGAGTTATGAGTCATGTGAATCACTAAAACAAAAGTAATTCATATCCACCCGGCGCACCTGCATGGGAGACTAACAGCTGAAACTGAGAAATGATTTTCAAAATGGGCAAAACTGCAGTATGGCTTTGTGAGTGGTAGACATTGTATAAATATCATCAAGAAAGATGTGCCTATGACTTAAAACTATGTCTTCCAAACTCAAACACCAAGCTTCATATTCACTATGTTAACTAGCATATATATATTCCTCATAGGTAAGTTTCCTTATCTGTCCAATAGGAATAAGTTTAAAACTTGCTCAAAAATATTGGGAAAATTTAGAATTCATATATATATATATATATATATATATGTGTGTGTGTGTGTGTGTGTGTGTGTGTGTGTGTGTGTGTGTAAGGACAGACATGATACACAATAAACACAACTCATTAATTCGATCAGAGACAGTACTCAGAAAGTGCAGAGAGATTGCCAATGAAGGACAAACAGCTAAGACTCCTGCTCTTCTAGTAGGTATCAAGTATAATCTGCAGTGCCCTCTCTGACCCATCCCAGTCACACTTCCCAATTCAAGGTACACTACGACTTTGATGGTTCATTCCTCCATAAATGCATTAGCAATTATATTTTATTATGGCCCTTATATAAAATGTGTTGCATGTTAAGACATTATGTCCTCAAAATCTCTGAGGTTTTATGTTTTTTATATTTTATAGAAATAAATCATCACTTTTTTTTTTTTTTTATTGGTTCCAAAGGCACCACAAGCTGAAGGCCTTGTACCTAATGGAAAACATTTGTGGTATTCCAACGACCATTATTTTTCCCATTACATCTGAAGATTAGAGATATTGAGCGACTACATAAGAATTACATGGCTCTTGGCTGGAGAGATGGCTTAGCGGTTAAGCGCTTGCCTATGAAGCCTAAGGACCCCGGTTCGAGGCTCGGTTCCCCAGGTCCCACGTTAGCCAGATGCACAAGGGGGTGCACGCATCTGGAGTTCGTTTGCAGAGGCTGGAAGCCCTGGAGCACCCATTCTCTCTCTCTTCCTCTATCTGTCTTTCTCTCTGTGTCTGTCGCTCTCAAATAAATAAATAAAAGTTAAAAAAAAAAAAAAGAAAGAATTACATGGCTCTGCCTTGCAGAATAGGCATTTCTCCCTGGGTTTAGCTCTGAGCCTGCTGCTTCCATTGGCCTCTCAGTCAGTGCCTTCAAGGGTAAGCTTACCTGTGATGGCCCACTCACATGCTTTGTGATTCCCTTCATCACAATCCATGCCACATTTCCCCTCCTGGCTTTTTTTGCTGGTATCCCTCTTTCCTCATCCTGTTTGTTCTAGATTCAAAATGTTCCTTCTTTTCCAATCAGAATGATGCTAAAAGCAATCAAACAAACTGTTTCACAAATATCATAATCATTGATAATGGCAAGTGTACTTCCTCTAATAATGTTCCCATTTTCACAAAAGAGCCCTAAACTTGAAAGTTCTTCATGGAAAAAAAAAAAAGTCTTCATAATCATATATTTTTGGGACATTAAGAAATGCAGTTCCCCAAAATAAATGGCTTAAACATCAAAATTATCATTACATTGATCTGGGGGCTAGAACCTACACTCATATTATTGACCAGACACGTGCCTTCCTGGCATTTTGAAAGAAGAACATGCTATAAACCTCTTTTCTTGAAAACTGTCTTTGCTCTGTCTCTGCATATCACTCCCCCCATGTGTGACAATCAAAATTACCCCCTTGTAGCAGACAAGAAACAATAAATTATTGTAATCTGTTTTTATTTATTTACTTATTCATTTATCGATTTATTTATGAGAGAGAGAATGAGAATGGACATGCCAGGGCCTGTAGCCACCACAAATGAACTCCACATGCATGTACCCCCTTGTACATCAAGTTTTAAATAGGTCCTAAGAAGTTCAAACTGGGTCCTTTGGCTTTGCCAGCAATCACCTTAACTACTAAATCATCTCTCCAGCCAATATGACCTCATTTTAATATGACTACAACCTTGAAGTCATTATCTTTATATTCAGGCACTTCTTGAGGAACTTGAGAAAAACACTTTAACTTGTGACTTTTGACACCTATATAGAACTCAAAACAGTACTGTAATAGGACACCTTGAAAAATATAAAACAAAAGACTAACTGTAAAGAAATTTATGAGTGGAAAGTGTATCCCAACCTCCTTTGTTACTTGTGGTCTTTGGCTATTTCCCAGTTCCTAACGTGTTTCTCAAAGAATTGAAGAAAGGTGTACAAAGGCAGTTATGCAGATGTGACATTACATTAAGACTAAAGTGATAGTAAATATTTGTATCACTGCCAAGAGGGCAGTTGGCTGCTCAAGGGTACTCAAGGGCCCAGGTAGTGGTCTGGGGCTTTGCTTTATAGGACTTTTAGAAGAGAATGGATTAATTGCTAAGGGTAGAATTTGGATGGTCCTGTGGCTTAGTTTAGAGGCTTAAGTTATATAAAGTTTTCTCCAGTGAACATGCTGTTCCCCCTGCTGCATTTGCTTTTAATCATGGGCAGAAAAATGGTAAAGAGGTGTTTCTCCAATACAAAGTTGGACTTCCTGCACATGCATACCAAGCCAGTCCAGGCTGGACAGCCCTAGTTACATTAATCCTGAATCTGAGAGTACAGTGCAATGGGCACCTATACGAGCAATAGCCACTAAAGGGAGGAAAAGTCTAATTCTTATGCTGTGTGTGGGGGGGGCGATTGTATGTGCAGGTCAGTACAGGTTAGAGTCTCAGGTTCCCAATAGGTTGTTAGGTTCATTGTTAGGAGAAGGGAATATTCTTTCAGTGCAAGCAGTGTCCTGGTGTCTGAACTATTCCCTGTGATTGTCTGCCTCCCTCTGATGTCACTGTGCAAAAAAAAAAAAAAAAAAGTACTTTCATTTTCATGAGTAATGCTTTTATTGTAATCTTGTCTGCGTGTTCTGTTCAAAGTCTTCTTTCTTACCACTCTGTTTACATTATCTATGTTTACCCCCTTTATAAAATACCTCATATAAATTACTCAAAGCATATTGATATTAGGAGATAGGAGGCCATAATGCAGCCAGGATAGCTTGGGTCCTATGGGAATGTGAGGCACACACACACACACACACACATATATATATATATATATATATATATATATATATATATGCACAAACATACATAGATACATTCATATATATACCTAAAAGTATGCATATATGCACATATATACATATTTACATGTATTTAAATGCATGCAAATACTCATACATACAAATACATCTGATGTATGCATATATATATATTTATTTATTTATTTATTTATTTATTTATTTATTTATTTATATTTGGGTCTAATCTTATAAATATAAGATATTTTGCATAGTGTTTGGCTTCTATCTACTGAATGCAGTTGGCATCCCTGTATCTGAAGCTTGACAAATCAAATTTCTAAGCTTTAGAAAATGTCTGTAGAATAAAGATGGAGGGGAGAATTTAGGTAAAATCACTTCCAATTGAGGATAACTGCTCTGAAAAGTGCATCAGAAATCAGTAGACCAATAAGGTATTAGGAATTATGTCCTTGTCTTGTTCTATTAAGATAGTTTCAGAGTAAGTCTAAGATCTTCAAGTACAACTGCATAAGCTTTATCTCTTTTATAATGTTCATAAAGATTTCATTATACAGATATCAGGGCTGAAGAGAAGGAAGAAAGACAGAGGCAAGAGCAGGATTTCTGTGGATGATAAAGCCCCATATGCTTTCTCCCTTAAGATGGAGTAGAAATTAAAAGATCTGACTGTCACAAATTAGTAATCAAGGGCAAAATGAATAAGTCATGGCAATTAAACAAAACACTAACTAGGACTAATGCATAAAGACACATTTCTTACATTGGAATATAATAAAAATATCTTATCCTAGTAATATTAAAAATCTACATGGTCATAACATGAGCAACAAAACCCATTGTGTTATGTTTGTTCAATAATAAATTACACAGCTACCTTTTCATCAATATTTTATGTGAAATATTAAAGATGCAGCACATTCTGAAACCCTAAAAAAGTAAAATTTCTTAGTTCCATCCCAGGTCCACAGACTTAATTAATTTTTGCTGCCCTTACAAACATATCTACTACTGGAAAAGAAATAAGAGAAAAACATGATATCGTTTGTTTATGCTATGTCCCCTCCAAAACTCACTTTAGCATTTGGTCACCTTGAGAGGTTGTTGGCCTTTATCTGGTGGTTAAGAATCTTAACAGGGATTAGTAATAATTTTTTCAGGACTGAATTCAGTATGTTGGATAAAAACAGATTCTTATAAGGAGACACACCACCTTAGGTTTATTCTTTTGTACCCAACTATAGGTCCTTCCATTCCCCACCTTGATTTGACAAGTAGAAAACCCCAACTAGATCCAACCACCTGTTTTGTAATTCTTAGCTTCCACCTATGAACCCAAATGAACATGTTTGCTACTCTTACATATGGTATTATAAAAAAGTAAAGAGAGCAAGATATAACAGACTTATTTGTCACAGTTCTTGAAGCTATGAGGACCAAGGTGTAGGGACAAGTACCTGCAGTATCTTATGAAACAACTTCAAACATCGTGCTTCCTCTCTGTGTAGAAGAGATAGCATGTCAAATTGGTTAGAATGCTCCCTGTAGCCACCTGCTTTGAAAGAACCCACCTGAATTACCTACCTACTGAAGGTTCAATAAGTTAATTTTGCTGTGCTGGGGTTTATGTTTACACATGAACTTTGGAGGGGTGACAAATGTACAAATCATATTTTCCAACTGCTGGTCTCCAAAATTCATGTTCACACATACAAAATACATTCACTCTCTCCATAACTCCAAAGTGTTGACTCATCTTAAATATCAAGTTTAAACTGCAAATCCAAAGCATACATTTCATCTGAACAATATATGTCTTAATATCTCAATAACCTACTTATCACCTTAATAATATAAGTGAAAATCAAGGTATGACTCATTCTGAAGCAAATTATTACATAGCTGTAGAACTTTTAATTAAAATGGGCTATGTTTATAATAAAACAATATGGTTTAACAAGCATAAACTATATCTTTTATTTACAAAATAAGAGATATAGGAAAGAAAGTTATGATAATGCATGTCAATCAAATTCAGAAATGAGCATATGAGGGGGGTAGAGTTAGGGTGACTGGACCCTTGAAGGCAAAAAGGACAGGAAAGTTTGCATTTGCCAGAAATCAGAGGTGATCTGACTTCTTATCTCTTGCCTAGCTCTCTACACCTGTTTTTCCACAAATAGCCAGGACCCCTTCTGGGAAGGAGGTCTTTCATAGGATTTAAACATTGTGGGTGGTCAAGTTCAGCCCCCTGAACTTGGTGCCAGGGCTAACCTCATCCTGGGACACCCATAACTCTAACCAGCCAGCTGTCCCTTTGGTTTACCTGTGCCAGAAGAGACCCCCCTACCACCAAAAGCTTATAAGTATTTTGCAAGGACAGGACAGGCTCTCTGATAACTTAGGAACTTTCAGCTGTGGGTGAGTATTTCCCTGAGCTGGACCTGGACTGGTTGAGCCCAGACCCAGTCCCAGCAGGGAGAGGGTCCCAACCCTTACTCTTCACATGATCTCCTTCATCCCTTCCAGCTCCCCACGTGGCAGGAGCTCCTTGAACTTTCTTTTCATGGTTCTTTTCACGCTTTTTTCCATGCCCACCACATGGGATTTCTAGCCACATGGATGACTTTCCTTGTCTCTGTATTCCCCTCAATAATTATCCTTTTTAGTCTTCTTTTTTATTCAATTTGTTGATTAAAGTTAGAGACAGGGCTGGAGAATGGCTTAGCGGTTAAGCGCTTGCCTGTGAAGCCTAAGGACCCCGGTTGAGGCTTGACTCCCCAGGACCCACGTTAGCCAGATGCTCAAGGGGGCACATGCATCTGGAGTTTGTTTGCAGTGGCTGGAGGCCCTGGCATGCCCATTCTCTCTCTCTCTCTCTTTCTCTGCCTCTTTCCTTCTGTCGCTCTCAAATAAATAAATAAAAATATTTTTTAAAAAGTTAGAAACAAACATAGGGCTTTGGGTTCAAGGACTTCCTGGACCCCTAGTACCCCATTACAAGCAGAGTAGGCTTTAAATCCTGTGGCTTGAAAACAATGTTTTGCAATCTCATTTTTGCCTTCTGATTGAGTGCACTGCTCTCTGGTACATGCCTTTTACATGCTTCTAGCTATTCACTCCTACATGCATACATCATGTTTGGCTATCCTCCCTCTTCACTGGAACCAAGTGTCATCAGCCTTCCAACATGGACTGGAAACCACAGGCCTTTCAGGAATTAGCCTGACTTTCAGTACTGGATTGGGAGTGGTGAGGTATCCATAGTCACGGACTGATCATCTACAAGGTTCCCTGATTCTCAAGCCTACAGACAGCTCTAGTTGGACTATCCTAAACTAATTAGACAAATACATCTTGTAATACCCATTAATTCTGTCCATTCTATTCCTCAAAGAACCCTGACTGATGCAGATTGTGATGTTTTTTAATGCTGTTTTAAAACACTAGAGGCTGCATGATTCATATCCACAAACATGTTGATGTTGATAGCATTTCAGAGGCCGGGACATACAGAATGTTGATGGGAGTGTTTTGGTGCCTGCTAAGAGCACAGTCTCTGTGTTCCCTGTGACACCGAGTCCGCACAGGAGCTAAAGGCAGCCAATGCACTAGCTGCTGACCACATTCAAGCACATTCTGACTTCACGACTTAATCAGCTCCTTATTGCAAATTCATTGATAGAGAATTAGATTAAATTTTAACACGGATTTTGGAAGGAACAGAGACATACAGAACATTTTCTATGGCATATATCCATTTTTTACATACATATCTATATTCACTTTCCTTTCAATTTAATAATTCATTAAGTTGTTTTGAATACTCAGTTGAAAATCAGGAGCTGTGCCACATGTCATGGGAGTAAAAGTATTGTAGATTATGCTGCAAACAAAACATGAATTACCTCGGTAATTGGTTCAGAAGAGGAAGTGGATCTCAGGTTTATCTAGTGTGTGTTGGTCAGAATATTTTGTTTGATGACTTGGGAAAATATTGTTCCATTGGATATGAATGGAGATGCTGCTAGTCACGGTAATTACTGGCAGCTGACCACAGTTCATAGTAGAGTTTACAATAGGTTGAAATTTTTCAGAAAAAAAAAGAGAAAAGAAATAAAGGTTGGTACATAATAGCTACATTAAGTAACCACAATCATACTTTCTCAAGTTTAAAACACCATTATTATTTTCTGACAGTCAATTATTTTTCCTTTTAAAGGAAATGTTTCTACAGTACATAAACTTATTAGTGAATGTATTCTGACAATTCAGTTCTCTTAAAGACAGCTGCAAAGAGGTGACATGACATTGTCTTTCTGCATTCTTTGTTTGGTTTGGTTTGCTTTTAATTCCTACAGGCTCTTTATTTTATATAGGTTGACTGACCTTTCTTGATTGATGGAGCTAGGAGAATGGAAAGGCATATCCTTTAGGAGAGTAATTACATTGATGAGCCATGGGGAGGTCTAATTCAAAGTTCTGTCTAGTTGTATCTTGTTTGTATAAAACAAAAGTACAGCCAGAAGCTGACTAAAGCTGTTACAATCAGTATGATATCAATGGCAGTTATTCTAACTGGCACCTCAACACACAGGTAACTCTTTCATTGCCATACTCATACTTCAGTGTACTTAAGAATGGTTTGCTTTGATTATTGATTTTTTTTTTTTTTTTTTGAGGCTGTGTCTCACTCTTGCCCAAGCTGACCTGGAATTTACTATATAGTCTCAAGCTAGCCTTGAACTTACAGCAATCTTCCAACCTTGGCCTTGTGAATGAGTGATGGGATTAAAGGTGTGTGCCACCATGTCCAGTTATTTTTTTTTTTCTATGTGAAAGGACATAATATTTTTTTTTTTAGTAAAAGCCAACATCATTTTGTATTTTCAAGTCCTTGAGAAAATTAGGGTAAAAATAGTGATTAAAACTATTGTTGGTTTTATGGTATATGTGGCTTGTCCTATAAGAGTTATGGACTTGACCTTGATCTGAGCGGGACTCAGTGGGTTCAGAATGTGCTCCACATGTCTCTGCCTTATCTCTGCTAGAGTCTTCTATAGACCAATCTTAGAAACCTGCCCTCAGGGACTCTCAGCCAGACTGTTGAACTGAGTTTTCAAATATTTCCAAAACACCCTTGTTGTACCAATTTCCAAGTAGGAAAACACTGCAGACATGTTGCCTTTATTACACATATAATAATTGACAAGTGCATTCAATGGAAGAAACTAGAAGCTGTAAATTCCTAGAAATTGTTACATTTTTCATTTATAGTATTAATGATAAAATGCAAATAACATGAAATACATATCATTTTTTCTTTTCTTAGTCTATGTGTATATTTTTCTGTCTATCTATTTATCTATCATTAGGCTATCTCTGATCATCTATCTATTTCCTATGTATCATCTATCTATTTAAACATCTCCCCTTCCTTCTTTCCTGAAAAGAGCAGTTTGTTCATAGAGCAGCATTAATTGACTGATGTTATATGTTCCCTGATAACATTTTTTTTTTATAACCTTTTCATCATACCAAAGATAGAAAGCATGTTTTCACTACCAAGAAGATCAGGAATCTGGTTGAGCAAATAATAGCAGCAGAAATGACCATGAATATTCAACATTGTACTGATTTCACGGAATGCATCAGCCAATGAGTGAAGCAGTCAGATGAAAGGTCCATGAAGGAAGGAAGATTAGAGCAGGATGAGGAATGAAAAGAGAGGTTACATAGGTTGAAAAGTTAAGGAAGAGTATTCCAAATCACATGAGTGAATGGGAATATAATAAAGATAAAGCCAAGAAGAAAAAAATCTACATATGTATGGTATGGAATAATTAAAGGAAATTATAGTACTATAATGTTTTAGACATGTCTAGCTTATTCCAGTGTACAAAAATATTCTACATATGATCTAAATTAGGGGGATAAATGTTGAATATGTACTTATTTCCAACAATGCAATATTCACACTAATGTCACTGCTACATTACTATTATTAAAATGTATAAGAATACAAGTTTGCCAGCACTCAGGAGACAGACGGAGGATCACCATGAGTTCATGGCCACCCTGAGACTATGCAGTGAATTCCAGATCAGCCTGAGCCAGAGTGAGACTCTACCTCAAACAATCAAAAAAAAAAAAAAAAAAAGAGTATAAGACACAAATAGGTATACATGTCAATACATTCAATCTGTGTATGACAATGTGCAGATAAACCTGTAAATATGAAAAGTAAAAATACTTCAATTCTGACACTTATACTAATTGATATTTTCATGCATATCTCTCCAGTATTTACATATGCAATAAAAATGGCATTCAAGCAAGCCTACTAGAAGGAAACAGTTGAGTCTGTTAACTGAATATGTACTAATATATGTTCTAATGATAGCTTTGATGGTTAATTTTAAGTATCAATTTGACTGAATTGAGTGATGCCCAGATATAGGGTTACACATTCTTTCTAGTAATTATTTCCTTCAAAGAAAACAGATTATGAATTAATAGATGTTGTAAGAAGGTGTTTCCTCGAATGTAGACAGTCCTCATCCAATCCAATGAAAGCTAAAATACAGTAATGGAAAATGAATGGTGAATTATACTGCTGCCTTCTTGAAAAGGACCATCAGTCCTCCTGTAGTTTCTCATATTGGGAGTCCTCCCTCAAACCATCCACTGTCTGGATTCTCAAACATTCAGTCTCATATTTCAATATAACACTGATTTCCTGATTCTCTGGGCTATGGATAATATATTATTGCCCATACTGGTCTCTGTGATTACTTGGGTTGTTTTTAACAATTATTGTCATATGTTTTCATATATTTTATTCATTTTGCTTTTCTGTTCAGCTCTGATAAATGTGATTTGTTTCTTCTCCAAGTTGTTCTTGAGTAATGAATTCAGTGAAGGGAAGCTACAAACTCTGTGATACATTGCCGAGTAAATTGTGTTATACTTATTGCTCAAAGGGGCACTAGTTTCTAGATACTACTACCAATGTATGAAAATACCTGCAGTAACGGGTAATAAGATTATTCCTATATGCCATTCATGGTATTTGGGGGTAAGTAGGGTCTGTTGATTTAGAGTGGGAGCCAAGAGGCTCCGGTATGTGGAAGAAAACATACTGGGTGAAATAACTAAATACATGAGGAGTACTTACAATTAGACAGGCCATCATCTGAGGAATAGAAAATAAACCCAAAAAGGGAATGTTTCATCTTACTTATGGCATGGAGAATTGTCTGTTCTTGAAAATAAACCCTGGATATCCAGTGTGCATTAATCTATTCTTTATATGCTGAGTCATTTTATTTTTTCTTAGTGTTATATTACTGCCTTATAGAAAAAAATAAATTTCTAATTAGACAGTATAAAAACTGCAAAATTTTACTGATATGTCTAAGATTTAATTTTCTCTTTGGATAAATACGTATGTTATGATTTAACTTTGCTACGCCATATCATATTGAATGTTTGACAATGTCTAACATACTACCTGGCAAGGTGTTGAACATAAATGATTTATCTCCCTTATCAAATGCCACATAATTGTGTGATTTCAAAATGTAAGCATCTATGCTTTCCCATACCTGCTGTTCTAATTCCATTCAATGGTTTAAAAATTAAAATTTAATTTATATTTTTCCATTGTAATATCCATAAATCAGTGACATCAAGTAAAATAAATCAATTTAAATTTAAGAAGCAAATGAGGTTTACTGGACGTTCATGAAGTCGGCATAAAGAGAGAGAACATTGTTCAGTATTGGCGGGCTGCAAAGACAGGCATGCGTTGTTCTGAAGGTGACTGGGAGAAGGTCACTCTCTTCAGAACAGCACGGTCTCTTCACATTTTTCTTGATTTGATTGTTCCACATAGTCTTATTCCCAGACTCCCAAGAAACCAAAGAAACAGTTCCCAGACTCCACATAACCTGGTCAATGTTCCTGTTTCATCGTTTATTCAAGTTCTCTGGACATGCTTTTCCTGTTAGCAGCCTGAGGAGGCCTGTGAAAATAGTTCACTACTCTTTTGACCCAGAAAACCCTACAAAATCATGCAAGTCAAAGGCTTCAAATCTTCATCTTCGTGTTCATTTTAAGAACACGCTTGAAACTGTTCAGGCCATCATGGGTATGAATATTTGAAAAGCCGCTAAGTATCTGAAAGATGTCACTTTAAAGAATCAGTGTGAGCCATTCCTGCGATACAACGGTGGAGTTGGTAGGTGTGCCCAGACTAAACAGTGGGGCTGGACACAGGTTCAGTGGCCCAAAACAGGAGTGCTGAATTTCTGCTGCACATGCTTAAACAAGCAGGGAGTGATGCTGGACTTAAGGGTTTAGATGTGGATTCTCTGGTCTTTGAACATATCCAGGTGAACAAAGCACCCAAGATGCGCCGCAGTATCTACAGAGCTCATGGTCAGAGCAACCTTTCCATGCGCTCTCCCTGCCACACTGAGAGGATCCTCGCTGAAAAGGAACAGACTGTTTCTAAAGCAGAAGAAGAGGTTGCACAGAAGAAAAAGATAACTCACAAAATAATAATAATAATAAAAAACCTGAAGAAACAAAAACTTTTGGCACTGGAGTAAATTGAGCATGTAAATAAAGGGAAAAAATAAAATTCTCTGGACACAAAGATCACCTCTCATTTGACTCATTCTAGATGAAGGATGCAGACAAGTAGAGAAATGGTAAGAACTTGGACAAAATATCCCTTGATATGCAGCCACCTGACAAGGCTATATGTGTTTACAAAGATGCTCCTCCTACTAGAGCCAGATGTCTATAGCAGGAATCTAATAATTGAGTAAGCTTTCTAGGGAAAAAAAAAAAAAAAGTATTACTGTTGTTTAGGACAAATCCATCCACTGTGGCCTTAGGGTAAGATTCTCACAGGGAACAGGAATCCTTAGTAATCAAGGCTAACACTCAGTTATTAGGTTATATGTCTCTCACTATTTCTTTTCATCCTGTGTATGTCAGCTCAAAGCTAATGCAACTATTTTTTTTTCTTGAGTTAATTAATAGATATAAAATATGAATGACCCCGCTAGTAGAAATATTCACCTGAGCCAAGTGAAGTATTTGGAATAAGACTAAGTAAATAGAAATGTATTTCTGTAATGTTAAAACCTTTCTTCTTCTAAGAATAAATTTAAATATGTTATCGCTATTTATATTTAAATCAGGGTATACTGGAATGAATATTAAGAGGCCAAGAAAAAAGGACATTCCAAGCAGCATATATCATATATTTTCGTGTCGTTTCAAGTACATTAATTCAAAACTCAACAAAAGATTTTTTTTTCTCTCTCTCAAGCACCTCAGAGATGAACTAATCTTTGAAAACAGACTCAACACCTGCTGAATCTACAAAACAAATGAAAAATTAAGTACTTGAAAGTCTTCTTTTGAGACAAGGAGGTTCAGTCACTTCTTAAATCCTCCTGCAGCTTGAACTGTGTGCTCAGTCTGGAAATGGTTTTGCCTTGTTTCTTGATCATTGTGTTTTCAGATCATTTCCTTGTTCTTGGTTGCCCAGCAGTTTTGGTTGGAGGATCTGCAATGTCCTTCATTAAGTTACAAGTGCCTCATCAGCATTTAAAAAAGCAGGTTAAGAACATCTCCATTTTTAAAATAAGCCTCTTCTGACTTAAATCCCACATCACTGAAATAGCTTTCAGGAAGGGGAGGAAGTGACATTCAAAATGTAGTGAATATCTCTTTTGCTCCTTATGCATATCTACTTTTCAGAATTCTCTTGTCTTTCCGCTAGCTTACTTTATTGCCATGTATCCTACTTCAAGATGCTTCCCAATGCAAACAGTACTTCTTCAAAATTCACATACTACGCATGAATTTAGAAGAGATAATAGGCACCAGCATTGCCTAAATGAGAGCACTCTAATTACCTTCTAAAATGTGCATTAATGTAGAATTTTTATGTCACTACAGCATATTGAAGAATGGAATAGTCATTTGTTTTAGCAAGTGGCGGTTTTTCTCTCAGGGGTCATGAAGTGGGTTGAAAGATATGCTGGTATGGGCAGAATCTAGGCATATAATTTACTGCCATGTTTTCAAAGTGCGTGCATTTGCTTGTATAAGATTACCTTAGGTGAAAAATACATGGGTGTTAGTGCCAGTCTGGTAATGGATAGCTTACAGGACAAGTGAGACAAAGGTGAAAGGAAGAATTCATGTTTTTCTGGTAAGTTTCTTCCATGTATCCAAATGGTAAACAAGTT
The DNA here is from genome assembly GCF_020740685.1 of Jaculus jaculus. Taxonomy (NCBI): domain Eukaryota; kingdom Metazoa; phylum Chordata; class Mammalia; order Rodentia; family Dipodidae; genus Jaculus; species Jaculus jaculus. Next base: position 132,464,404 of record NC_059108.1, on the reverse strand, counting down.
AAGGTGTATAAGGATGAAGGATAAACCACATGGTCTTCTTGTTTTGGATTGCTTATGTTTAGATTTGGAAATTTAAAATAGATGTGTTAGTCAAGTTTCATTACTATGATGAAATACATGAGAAAATGTATTGAAGAAAGAAATCTTACTTTGGCTTATGGTTTTAGAGGTTAATTCTGTGATCATGGTAGGAGACAGAAATTGGCTAGGCAGTCAGGGAAATAGAACCCCAAATGTAAATAGTGTTTTTCTTCTTGGCCAAAAGAAGGGAATGCCACTAACCTTACAGAAACCTGGATGCTTTGCCTATCTCCTTCCTTCCCTGGAAAGTAACACTTAACCAAGAAACATCTCTAGATTAATATTACACCCTTTCTCCATGTCAGAGCCTCTGACCCTTACCTAGAATTTCTGGGAATATTGTCAGATATTGCTGAAACTCAGTCTTTCTCACCTTGAAACTGTGAAATCTGGTCCTTGGCACACAGAAACTGGTGTGATGTTCTGTAAGAACTCTAACTAAAATCACCCAGTGAGTTGACTTCCCCCCGATACTCCCTCTTGTCTACACAGACAGGTGTCTTTCCTTTTCTATCAAGTTCTAATAATTTTTTTTCTTTATTAGAACTTATAAAAGTCTGTGTTTTACCCTCTATGGTCTATGAATCTTGTTGGTTAAATTCATGGGACAAGATCCCTAGAAGGCCACTTGCTCAGTGGAGGCGCAGTGTGACAGTGAGTTCCAGCGCCTTAGCTCCTGAGTTACAGCCCACCTAGGAGCTGAGGTAAGGCTCTGTAGCTCTCAAAGACACCCCAAAATGTCCACTATCAATCACTTGGTTGTATGACCTTGGGCTCTGGTGAGATGGAACTTCATTCTGGGGAATACAAGGTAGATCATAGCTGCTCACTTCATGTGGTCAAGAGAGCAAAAGGAAAAGCAGAACCCAATTTCTCCAGTGACCTCACATGCGCACACTAGGCACCACTTCATTAACTATCAAAATATCTTCCAAGAGCACCATCAGCAGAAAACTAAAGACCTTTCAAGGGTATTTGACATCCAAATTATAACGTGGAACAATGTGAAGTGTGGATTAGTCCATTTTCAATGTCTATTGGATGAATGACACAAGTCTGCACTGATTCTTTAACACAGTGATTTTACAAGTTTTCAGAATTTTATTGTGCAGGTAGTTGAAGGCCCTTCAATTCAGAGACTAAGAATGTCCCTTGTGTAGGTTCCATTTTTTTTCTTCTGATTTTTTTTTCTTTTTTTACTTTGTCTATTGCATTCTGTGGTTCTTCTGTGAGTCTTCTGTGAGATGGAAAAAAGGGGAACTGTATAGGAGGGTGGAGGTGGCACTACAAACCATATATATGTATATATATATATATATATATATATATATATATATATATATGATACTTTCATATTTGTTTCCTCATACTGTTTTAAATTATAACTGAAATTTTTATACTATAACAAATGTCCCTTAAGAAGTCATTGTCTACTTTTATTTTTTAATATTGGTGGTACTTTTTTGACTTTAAGCATGACAATGATATTTGAAAATCCATATAACTAGAACTTATGTATCTTAAAATGTGGCTAATAATAAAATATATTCTTTAGTAAAAGAAAAAATAAACAAAAGCTATTTCTAAACATCGCAAGTCCTCTCATCTTATACAAGGGTCAGTTCCTATAATAAGTTATTTTATTAGCTAGGTCCCTGAAGATTCGAGTTATTTCTCCCCATATGCAATTTTGCTTTCCAAATCTAAGAGTAAAATATGAAGGTTTCTGGATTTGTGCTTTTAAAACCTATAGCTCTCCATTCAATTTTATTTTACTGTTATTCTGAAAGAGACCTAGGTCAATAAAAAGTCTGAGAGAACTGAATTTCCTCAAATGCAGAGACCGGAGCTGCACTGATTCATACTGTCCTCATTCTTCACTCCTGTTGGTCAGCAGTAAAACAGGAGGAAGTTAAGGTCAGGGAAAGAAACGAGAAAAGAAACTCTATGATGTAAGAGTAATAAGATATCATACTTCAAAGACAACATTGGCATAAGCCTTTGAATACAACTCATCCTATTCTGAAGAAATGAAAAGCCTTTTTCCCGTGTATGTTCACTCTCACAAAGATGTCATTTTACACCACAGAAAAACTACAAAACATGCATTTCTTTCTTGTCTTTTTTGCTACTATGAAATGAACTGCCCTGAAATTCATCAAGAAGATTTCTAAAGGTATTAAGCACAATCAGAGAGAAATGATCTCTCACTTACTTAGATAAGTATAGTTAGCTAGATATAAACCTATCTTGGTTGATTTATTTAGACCAGCCTGACAGGAAGAGATAAATCTAAAGATATATTTGATGTAACCAATACGCATTATTTTTCCACTGTGTGGTCTGTATTTTATTTTTGAAAAATGGATATATTATTTGCATACCATAAAGAGTATATTTTTAGAATAAACTACATGGTTTCTCATGTAGACTTAGGATTGTATAAATACTACCACAGCCTATTTTAGGGGTATTTTCATTGCCTCCAGAAATATAGTCAGTACTTTCCCTTGGTGGATGTACTTTAAGCTACTTTATCTGTTCATCTTTCTAGTTTTGGACATTTTATGTACATGTGTTATAGTCAGGTTCACATTTCTGGTAGAAATCTCCCAACCAAGAGCAGCTTCTGGGAAAAAAAAAAAAAAAAAGGTTTATTTTGGCTTACAGACTCAAGGGGAAGCTCCACAATGACAGAGGAAAACACTGGCATGAGCATAGAGGGTGGTCATCAATCCCTGGCCAACATAAGGTGGACCATAGCAACAGGAGAACATGCCAAACACTGGGCATGGGAAACTGGCTATAACCCCATAAGCTCACCTGCAACACACTGCCTCCAGGAGGCTTTAATTTCCAATTGCCATCAGCTGGGGAGACTAGCATTCAGAACACCTAGGTTTATGTGGGACACCTGAATCAAACCACCACAACATGGAATCATATAATACATGCTTTTAGGGTGATAGGCTATTTTTAAATTTCTTCTTTCTTCCTTCTTTTCTTCCGCTTCTCCTCCCCCTTCTTCATTTTCTTCTTTTCTCTTTCTCTTACTCTATCTGGATGAGAATGCACAGGGAAGAGGTCAACATTGAGGGTCTTCACTTGTTCTCCACCTTATTTTATGGAGACAGGTCTTCACTTGAACTTGGAGATTGAAGATTCAGCTAGTCTGACTTGTCAGCTTCTCCTGGTGATTGCTTGTGCCAACCTTCAAGCACTGGGATGACAATCAGGTTGTCACGCTCACCCAGCATTTATTTTCGTGGGTGCTGGGGATTTGATCTCTGACTCTTCCTTCCATGCAATAAGTATTTTTTTCTCATTGAAGCATCCTTCCAAGCCTCCCACATTTTAATATTATATATTTTGTCGTAACATATGTCGGATTTTATTCAGCACATATTACCAAATAGAGACATATTTATCAACATTTTTATGGCAAGCTTGCCCTTTGGAATAGTATGACATATTTTGTGTATCTTTTTTTTAGTTTGATGGGTTCTTGAATTATGTTTAAATTTCACCAATTATTAAAACTTCATTAGGAATTTCCATATGGAAATGTCATGTTTTTAAAATTTCTCTGTGAAATCAATGACCATATAGAAAAGCCATATTTATTCTTTGAAAGAACATTCAGACAGTTTTCCAAAGTGGATGTCATCATTTTTCCTGTTCCTACTGAATATTCTTTGCATTCACATTGTGACAATGTCTTGTATCTAAGTTTGGCTTACAAAAGGTGTACACATCAAAATATCAATGGTCACTCTAATAGGCAAGGTGTCCAACATGGTTGACAGTTTAATAAAGGGAAAGTCAAACTAAATTAGTTAGGAAATCCTATAAGCCTCTATTAAGTGTTAAAAAATAATCCTCAAGATCTCCATCATAACTGTGTCATTATAAGCTGATGTCTGAAAAGGTCCTGGTTATTAAAAATGCTTTGCAGCCTCCTGAGAGATGACTCCCTTGTACTTGTAATTACAACCCAAACATAGCTGCTCTGAGCAGGCATGGTTCTGAGTATGTTGCTGAAAAGGAAACAAAGATATTCCCAGAGCAACTCAAACATGCATTGGTGGGGAATGAGTTGCTAGAAGTGCTTTATTTGTCACATTTGCAGGAAGATACTCTTAAGAATTTGATGCCATAATGACTGGAGGTGAACCTACTGTTGCTATGAGATTTATATGGAATGCAACATAAACAATTTTAGCATTTGTTTTTAAAGATAGATATGAATTCAGAGACATTCCTTTGTCTCTACTGAAAACTTAATAGGTGTACCTTAAGGTGAAATTAATTAACATTACATTAATTCAATAGGCACTAGAGAGGATTTCTTTCAAATTTCATAATTGTATTCGAAAGCACACGTCAGGACAGATCTCATTGAGCTGTAGATGCTGCTTGTCCAGAGACTTTTTAGTAGTTGAAAGGGAAAGGCACAAAAGATATTTGGATGACTACTATATTCTATAATAAAAATAGTTCATCAGGAAAGTACTAAGTTTGCAACATGGAAACATTAGAACCAGTGTAGCTTCTATAATTCTCTTTGAAGCACTACATTACTTCAATATTGCTGGTTCTTAGAGTTTGGCAGATCTATACTTTCAATATAATCTCATTACCATTTCTAATTTCATGCAATTGGATATCCTCTACTAATTCAACCTGGCTTAGTTCTAAAATGAAGAACTAACTCAAGGACTGGAGAGATGGCTCAACAGTTAAAGGCAGTTTCTTCCTAACTTTGATGGCTCAGGTTCAGTTCCCTAGTACCCACATGAAGCCAAATGTACAAAGTGGCATATGCATCTGAACTTTATTTGCCATGGCAAAATGCCATGGTATGTCCATACCAACTCTTATCTGTCACTTTTCTCTTAACTAAACAAGTAAAAAGTCATTAATTACTAGAATAACTAAGTCAAGATAAAGTGCACAATAATGGAGGTTCTCATGTAGTTAAAAATGGAATTGCCAAAGGCACAGCAACCACACCTAGACATTTATCAATTGGAAAAGAAATTTGTATTCATAAAGCTATATTGGCTGAGAGTGGTGGTGCATGCCTTTAATTCCAGCACTTGGGAGGCAGAGGTAGGAGGATCACCAGGAGTTTAAGGCCACCATGAGACTAGTTCGTGAATTCCAGTTCAGCCTGGACTAGAGTAGAACCTTATGTCAAAATAAATAAATAAATGATTTAAAAACTAAAAATAAATTAATTAATAAAAATAAATTAATTAATTAAAAATCTATCTGGAATCTCATGTTGTTGTGGGATTATTCAACATATTCAAGATATGGAGGTAACCTATGTGCCCATCAGTGGGTGAATAGATAAAACTGTGACATTTGTTTCTGAAGACACCACAAGGTGCAGTCATATGACATTAGAGTATCATAATGGAACCAAAGGGGAAACTAGCTCCTACCTGCCTAGACCTCATTATGCTGGAAAGTCCCATGGAGGCCAATTGAGAAAAATAGTCACCACCAGCATGAATAGGCAGGAGATCATACAGACTTCAAAACCAACCAGCCAGTCAAGAACTATACAATTGTGCAATAGTGGCACACAACTTTTGTGGGTAACCAAATGTTCTCCGATTAGACATTGGCCCCACTCAGTGGGAGAGAACTCATGGCTGGTACTGGAAAACAACATTGTCAGTGAACTCATAGACTTCAGAGAGAAGCTGTCACTCTTCTCTGGAGAACAGTGGGCATTCTCACACATACACAACACACACACACGCACACACACACACACACACACACACACACACAAACTCTCAAATTTTCATACCCCCATTTAACTCAAACTGTTCTCATTATTGCAGAAGAAAACAGAGAACCAAGATCCATCAATAAGAAGTAGGCAACTGCCTGCCATGAAAGATGCCACCTCTATTACATCTGCTAGGAACCAGGAGAAATTGCAGGGAAGTGGTGACACGAATACTGTTCTTACTTGTAGCTTGACATCCAGCTCAAGGTTGATGGTGAAAAACATGGTGATCAATCAAAACAGAAATCCAACAGCTACAGAGAACTTAACATTAAATCCAACCCCCAATGAGCCTGTCTTGGCTCAGGAAACATTGTGCAAGAAGAGTTGGGAAGATTGTAGTGGGTAGGAACATCCTGAGGCACTGGCTACCTCATAGAAACTGACTGAGGTTTCCATGACCCCACAGTGAATACCATAGTCCTACAGAGAAGGGCCCCAGGAACTGAGGCAAGAGGACAAAAGAGAATAACTTGTTATAATTTATATAAAGTAAAAACTTTAAAAGAATGTCTCTCTCTCTGTCTCTCTCTTACACACACACACACACACACACACACACACACACCAGATTATTATTTAGTTGTACAAATAATTTTCCATTTGTTAAAATATGGGTAAACTTAGAGGGCATTATGCTAAATGAAAAGGCAGGGCATTGAAGGAAAAATACCATATTATAATATTCACACACAAAATCTTAAAAGTTGAACTGGTAAAAACAGACTAGAATGATACTTGCCAGTTTTGGCTGGGGATAGATGAAGATATGTTCTGCAAGAAATTTGCAAGAAATTGAGAAATTGCATACATGTTCAGGGTCTGCATTGAATCATTATACAATGTATACATACATCCAAACATCAAATTATTTTTTGTAATATATGAAATTTATGTTACATCAAGTTTAGTAAAGGTATAAAGAAGTAGAGCCACTTTATTTACACAGACAAAATAGTCATCCTTAGGTCAGGTGATCAAAAGATAAAATCATATTTTATACTCTTGTTCCCATATCTTACTCTAAGTTCCTTTTAAATTTTCTTTCATATGCTATGTTATGTATGGTTTACATTCCACCTATTTTTAAAATAGTTAATATAGGATATATTCATTAGAAATAGCCATTAAAAATCTATCAGTTATATTTTCCTGACAGTTATGAAACTTTCATCATGTAAAGAACAGAAACCGAATTTTTGTTTTTGGGATGGAATATCCAAAGTTCATGTCTTATTAAAGACATGGATGCAAGTCTTTGGAACTATAGTTGGAATCCAAAAGTACTGAAATTAAACTTGTTTTATTAGTTATTTTGATGATATGTATACCACATTTCAGAAAATGTAAATGTTATAAAAGATAAGGAATATATATCTTTAATATGCATGTATATAACATGTATATACATTTCTTTTTTTGTATATTTAACTAGATAATTTAATATGAATCACATTATCTATAGAAAGACAAATACTAGTTTTATGTGACATCTAATAAGATGCAGAAACACATTTGTTCACAACTCAGCATAAGACGTTAAATTACCATGAATTAAAGACAATCTTTTTGGCCACCCCAATTGTTTTATCATACCCATGCCTGTGGATTTTGTGGTCAATGTTTTTGTTCCTGTGTTACTTGTCATGTATGATCCATTTAGCATTAAACAATTTAAGGAATTATTCCAAGTGTATTATTCTGTGAATTGATACTTTAATCAGTAGAGATTGAATTTTTCCATGTAAATATGTGTGACATGTGTATCCAAGATGTGTGTGTATGACAGGGAAATCACATTGGCTTCTCTAAATGGATGCCATACTGTGGCCATATTAAAATGTGCTAATTAAATGACTAATGGGCAATTAGATAATTTCCAAGTACTTTTGTTAAACTTCCCATAAGCATCTTAGAGTGTGTTTTCAAATGCATACTTGCAATAAATTATCTAATGTGTCACACAATTCAAGTCTCATATATCATAAACACTATTCTGCACATTATTTTAATGCAATAATAATAATATTTAATTATTTTTATGAAGTATAGAATATAGTTTCTAATTGACATATAAAAAGATGTTTCCTTTTGGACTCCAATATTATGTTATAATTTCAGGTATATTAATATGTGAAACATGTGTTTTAAATGGATAGTGTTTAGGATTGGAATTGATGGACTTATAGGCAATATAACCTTTCAAATTTTCAAGGAAATACTCCAATTTCAATATTACTTGGAATGAAATGTCAATTAATTTCAGACGTAGCTCTATGGATTTATATACCCACCCATAAGGGGTTAATATTGATGTCTCTTTACACGGTCCTCTTTCGTTGTGTTTTTATCCATGATATCTTTGTCCAGGACAATGATGAATTTCAATGTTTATTTTATACTTGCCAATGTTTTAATGTTCTATTAGGAAGAATCTAATCTGTTGTTTTACAAGTGACCAAAATATCATACAATATACTTTATTTGGAAACAGCCATTTGAGTATCAGATGCAACATGATTAATTTACTTTCCCTGCACAATTTTTTCTCCTTTTACCACATGAATAAATCCTTGAAGGATTTTCAAATTGAATCTAGACTTAATGTACTTGTTGCTTCCTTTTTGGATGAAATTTGAAAAGATCATGCATGAGTTCTCAGTTCTCACTTCTAGTGTTATTATGTATTTACCATTTCCCAGTAGATTAAATCTTAAGAATATTAATATTAATTATAATAATGTGAATCTTAATAATAGATTAAATTTTAGCTATTACTCTTTAGGGTAAAGTTTAAAACATTACACTACTATGAATTTATGATAGAAGCCACATTCAGAAGGAATTCTTTCAAGTATATGATGCATATTTTGGGAATCAGTACCTAGTTTTGAAATAAAAGATTGAAGATTTCAGTAAAATTATATATTTTTATCCAAATGTTGATTTTATCCTTCTTTTATTGGTCTAATTACCTGTGGAGGGATTTGAAACAGAACATAAATAGACATTACATAAGATATGTCTGTGATGAATACTTTTTGAATCACTGAGTCAATCAATGGATCAATGAACATGTAAGCCTTGAAGTATGCATGTATCCTGTTTACTTTATTTGTGTTCCTTTATATCACATTTTTGCATCTGAAATATTTTCTCAATGTTAATATTATTGCCCCTAGGAAGTTAAAAGTCATATGTGACATCTTTCTCCAAAAGCTATGATGTCTTCAAGACATAATGCAGCTTTGAAATTATGAATTTAGAGAAGCTGTGATTATCTGCACAAGAATTGTATATTATTAGATTGCAATTATCAACCTTATAAAATGGATGAGTGAGGGTTTCATGAGATCCTAATATCTTGATGAGCAATTGGCTATTAATAGTTGGTAAAGAAAAGACATTTTCTTCTATGGTCTAGACACAAGGAAGTTGTTCCTATAAATAACCCCACCCATGGTAATTTAAGCAACCCTAGTTAAACTCACAAGGTCACACAAAAAAGGAAACATGTGAAAGTAGAAGGAAAGACTAATTAGGAAAAGGGAGGTATCAGCAGGAGTCAGTGGGGATAAAAGAGGGTAATTTGAGTGAATAATATATTCCAAATACCTTATACACATATATGACAGTGTCAGTAATAAATAACAAATTAAATAGGTTGTTCCTATTAAAAAGTAACCAAAGTAAGACAGAGGAAGAGAGATTAAAAATTACCTACTATTTTCCATATTTTCCCTTAGCAGAAGGAAAATACATCCAGTCTAACTTCTTAACCAGTAGCAATTTATTTCTCATACAAAAAATAAAATAAAATGATGTAAGGATTGAAAGAAAACTATCTTCTTGAATAAAGCAAGAGAAAAATATCAGTACCAAACTATTGTTCAGCTTATCCCTAGGGGGAACAAAATCATTCAATAAAGGACAACAGTACTGATGGGACTTCCATCTCTGGGTGTAAGAAAGGTCTGTTGGTAATAGGTGGATTTAATAGCTATTATATGTTGAAAGACAGAATGAAAATAAATTGAATTCTGGTTGTTGGGAAATTTTCTTTTTCATACTATGTTTTCTTCCAAGAACTCACTAATTGGCACAGTATGGTGTCTAAAGCTAAAGAAAGAAAAGAAAAATTGCAATAATAAAATCAAGGAACTCGTATCTATCCCCTTGGTTCTGGGTTAACTTTTCTTCACAAACAATATAGCAAAATCAAGTTACAGCAAAAATAAATTAACTTTTTTGAAGAGTGCTCATTTCAGAGGATTTCTTTGGTGCACCCACATGAGTGAACCTGTCTAGTCTCTTTATAAGAAAAAAAACTCTTTTAAATGTTTCAGTAATTGGCCAACTAGAAATTTGTCTTATGATCTTTCCTTCTAGTTTCTTAAAACTCCAACACTTTAGTGATGAATGTTAGAAAAATATACTCAATTTGTTGACATTAGGAGACATACATTCTAGGAGAGAATTGCTCAAAACAGAAACTGCTAGCTCCACCCAGCAAGAGAAACATAGCAGATTCAAGAAGCAAAATACACATAATTTCTGTCTTTCACACAGAGATTATTATTCCCAAGAATCCTCTGTGTCTTGTCCCCCCATACTACTCTGTATAAATTGCTCTATCCTTTTCAAGTACCAGCCTTCTTCTCCTCTAAGAAATTTAAACAGGCATGATCATTCGTGCTTATAATTTGCACACTATGGAGTCTGAGGAATCAGATACAAAGCTCAAGTCTAGCCTTGAGTACATAGTAAATTTGAGGTCATTCTACACTACAACATGAGCCCCTATCTCAAAGAGAGGGAAAAAAAAAAAACCTTAGTATTTCCTTATTTAATTAACAACAATAGATAAATGCTAAAAGACGATCTAAAGGATTTCCCCCCAAAAGACTAAAGACAACTTGCCATCTTTACAGTTTACAAATAGCACATTTTAGGATGCAGTTGAGTATTTCATTTTTCAAAAGTGATTTTTGTATTGGCCAACTCATTTTATCCAGAGAGAGTTAAATACCAAATTAAGTGGTTTTGTTTTTCTGCTCTGATCAGTTCATTTGAAATGAATGGCTTGCTATCTCTCAGGAGTTCATAACTTAGATGATGTATACAAAAACAGGCTAATTAAACTCTGGGGATATGCAAACAGTTATTACTACTGCCAAACAAATTTGTTTTTGAAGAATAAAAAAGTAACTATGAGAATGTATTGTCATTATCTCCATTTGCCCATGAAAACTAAATTACTACCTCACTATTACATACAGAGTAGAATTGTAATCCAATGTCCCTTACTATTTCAATCTGAATGTTACTTTACATATTGCTGTGGCCACATATCTGAGTTGAAGCCATTTAAAAGAAAAAAAGTTTATTTTGGATTATCGTTCCAGGAGATATAGTCCATGATGGATAGGAAACCATGGTGGCAGAATCCGTAGAGATGTCACATTGTGTCCAGAAGCAGAAAATAGAGAGATAGAATCTTGTGTCTGTTTGCTTTCCTTTTTGCATTTGGTCTAGAACAACAGCCATTGGAAGGTTGCTTCTCAATGTGAAGATATGTCTTCCCAACTCAATTAACATTTATAAATTCTCTCATAGGGCTGGAGAGGTGGCTTAGCAGTTAAGCGCTTGCCTGTGAAGCCTAAGGACCCCGGTTTGAGGCTCGGTTCCCCAGGTCCCACGTTAGCCAGATGCACAAGGGGGCACACGCGTCTGGAGTTCGTTTGCAGTGGTTGGAAGCCCTGGCGCGCCCATTCTCTCTCTCTCCCTCTATGTGTCTGTCTCTCTGTGTCTGTAGCTCTCAAATAAATAAATAAATAATGAACAGAAATTCACTCATAGACAAGGACAGAAATTTGTCTCCTAAGTTATTCAAGATCTTGATGAGTTGACAACTAAGATTAACCATTACAAGTCCCACCCTTATCAATGAAATCTAAACATTTCACTTGTGATGCACAACCTTCCACATCTTATCTCAACTGTCCTTAAAAATTTCAACATTATTCAAAATTTGAATGTTCCTTCTGTGACTCATAGCAATGACTGAAGTAGAAGGTACTGTATAATTCATAAACAAGTTCACATTTCCAACCTACAATGGTATAGAATAAACATTATGGAAGCATTGTAGGAGGGAACACTGGGGTGTAGAAGGGAAAGATCAGAGAAAACCTGCAGGGCAGCACACCCTTGATCCCAGTATCTAGCATAGAGGACGGTGATGAAGTCATCTGAGCTCTCAGGAGCTAGAGTAGCCTTTCTTTTCAGTGCTGCTGCCCAAGCTGTACATAGCCTCTTTCTTGGGACAGCTTCCCACTGTGTGCTAGTTTAAAGGGAAATCCCCCAATGGAATCAGGAACTTACACAAGCTTCTTGGATTTCCAGCTACCAGGCTGGAGGAGGTGTCACTGGGTGGATCTTAGGGTCCAGCCCTAAGGTGATGAAGCAGATCTGGAATTCCCGGCTAAAAATATGCAGAATGGTTGAGCTCTGTCTGAGGTTCCTACAGTGTGATTGCTTATGGCGCTGCTGGTGGTATTTCTCTCTGTGTGAACCTGTGAGAGGGGACCAACTTCTTCTGCCATTATGGAAACTTTTCCTGGACCTGTAAGCTTCAATAAATGCCATTCCTCCCATAACTTGTGCTGGACTTGGAAGTTCATCCCAGCAATACAAAGCTGACAGCCACATGCTGTGCCTGCAACTTTCCATGGTGGAATTGATTTTTACAGTCTGTCATTTTAACAATGGAGAGGCAAATACTCCAAGTGCTCCTTTTAAACTGCACATGCATACATATGCCAAAAAGTGAGAAAAATTCATTGTTGTTATTGGAAATTCTTTACAAAAATTTTATTTAAGCTCTCATGTCCTTATTTAAAAAAAAGATACATCACATCAATATGGCAAAAGACACATTTTCTCAGAGATGTCTACCTATTCATATATTTTACTTCATGATTCATTTTCTATGCTAACAAAATATTCTTTTCTTGGTCCTTCTTTGAAAGGGTAAGTGCAAGGAGATTTTCGGAGAGCACCAAAAACATGTTAACATGATAGATAACACAACACTGACTTTATCCTCTACTCTCACAAAATGTATCTGCTCTCCTGAAATGAGGATACATTTCCAGAACTGGGACTTTCCTGTGGAGGGACAGCTGTGGATGTCCCTCCTCCATTCTGGTCTGTGCGCCTAGACATCAGATGAGCCAAAAGTTGATTATGGGCACTATCGTTTACCTCAATGAGTGGTCAACGCCCGAAAGGCCTGCCGGGCCTGGTGTGCCCTCACTCTCCTGGGCACTGGAGGCCAGCCCCATCCTGGAGTAGCTACACTCCTGTGTTGTTGTTTCTTGCCTCCATTTTCCCAACCTAATCCTCACTGAAATCCTCATTTTAAGGACGAAGCAACCTATGGACAAGTCATGGCTAGGAAGTGACAGGGCTTTAGTGAGTGGATTCAGGGATAAGTAAGCCAGATGGACTACAATAGATCAGGGGTGAGGACATTTGAATGCCAGGAAAGAATTGGGGCTGGAGACATGGATTAGTGGTTAAGGCATTTGTCAGCAAAACCAAAGGACTTGTGAAGGCCAGATGCACAAATATGGCACGTGTACCTGGAGTTTGTTTGCAATGGATAGATGTCCTGGCATGCCCATTCTCTCTACCTACCTTCCCTTCTCTCTGAAATAAATTAATTAATTAAATATTTTTTAAAAGAAAAAAAAAAAAGAATGGGAGTAAATGCCAGTGCAATCTTCCATTCTAATGAAGGTTCACAGTACCTTCATTCACAGTGCAGGCTGCCTGGAGAATGCAAGCACAACACTCCCTAAATCTCTCTTCATGCAAACCTTGAATCTCAATAACCACCAAGTATGTCACACATTTCAGGTCGAGTAAAGCCACGGGCTCCGGGAGAGTAAAGGATAAAGTCAGTGTTGTGTCATCTATCACGTTAACATGTTCTTGGTGCTCTCAGAAAATCTCCTTGCACATAAACAATGAGTTTTCTCACTTTTTGGCATATGCATGCATGTAGAGTTTGTGTGCGCACATCTGTATGTGTGCTCATATATGTATGAGCATGCATACACATACATGTGGAGGATAACTCCAGAGTTGTCCACGATGTTTCATACTTATTGAGACAAGATGTCACTGATCCCAAAACCAGTAAATTTAGCTAATGTAGCTAGCTGTTCATCTTGGCTTAGGGATCTACTTTTCACCAGCAGAGATTATAAAGCATGCACCACCACATCTGGCATTGACATGGCTGAGAGGTATCTGAAATTAGGTCCTCATGCTTAAGCAAGGGTATTATTAGGTATCATGTTAATGCTCCTCCCTTCCCCAAATTAATATTTCAATATAAAGACTCTCAGGGAAATTTATTCTTAGGCCATGATTAAAACTTTGTTTCATTGTTTGTTTGTTTTTTTTAAATATCATGTTTAGTAGCTGGTTTAAGATTAAAGTGTGTGCTATATAAAACTGGCTTTTTTTTATTCACTAGAAGACTATCAACACTGATAAAATTCTTATCTTGTAGGATTCAGTTCCCCAAACTCAGTTTTACTCAGGGTAATGAGCAGACAGAATGGCTTCCATTTAAGATTTTCCGTTATTTTTTTGTCTCCCTCTGTAAAGCATATGTTGTTGAATTTACATACTCTCAATGTATGTACAGCAAAACCTCATGAAAGATGAGACAACCTGGCCTAGAGAGATGTTTTAGTGGTTAAGAACTTGCCTGTAAAGCCTAAATACCCTGGAACGAGGCTCAATTCCCCAGGGCCCACATAAGCCAGATACACAAGGTAGCGCATGCATCTGGATTTCTTTTGCAGTGCCTGGAGGACACCCATTTCTCTCTCTCTCTCTCTCTCTCTCTCTCTCTCTCTTTCTCTCTCTCCCTCTTGCTCTCTCTGTCTGTCTGTCACTCTCAAATAAATAAATAAAAATGGGCAAAACGATAAAAAATGAATTAATTTAAAAAAAGATGAGACAACCTGATTCATATAGCAAATGCTCTTTAGGGTCAATGTTGGAACATAAGAGATTCCTATGAATACAAATACCATGATGCATTACAGTTCTTCTTCAGGTTGCATTATCAACCATGGTGAAATATTTCAGAAGATACAATACATAAAATTCTAGCAAAAATCTTACATCTGTATATGTGTATACATATTTAATATAAATATGTATATTACTTGATATACTTAACCATAAGTGCAATTGAATTGGAGAATGAGAATATAATGGCTTTATGGAATAAAAGAGTTATATAAATCAGAGGCTATAAATGCCCTGCATATAAAAATTCCTAGTACAATTTTAAAATTTAATAACTTTGGATGAACCCTATGACAGAAGCAAATGGCACACACTATGCGAAAGCATCTTTCATGGACTCTAATGTGAATACTTAAAACATGTACATTCAGTTCTTCCTGAGCATGCAGAAAGGATGCATTATTGGACCATTAAGTTTAGTAAAAGCAATGAAGGGAATCTTAGGTTTGTATGGCTCTGTAACTTTACTTTTCCCTGTCTCTGATGATGACCATTTCTAGTAACAACTTCTTGTATCAAGATGCAGGATGTAATGCCCTGTTTCAAATACTTGTCCATTATAAGAATTACATTACAGATTATTTCAGATGTTGACCAATTTTGCCATTTCATTCACTAATTCTGAATAATATGTATCCATTTGAGTTTTCATAGATGTGAACTTCACTCAGGAGAACATACCATATTTCTACAGTGATGTGAAACCATACTAATAATAAACTCATTATATTTCCTTGTCACATTATACATTTTTTTATTTTTATTTTTTATTAAGTGGAAATGGGTCTCTATCAATACCATGGTTTTCTGACATATACCTGTTTGTTTGTGGGTTGTATACCTGTATTCAGGAAAAGTTCTAATAGTAAAGGAGTTTTAGCCTAACATGAAGTAAGTAAAGATTAAAATGTATTAGGAAGACAAAACAACAGAGTGGGTTTACTTTTGTCATTCTGGAAGTGAGTATCCATAATAAAAGATTACTTTCCTCTGGGGTAGCCAGCAT
The DNA here is from genome assembly GCF_020740685.1 of Jaculus jaculus. Taxonomy (NCBI): domain Eukaryota; kingdom Metazoa; phylum Chordata; class Mammalia; order Rodentia; family Dipodidae; genus Jaculus; species Jaculus jaculus. The sequence goes on along the minus strand of NC_059108.1, from coordinate 132,448,397 downwards.
TAAAGGAACAAATAGTAAGGTGCCAATGGAAGAGAAACAGGGTGAAGCATTTAACACCTCAAGTCTGAGTAGAAAATGTAAGGGTATAAAATTCCCAGAGTCCTTTGAGGATAGGCTGTGTAGAAGTTTTAGTCCTTATCCTACTACACCCTGCTGGGCACAGACACGGAATTGAGACAGAAAGATTTATGGGACATACAGTTCTGCAAAGTTTAATCTCCTTGTGACTGGAAAGGACACAGAAATTTGGAGAAGGGTCCAGTAGGGATAAATGAGAATAAAAGCAGAGAAGCTTTTCTAGAATGAGATATTGCTTTCACTGCGGAGGACTTCACATAACTATGTAATTGAACCAACTCTGTCCTGGTTTGTAATACCCAGGTGTTAATGGAAGTTGAAAAAACAACATGCTTTCTCAAACTTCCCCAAACGTAGGATGAAGATTATAAAATAGGCCAAATTGTTGTCCCTGTACCGAGTGTACATTCTCTGCATAAATGTTGCATTATATAAAGATGTTGCACTCGTTATAATTTTCCAAATTTACTTGTAACGAGTCTATGTCAACTTTTGCCTGACTGGATCCATGTGCTTCTCCTGGATGGTGTATCTCCTTTGCAAAGCCACCAATAATAGCCAGTGAATGTTACCTTGAACTTTTTAACTTCCTAGATTTTAAAGTTTCGTTTTCTCTGGGTATTTAAAGGCTAGATTTCATGATCAGTCAATGGTTATTCAGACTAATGATAGAGACTTATTATTTCTCTCACATCTAGATCTTGTGGCTCATACCTGTCAAGCCCCAGTGTGTTGTGGGTAAGATGCCTGACTTACTATACCAGTAGTCAAGCACAGAAAAGAGAATGACCCTCACAACATACACAGATCCACGTGCTGCTGCCATTTACTCAGGACCACAATTACCTATCAGCAAGTCATTATGTGGTTGAATATCTTTACTGTGTATATATCACAACTACATTTAATATTTCTATAATGTTGCTATACAGAACTCTCTTCTGATTAAGGTCCCCTGTAATAAACTTCTAGAAAGACTCCATTATTAGACTAACATTTTAAAAGTATTTGTTTTCCACTTGGAGATAAGTGCTTACCCATTACACAGGATGACTGAAGAAATGTCACATCTTCCAAAGTGGCTATAACCATTCATTTCAGGATGGTTGTGTACATCACCAATTTTGTCAGTTTTTTTTTTGTGCACCAAAGGTTCCCCTGGACAAAACTTGCAGTGAAAAGGTAGAAAAGTCCCACTAAAACTTTCTAGTTTTAGTGTTGGTATCTTATGAACATACCACATTTCATTCATACAAAAAGTTACATGCTAAAGAGACTGTATGATATTGGAACAGACAGTAGGTTCGATTGTCTAAGTGCAACATAAGAAGATACTAGATATGACAATTTATTCTCATTTTGGATTAGGGTGACCAAAAAGGGCTCAATGAGGATTAAAAATTTATGATATGACAAAATACAAGTGCTTGTATCTGGGAGTAGAGGTAATCAATCAAAGAAACAGTCACTGAGGAGAATCTCCATGGAATCAGGGTGGGGTAGAGGGGGTAGACACCAACACATGATTTCTCCATAAAACTGTTTCCAGTTAATAAAGAAAAAAAATTAAAAGCCAGTAATGGAACTTATTGTAGTATGTATTGAAAAGGCATTCAAACAAACATAAGAACACTCCAAAAAATTCCAGGTCAGATAGTAGGGACAGCATCTAAATTATGTTTAAGAGAGTGGTGAGATTACTGCTATCACATGACCCACTGAACAGGAATATTGTATGATAGTTGGTGCCATGGATAATATGACCCACATTACTGTCTATACGTGTCCCTATCATTGTTGTAGAGAAATCTGTCACACGCCCGATTTCTCTCATTTTCCTTTCCTTTCATAGTTAGATGGTTGGAGTGATATCTCATGACTGCAAATAGCTGGGAGGGTCATGACTGAGGGACATACCTTGTCCATCATATTAAGAAAACTGGATTTACATGTAGGAAATTCACATATATAAGAAGGATGGTCAAAGGTACCAAGTAGATAAAAAAGGAATAAACAATACCTGCAGAAGTATGGATCCAAGAATTCAAGACTTAGAAAGTTCTACAATTTGTGAGCAAAGTAAAAGATATGAAAATGAATTCCTAAAACATACTTATTCATAAAGATAGATTATTTAATGTTCAAAGGCTTCATTTGTAAATCAATTATGTGTTCTTCCTTTCCTCAACGAACATATATACACATAAATCTGAATATTTATGTGTACCAATACAAGTGGATATACATATATTTCTTATATTTTGTGTGGCAAAAATTGAGTCAACATTTATAATCATGTGAATACTAATAAATATCTGAGGTTTTAATCTGCTCTACCCACATCGATTGACTTAGAAGTTTTGGTTCAAAACAAGCACATTTGTAAATGCACTATTTGTGCTGTTGCTTATTCTATCTCTGAATGATAAAACACTTGGAAGAATCTCTTTCCATGGTAGATTATATGCATGGAATAATGCATATTAAAAAGAATACTTTTTAAGCCTAAATGCAACCAAAGTAATACAAAATGGCTGATTATTTTACTCAGCAATTCTTCAACATAATATCCTTATTTAAACTTTATCTATTCCTGCTTAAAATCTCTATACCAGCAACTGAATTAATATATTTGCATAATAGAATGTCTCTCTTTGGGATAATAAAACCTTATGTTTTATACATTCAAAACTTTTAAGGAATCGTCTTTATTTCTTCCTTTGAAACTTAAAATAAAACTCCAGTTAGGCTAAAAGTATAGTTTTAGGTAAAATGCTTAATATGAGTTGAGCAGGAGATTTATAAAATGCTCAAGTAAAATACCAAAGAAGCAATTTATTATTTTGTGTACAAACATAATTGTTAATGACTGCTTTTCTGCACATTTTCTCTCAACAAACTAACTTAACTCATATTTATATCCAGAAGCAAAAGGATAACATTAGCTCAAGAGAGTTGTGTTAGTTCCACAAATATGAAAGCTTCACAGACATGTCAATGAGTCACTGCACATCATTTCAATTTTCTGATTACCATTTTTCACTGGGGAAAATTCTATGACAAAAGACAGATCAGTAGGTGCCTTGGAAGAAACTTCCAGGGTGAAAAGATATGAGAAGTGTAAACATTTAATTATAGTATGATTATTTATAATATGAAAGAATGATGTACAATATAAATAATGAAAAGTAATTTAAATGGTTGATTTTTCCTGAGTCTAATGTCTTGAACTCCTCACAAATTTATCAAGACAATACTTATTATAAATCTTGCATACATGAAGAATGGTGATTTTATTTTAGAGGTCTAATGTGTACAATTGAAAGTTAGTGGTATAAAACTCAACCTAATTCCCTTGGATAAGGGTTGCAGTTAGGAGGTGACATTCTGTAAATATTCATAAAAGTTCCTCATTAAGTGTATTTATTTGGTATACATCATGGAAAAAGATATGATACAACTTGGGATCTTAGGGGAGTGGATCCATTAAGTGATTCCATGAAAGTCAACTCTACTTTCATAACCAGACTTCTCCTGCTTGTGCTTTAGCATCTGGCAGATCAACACAGGTATATATGATTTATATTCACAGCTCACTTCCCACCCATACTTATATATTTATGTATAATTTATATTTGATTTGAAAGGAGGTCAAGATTTCATGAATACAATTTTAATTATTCATTTATTTACAGTTTTACAACTATAGATAAATAGAGATATAGATAAATTAGATATAGTAGAGGAGAGTTGGACTAAGCTAAGGGGTAAAGAAAGAACCCTAGAGAGGGCCAGTCCATGGTGAGATAATATAAAACAGTGCTGCATCAAATTGCTCACAACTTCTCCATCAGGAACAGATTGTTGCCACACATTCACAAGATGAAGAAAGAAGAAAAAAAAGGAAGGAAAGAAGGAAGGAAAGCAGAGATGATTGCAATAATTCTGGCACAAACTTCAGGTTTTACTACACAGAGACAGGTGGTCATTTTGGAAGATCAGCAGGTGTCAGTGAGTTCCATTTCGAACAGTAAGGCTGTAGAAGACAAAGGACTTAGGAATTGCACCAAAAGTGTTTAGTCAGATAAAATGTTATGTTATTCAGACAAGAAGGGAGCTAAGGACAGTTGGTAGATGAAGTCTGGAAACCTTAGAAAGAAAACCTCAGCAAAGGAAATGGTGTTCACAGGTTTACTACTAGAAAGAAGAGAAGCCTGTGAGTCATTTCTCTCTGATTCTTCGGATTTTTGCATGATGCTTGGTGGGAGAAAATGTTAATTTCTCAACAGGGATCAGGTGAATGAAGTAACAAAGAAATCAGTGGTTTGAAAATGGAGAATACAAACACACACACACACACACACACACACACACAGAGTTATTTTTGAGGAGCACTTCCAAAAACAACAGAAGGAAGAAATAGGCCTTGGGTAGAATTCATTAAGTTATATTGATATAATTGTTGAGGTAGCAGAAGAGACCGATTATGAATAGTTGATGTTGAAAATGGATGTGGGGTTAACTATTGACTGAGAAGTGGAGTGGGAGAGTTGGGAGAATGACATGATTATTATCTTTAGCAATGTGATTTACTAAGCCTTCCAATAGAGGTTTAGCAGAATTTGCTAATCATCACTCTCCCTTTCCAAAGCACTATAAAAATAGGTTATAAGTATAATAGAAAAAAATACAGCTATCATAACTGGTCAGAGGAAGAATTGCCAACCCCCACTTACCTGCCTACACAGAGACTAGAAATTTTGAGAGGGCAGTGGTCAATAAAATGTGATCAAAACAAAATGTCAGTGGAGGTGGGACAGAGAAGTTAAGAGTCAACTGTAATGATTCAGTGCAGACAACTGTTTTCCAGGTGATATGCAGTATCTATAGTTCAATGCTAAACATCAGATTGTGTTTTGTGTCTGCTAGTTAAATACATCTTAAATACATCTGATAATGAAGAAACTAGAGAGCTACTTGTCATAAAGTAGTCTGTGATTGCATATGTGCAGAGGAAAGTCACATCCATATACATAATGGGTGTATAATTGACAGTTAAATCATTTCAATTAAAAAATTTAAAAATAGAAAATTACTGAGTTAGCAAAAGACACTAAGCTGCTTGAGAAGAGGTTTGTCTTATGGAGCTGAAAATGTTTTAAAAGTACTTTTGTAATGAAAGGAAAAGATAATTAGAATACCTACTAAAATAAATAATATTATTTAATAGAAAATTACAAAATTTGCCTTCAACACCGGTAATATCCAATAGAACTCTCTGGAAAAAATGTCCAGAATTATAGACATTTAGCCATGAGTAGTTACTGAACACATGAACACTGCTACCAGAAGATGATGCATCTTCATTTTTTTTTAAATTATAAGTAATTCAAATATAATGAGATAACTGTGGCTAGTGCTTACTCCACTAGACAAACATAACCCAGTTCTTTAAAACATAGAAGGCAAAGATGGAGCTTGCTTGCTTGCCTGCCTCCTTCCTTCCTTCCTTCCTTCCTTCCTTCCTTCCTTCCTTCCTTCCTTCCTTCCTTTCTTTCTTTTTCCCTTCTTTTTGTTTCTTTTGTTTTCCAAGGTAGGGTCTCACTGTAGCTCAGGCTGAGCTGGAATTCACTATGTACTGTCAGGGTGGCCTTGAACTCATGGCAATCCTCCTACCTCTGCCTCCCAAATGCTGGGATTAAAGGTGTGTGCCATCACGCTGAGCTTACTTTCCTTTTATTGTTATCATGTTAGTCCCTGTTTCCTCCATGAAGAATGAGAAACCAGCCCTATGGAAAATCTTTGTGTTTCTACAACAGCCCCAATAGAGCTTTGTGACTGTTTCATTTATGCATAGGACCCAGACCTCTGTGCTCTTTAAACAAGGGAAGAGCCCATTACCTTTTGGTCCTAAATGAAAGCTAACCACATTTAGCTTATTAATTTTAGCTGTCTGTAGAAATCACAAAGCTCATCATAGAAAAAAGATCAGAGAAGAGAAAGGGTTGTAAATAAGTTTAAAATAAATTCAATGTGCTAAGTAGTGTACAAAAATTAGATAACATACAGAACTATGAAAGCTTATTGTTTGCAGAAATGAGCAGATACACAACATGGAAGACTTTGAACCCAGAGAAGTTAAAAGTTTTGGTCAAAACATTATAACACTTGGGCTGGAGTGATGGCTTAGTGATTAAGGGAGCTCACCTGTGAAGCCTAAGACCTTGGGTTCAATTCCCTAGCTCCCGCTTAAGCCAGATGCACGAAGTGACATGAGCTGGAGTTATTTTGCAGTGGTTGGAAGCCCTAGCATACCCATTCAATCTCTCTCTCCCTCTCTCTCTCTCTCTCTCTCTCTTTCCTTATTTCTCTATCTCTCTCAAATAAATAAAACACTAAAAATAATTATAACACAATTTATCAAGCATGAAATAGGAAGCATTTCTATTACTATCAAAACTGGTCATTAATTATCATGATTTTTTCCAAAGAAAAGTCAAGCCACTTCAGCTGATTTGCTTGAGGCTGATACCTTAATTTCCCCAAATCATGTTCTCAAGGATATGTGAATCATACATTGCATTTCACTGACAGAGATTGCTTCAGGTAGATTATAGTGACAAATTCTGGTGATGTAGCTATGGGTAGTTGGTCTTTTATTATCTTTGACAGTATAGTTCTTTTTTTTTTTTTTTTTAGAATACTTCTATTTTAGTATTTGTACTTCTTTGTATTCATTTCTGAATTCTTATTGAATCTCACAATTTGAGACTTAACATTCAGACTTTGACCAACATAAAATAATGTCTTTCATTTCATGAGCCACAAAGGGACATTTTGTTTTCCTCTTTTGAGAGATAATTGTCACCTGTAGATGCTCTGGTTTTATCCCCTCTGCTATTTGACTTGTGGCTTTCTTGATATTTTCATTATGATAGTGATATTCTGCTGATCTTTTAAAATATTATCTGTGTTTTCTTCCACAAATGGAGTTTGAGATACATTAAGAAATACTGATAAAAATTAAAATACATAACCTCTGAAGTAAATACTCAAAACTACCATAAAATAACGTTTTACCAAATGCATAGTTTTTTAAAAAAAAATATATGCTTTTTTAATGACAACTTCTGTACTTACAAACAACTAACCATGCTATTTCCCTCCCCTCCCCTGCTTTCCCCTTCATAGCTCTGGTCTCCATCATACCCCCTGCTCTCTCCATTAGTCTCTGTTTTAATTTGGTGTCATCATCTTTTTTCTCCTATTATGAGGGTCTTGTGTAGGTATTGTTAGGCACTGAGAGATCTTGGATATCAAAGCCAATTTCTGTTTGGACACTTGTATGTAAGGAGTGGTAACCTTACTTTGGCTCTTATATTCTTTCCACCACCTTTTCTGCAGTGGACCCTGAGCATTAGAGAATGTGAGATATTTCAGTGCTGGACACTTCTCTGTCCCTTCTTTTCAGCCCTATGTTGCCTTTTGGGTTATCCCAGTGCTCATTGCCATCTGAAAAGAGAAGCTTCTCTAACCAGAAGTGAGAATAGTATTAATATATGAGTATGAACATTAAGCATAGTGCTTTCAGGGCAATTTGGTGAAAGTAATATAGGCATTTATCCAGACAAGAGCAGGCTTTATACCCCTAAGGTTCATGACCTCCCCTGCTATAAGCATTTGGTTAGGTTTTCAGTACCAGGCATGTATTTCCTCCCACAGAGTTCACCTTCAACCCAATTAGGAAGTAGTTGGTTTCCCTCAGAGCAGACATGCCACTATTGCACTCGTTCACTCATTTGGCCTATCTGGCCAAACTTGAGGCTTCTAGTGTCCACTGTTTTCAGTTATGATGACTTCTGTCTCCCATAAGGCTACATATAGTGCACTTTTTCCAACTTTCTGTTGGCTGGGCTACAGGGATAAGGTTTTCTGCTCAGTTTGATTTCTCAGTGACTTTGCTGCTCAGGCATGTGAACTCTTCAGCAATAGGGTCTTACCATCTCTTTCTCATGGGAAACCAAGGACCTTGTAAATAGCCTATAATGTTCTGGAGGAAACAGGGTCCTATCTGGCCAACAAGTCACTGGAAGATATACCATCCCTGGAAATGAAAATTGTCTAATAACAATCTATGGCTTCTGGATGTGCCATTATTCAAGAAAGTAGATTTTCATATGTCAAATTCATAATATCTTGAATTTAGATTTACCCTCCCCCACCTTTCTTTTATACCTTACTTAGGCTTTTCACATCCCTGTAATCTGTTCTTGTACTTACATATATACAATACCATCCCCTTAAGTCCTTTCTTATTCTCCTTCCCTTATAGTCTTTTGCTAGATTATGGGCCTTATGATTTTTGGTTCCAAATCACACACAAGTCTATACATTTGTAACTAGGATCCATATATGAGAGAGAACATGTGGCATTTAGCTATCTGGGCCTGGGTTACCTCACTTAATATAATCCTTACAAGATCCATCCATTTCCCTGCAAATTTCATAATTTCATTTTTCTTTACTGCTGAATAGAACTCCATGGTATAGATGTACCATATCTTTATTATCCATTCATCTGTGGATGGGCATCTAGGTTGGTTCCATTTTCTAGATATTGTAAATAGAGCAGCAATAAACATGGTCATGCAAGTATCTCTAAGGTACTGAGAAGAGTCATTCAGATATATGCCTAGGAGTGCTATATCTGGATCATATAGCAAATCTATTTTTAGATGTCTCAAGAACCTCTAAGCTGATGTCCACAAAGGCTGTACCAGAGTACATTCCCACCAATAGTATAAAAGGGTTTCACTTTTCCCACATCCTCATCAACATTTATTGTCATTTGTTTTCTTGATGGTGGCCACTGTGACAAGAGAGAGATAGAAACTCAATGAAGTTTTAATTTCCATTTCCCTGATGTCTCAGGATGTAGAACACTTAATTGGATGTTTTTATGCCATCTATATTTCTTTCTTTGAGAAATCTCTATTTAGTTCCATAGCCCATGTTTTGATTGGGTTATTTGATTTCTTATTGTTTCATTTTATGAGTTCTTTGTATATTCTTGATATTAATCCTCTGTCAGATGTGTAGCTGGCAAAGATTTTCTCCCATACTGTAGATTGTCTCCTTGTTCTACTCACAGTACCTTTTGCTGTGCAAAAGCTTTGCAATTTCATGAGATCCCAGTAGTTGATTAGTGCTTTTGTTTTCTGAGCAATTGGAGTTATATTCAGAAACTCATTACTTATGCCAATATGTTGAAGGGTTTCCCCTACATTTTCCTCTAGCATTTTCAAAGTTTTGCGTCTGATAATAAAATTCCCTGATTCACTTGAATTTGATTTTTTTTTTTTCATTTTTCAATCCCTTCCACATCTGTTTTAATGATGTAATTTTTTTTTTTAATTTTTTTTTTTTTAAATTTAATTTATTAGTTTTCATTTCAGTAAATACAGGCAGTTTGGTACCATTATTTAGGCTCATCTGTGATCTACCCCCTCCCATTAGACCCTCCTTATTATTGAAAATGGGTCGTGCATTGTGGAGTTAGCCCCCAGTTATTAGTATGATAAATGTCTCTGCAAATCATGACCCAACATGTAACTCTGACATTCTTTCCGCCCCCTCTTCCGCAAGATTTCCCTGAGCCATGTTGGGTTCATTTTTGGTCTGCTTCAGTGCTGAGGTGTTGGGGGCCTCTGAGGCTCTGGCTCTCTGATTTGGTAGGAGTTGATTTTTCTCTGAATTGATCTCCTTCCCCTTTGTGCTGGAATCCAGTTCACAGGAAAACATCACCCTTGCTTATTTCGCCAGTTGTCCTTAGTTTCAGTTGGGCCCTTTCTGAGGTATGTTGGGGCAGCTCTCTTCTTAGGATCTGCATCTATCTGGAAAAGAGAAGCAGATTCTCCAACGGAGAGTGAGTTAGCACCCAGAAAATTGAGATAACACTTACTTTTTTGATAAACAGTTTGATAGGTGTAGGCCCTCTTATACCCCGTGATTGATGGTAGCTTGATATTGTAGAGTGGGCTTGTGTTTGGGTATGGTTCTGACTTGTTTCCCAGCTCCAGCTAAGGGTCTAGTACCACTGAGTGGATCAGTTAGCCAAATCAAGAGCAATTGATTCCTCACCATGGCTGTGTACCACTATTGCACTTGTATGGGTATCACATACGGTTAATTGTTGCTACTTAGGTTAAACAATGTGTTGCTTGGGCAGATCTTGGTCACTTCCCCCAGTCGCCTATGTAGCGCCTTCTGGCACTAGACACGCTGACTGTCTGGGGACTGACTCTCTCCTGGCTTCCAGCCATGTCATTCCATTTTACGTGTCAGCTGCGTATGGAGTCTTCAGCAATAGGGTCTTACCACTGGCCTTTGGTGGGTCATCAATTACTCTGACAGAAGTCTGTCAATGTTTTGGGAAACCTTGTAGGATTCTTTGATCAAAAGCTCATTGTGGATTGTAGGCCCAAGCTGGAAGTGGGGGTTACAGGTCAGTGTCCACTAAGAAATTGAGGAAAAAGATAACTAATATACAAGAGTTAGAGAGAAGAGAGATAGAGGGGAGAGGGGGAGAGGGAGGGAGGGAAGATGTAGGAGATTTATGCATGAAGAAAGACAAAGATTTATCTTCCTCTTTCTTTCCCAGCATCACTTGTTGAAGAGGCTCTCTTTTCTCCAATGAATATTTTTGGAATTTTTGTCAAAAATCAGATGGGTGTAGCTGCCTGGTTTAACATCAGAGTCCTCTATTCGGTTCCATTGACCTACATGATCATGTTTGTTCCAATACCATGCTGTTTTTGTTACTATAGCTTTGTAATATAGCTTAAAACTGGGTATGGTGATACCACCAGCCTTATTTTTGTTGCTTAAAATTGTTTTGGCTATTCAAGGTTTTTCTGTGCTTCCAAATGAATTTTAGGATTTTTTTTTTTCTATTTCTGTGAAGAATGCCCTTGGAATTTTAATGGGGATTGCATTAAATGTGTAGATTCCTTTTAGTAAGATTGTCACTTTCACAATATTGATTCTTCTAATCCAAGAACATGGGTTATCTTTCCATTTCCCTGTGTTTTCTGCAATTTCTCATTTGAGTGTTTTAAAGTTCTCATTGTAGAGATCCTTCACATCCTTAGTTAAGTTTATTCCAAGGTCCTTTTTTTTGTTTTTTTTTTTTTTTTTTGTGTGTGTGTGTTTTTTTGAGGCAATTGTGAATGGGAGAGATTCCCTGATTTCATCCTCCGCATATTTGTTGTTAGCATATTGGAAAGATACTGGTTTATGTATACTTATTTTGTATCCTGCTACATTGCTGAAAGTGTTTATCAGCTCTAACCACTTGCTAGTAGTTTTTATGGTCCTTTATGTATAGAATCATAATCTACAAATGTTGATAATTTGATCTCTTCCTTTCCAATTTGGATCCCTTTTATGAGTGTTCCTTGCCTTATTGCTAAAGCTAAGACTTCCAGTACTATATTAAGTAAAAATGGGGTCAGTGGAAACCCTTGTTTTGTTCCAGAATTTAGTGGAAAATCTGCCAGTTTTTCTCCATTTAGTATTATACTGACTATAGGTTTGTCATAAATAGCTTTTATTATGTTGAGATACGTTCCTTCTCTTCCCAGTTTCTGTAATACTTTTATCATGAAAGGATATTAGATTCTGTCAAATGCCTTTTCTGCATTTATTGAGATGATCATTTGCTTTTTGTCCTTCTGACCATTTATATGATGTATTACACTTATTGATTTGCATTTGTGGAACCACCCCTGCATCTCTAGGATAAAGCCACCTTGGTTGGGGTGAATAATCTTTTTGATATATTCTTGCTTTCTGTTTGCCAATGTTTTGTTATGAATTTTTATCTATGTTCATGAGGATGATTGGTCTGTCATTTTCTTTTTATGTTCTGTCTTTGTCTGGTTTTGATATAAGGTTAATGCTGGCTTCGTAGAAGGAGTTCCATAGAATTCCTTCCTTTTCTATTTTATGGAAAAGTTTAAGAAGCAGTGATGCTAGTTCTTCCATGAAGGTCTGGTAAAATTTACCAGTGAATCCATCTGGGCCTGGACTTTTTCTAGTTGGGAGACTTATTATAACTTCTTGGAACTCTGTACTGACTATATGTCTATTTAAATGGTTTATCTCATCTTGATTTACTTTTGGTAGGTCCTATAAATCAAAGAAATCATCCATTTCTTTCAGATTTTCAAACTTAGAGGTATATATATTCTTAAAGTATTTCCTGATAATTGTCTGCATTTCTTTGATATCTGTTGTAATGGTGACTTTTTCATCTTTAATTTTATTAGTTTTTGTCTTTTCTCCCTTTCTTCTGGTCAGATTTGCTAAGGTTTTATCATTCTTGTTTATCTTTTCAAAGAGCCAACTCTTTGTTTCATTGGTTCTTTGGATTTTTTTGTTTGTTTGTTTGTTTCTATTTCACTAATATATGCCCCAATCTTTATTATTTCTTCTCATCTACTGATCTTTGGTTTACCTTGTTCTTCTTTTTCCAAAGCCTTAAGGTGAAGCATTAAATAAAATTCACTAATTTCTTAATATAGGAACTTAGAGCTATAAATTTCCCTCTTAGGACTGCCTTCATTGTATCCCAAAGGTTTTTCTATGTTGTATTAGCATCATCTTTGAATTCTATGAATTTATTGATTTCTTCAATGACCCATTGATCATTCAGTAGTGTACTGTTTAGTCTCCATGAACTTCTGTATGCTCTGGAGCTTTTCTTGTTGCTGATTTGCAGTTAAATCCCACTGTGGTCAGATAGAGTACACAGGATTATTTCAATTTTCCTGTATTTGTGGAGATTTGCTTTCTGTCCTAATATATGGTCTATTTTAGAGAATGTTCCATATGCTGCTTAGAAAAAAAAATGTATATTCTGCAGCATTTAGATGGAATGTTATGTAGATATCTGTTAGGTCCATTTTTTCCATGACATCATTTAATTTAGATGTTTCTCTGTTTATTTTTTGCTGGGATGACCTGTCAATTGATGAGAGTGCTATATTGTAGTCTCCCACTACATTTGTATTTAATGTTATCTGTGACTATAAGTCTAATAGTATTTGTTTAATAAAACTGGTAGCTCACACGTTAGGTGCATATATGTTTAGGATTGTAATGTCCTCCTGTTGGAGTATTCCCTTAATCAATATAAAATGACCTTCTTTATCTTTCCTCACTAATGTTGGTTTAAAGTCTATCCTGTCAGATATTAGGATATCAACCCCTGATTGTTTCCTAGGCCCATTTGCTTGAAATACCATTTTCTATCCTTTCACCCCAAGGTAGTGTTTATCTTTTATTGAGACATGAGTTTCCTGGAGGCAAAAAATGGCAGGATCCTGACTTTTAATCCAGTCTGAGAGCCTGTGTCTAATGGTTGGTGCGTTGAGGCCATTGGTATTAAGAGTTATTATTGAAAGGTATGCATTTATTCTCGCCAATCTTTCTATTTTGTAGTGTTTCCTGTCTTCCCTTTACTCGTTTGTTTTAACTGTTATTTGAGTGTGATTTATTTTTCCCTATTTCCTCCTGTGTATGTTTTGCTTTCTCTTCAGCATGAAGAATTCCCTCAAGTATTTTCTGTAGAGCTGGTTGAGTTGTCATAAATTCCTTTAGCCTTTTTTTGTTGTTGTTGTGGAATATCCTTATTTGGATAGACAGCTTTGCAAGATGAAGTAATCTTGGTTGACAGTCATTATCTTTCAGAACTTGGAATATATCATTCCAAGCCCTTCTGGCTTTAAAAGTTTGTGTTAAATAATCTGCAGGTATTCTGATGGGCTTGCCTTTGTAGGTAATTTTCTTTCTCCAACTGATTTCAAAATATTTTCTATGGTTTGGGTGTTTATTAGTTTAATTATAACATGACAAGGAGAGGTTATTTCCAGATTTTGTCTGTTTGATGTTCTAAAAGCTTCTTGTATCTGTGTTGGCATTTCTTTCCAATCTGGAGAAAATTTTCTTCTGTGATTTTGTTGCAAATACATACTAAGCCTCTGGATTGAAATTCTTCTCCTTTTGTTATACCCTGAATTCTTATGTTTGATCTTTTCATAGTATCCCAGATATCTTGAAATTCCCATTAATAACTTGCTATTTTCTTGTCTTTCTCTTTGTTGGACTGTTATTAGGTCTGCCACCTGGTCTTCCAGTTTAGATATTCTGTTCTCTCCTTCATCCATTCTACTGGTGAGACTTTCCACAGAGTTTTTTATTTCACTAACTGTATTCTTCAAAGATAGGATTTCAGCCTGATTTTTCTTCAGTATTTATATTTCCCTACTCATGTCTTGTAATTGCCTCTTTATTTCATTAACCTGGTTTCCTGTGTTCTCTCTCAGATGTTTTCTTCTTTAATTGCTTTGTTTTCTTTTTTGATTCCCATCATTTCTCTTCTGAATGGCATACATACTATCATTTTCTTGAAATTTTTGTCAGGCATTTCATCTAAAACAGACTCATTGGTGATCATTTCTGATGTATTTATAGGTTTTGGTGGGATTGTATTGTCTTGATTCTTTGAACTTCTTGTATTATATTGTATCAACTTTTGTATCCTGAATTGATTTGATTCTTGAGTTTTCTACTTATCTGAAGTGTTCCCAGATGTGGCACTCCACCTCTATATACCTCAGGATATGAGTTCAATGGGCCAGATGTAGCTCTTGTCCCCCATTCCAGCCACATAAGTAATTCTAGGTGTTGAGTTTGCTGCTAAGCAAGTATTTTAGTGGACTGGGTGAAATAATTCACTGGCAAGTTCTAAACGTCAACTGAGTGACATATACAATCAATAAAAACCAGCCCAAAGTATGTAATTGTGTGAAATAAAACAAACACAGATAGTCTTATAAAGCTAAAATCCCTAAGGGTGAATATTATTACACACCTTTAATCTTCTCAGCTGGGAGGTAGAGATTTCTGTTCTGAATTGGGTTCCAGGTCAACGTGGATGTGGATCAGACCCTACCCCCAATAATGATAGAAGCAAAAGACAAAAGCCCTATAAATACGAAAGCATCAAAATTCACCCCCCCCCCAGAAAAAAAAGGTTTTTTGAAAATGGTAAAGCCAACCAAGAATACATAAACCATAACATGCTCTGACAAGGAAAGAGAGATTAGCAATTTCACTACAGGTCTATGTACCTGTATTTTTTGTTTTGTTTTTGTTCGTTTGTTTGTTTTTGTCATTTGGTCTTGTTACTTTTGGGGGGGGGGGGCTTCCAATCTCACCAATGCTGAGTGCCCACCTCGATCCCTTAGTGTTGTGCTGTGGAGCTTGAGTTCTGATCAGCTGTGCTGGCTGAACTGCCACTGGGGTTCAGTGTCAGAGGTTCGTGGTTCTGGTGGTGGGGTGGGAGAGTTCAGACTTCTGGAGTTGCTCACACTTTCAGTAGCTTATTAGTTGTTCTCAACTGTCTGTCCTTCAGATTTCTTAACTTTGCAAGAAGGCTGATGAAGTTGAAAAATGTGTTGTTTGGTTTCTTTTTTTCTTTTGTCTTTCTTTCTTTCTTTCTTTCTTTCTTTCTTTCTTTCTTTCTTTCTTTCTTTCTTTCTTTCTTTTTTGGTTTGTTTCTTTTACTGCTGCTACCTGGCCTGCCTGTCCTGCCTGGAGTGAGGTGTTAGGCTGGTGTGTGGAGTGTGGATGGCAGGCTGCAAGTGCCTCAGTGAGACAATGGCAATTTTCCTCCTTTTCTGGTGGATTTTGGTCTCTCCACCTTCTCTACTGTGTCTAAGAATAACCTTCACTTTTCAGAAGAAGAGTGTATTTTGCTGAGGTTTTGCTTAAATCTGTCCTTAGGCTGGTTTGGCATGGCTCCTATGCTGCCATCTTTCCCAGAATTCAAATGCATGGGTTTTTGAAGAAAAGCATATTTTCTCTTTTTGCTAAATCATATTTAGATATAGTCTTCAACCACTTTTAGAAGGAATTATTCAAGTATCCTAGCCATTCAAGTAGGCTACCAAGTGGAATATTATGGAGAATGTTGATATTCATAAGAGCATGTCTCATGCATTGGGCCTCCAGGTTACCTACACACTTTCAGGTGCCTGAACCATGAGATTTGTTGGTGTGAAAGTCAGGAGTTGGTGTAGCTCATCAGTCCTAAAGCTTTTTCTCATTACTGTCAGAAAGACATGCATTACTGTCAGAAAGACAAGTTCAGGCATGAATTCCTGTTTCCATGCTGAAGAAGAGGCACCTGGGAAACGCATGAGCTAGCATTCAACTATGCACCATAGATGTAAAGGAAGCTCCTTCTTTCTTTGATAGCATGATGAGGAGCTTGGCTTCTCCAGAGCAGTGACTGGAAGGTCAGCATCCATTCTTTCCCTAAGATTTTCTCTGATCCAGTAACCCAGAACAAACAAAACTTCTGGAAAGATATCTGGATCTGCCAAGTGTAGTTGTCAGAAGCAAGTGCCCTGAAATAACACTGGATGTAGTATTGCAGAAGCAGTAACCAATTTCAATGCAGTATATTGTGTTGGATGGCGGTACTATAACATCAGAGGATGGTCAGTGCTCACTTTGGGTTAAGCTGGCAGGAAAAATTCCTTTCATTTCTTCCTAGTATTTATTTAGAGATTCTCAGCATCTCTCTTGTAGTTATTTTGCTCCATTTGGATTTCAACACTGATGCAAACCAAATGGATTATTCCTTAAAGATTTTGAAGAAATGCAACTATATCTTCAAGTTTGTGACAGATTTCTCTAAGTAACAGAAGGAAAGCAGCTATGCTGTATGGATCAGTTTCTTGCAGCTATGAAAGTCTTGATGCATTTCCTTTAAAAAGCCAATGGAGTCTAATATTGAAAGGTTAAAAAAACAAATAATGAATATATATTCCCAACATCAGAGAAATAATCAGATTAAAAAAAAAAACTCTAGGCATTATAGCATCTCACATTCTAGTTTTCAACTGAACCAAATAAGGGAAATGGAATTGGTAAAATTAGCCAGTACTTAGCATTTCACTTATATTATAGGATGCTGTGGAATTTTGTCCAAATAACATTGTAGACCGAGACAACTAGCACACTTGCAGATTTCAGTTTAAGCCAGATTCAAACTTGTGTGGCCCCAGAAATGATTTGATTTTTAAGTGATTCTGAAAAAAAAAAAAGTGAGAGAACCAACTGCTTAGGTTTATCACTTTCTGAAACATATTAACTCATGTAAAAACTTAAATATGACTGCATACAAAATCATTCTATGAACATATTTGCTCCTTTAAATCAACTTGGTATCACTGAATCCAATATTTATGCAGTTAGTGTGGAAAATTCATGATTTACATGGGCCTCTGTGAATGCTCTGTATTATTTATCTATATGTAATCAATAACTAACTGATTACTACTGGAAAAAATACTGTATTCCATTTTTGCTTCAATCAGCTATGCAGTTCTCTGAAGATTTGGACAAGTATGGAGGTATTGTTAATAATTGTATTACTTCTGTCATGTGCCTCTGTTAACAATGTAGTTGTCATATTTGAGATAGGTCAAAGGGAATATTGGATTCAGTTTGGTTTTGTTTGATTTACTTCCCAGCAGTCACACGACAATAGATATGATTCGTAATTTGATTGATTAGAAAATAGAGTTTGAAACAGGCCTTTCAGTGTCAGATGTACAAAGGCATGACAGTAATTAGGAGTCTTTGGGGAAAAAAGTATCTTTTCTTCATCGCAGTCAAAAGACATCAGCCTGTGTATTTGCCTAATGTAACTGGGGAGACAGTCTTATAAGGTAATGAAAGCATCAAGCATTATTCATTTTCAAAAATCCTTATTAATTTTTTTTTTGTAAAAGAGAATTTCACTTGCCAAAAATGAAGAAAATCCCATAGCTTCCATTCTCTGCTGGGCTATTTGAATATAAGTGAGGTCAGTGTCAATACTTTTGCCTATACTCAAAAGTTGAGAACCAAATATTACAATATTTTGCAAATCTGTATTAGTAATTATTTGTGTTAGGAAGTAGATAATAGTTAGAGTCTTCCAGAAGAGAATACTCTCAAGATGAGAAAACAGCCAACATTTTCTTGGGTCTTTCAAATATGAAGTAGTACTTTATAACTGAAAAATGGAATGTTATACCAACAGAGAAAGCAGAAGCAAGGCATATTAAATAAATTGCCTTGAGCCTCAATGTGACATTATCAAGAGAACTAGAACTAATATCATTTAACTCATTATTTCAAAAATTATATTTTATGAAATTTTCATTTAATATTTTTTAATTATAGCTAGTTCTTATATACCATAACTTTTATCATTCTTGGTTTGTAATGCATAATCTCTGCTTCCAGAAAAATTGTTTCTGATGTTATTCTCTGAAGGCATAATATGTGATGTATTTTTGAATGTCTACATCTTTTTGCATCAATTGTTGGGTATAGATTTCTTTTATCTTCTGTCTGCAATAATTCTGCAGATAGTGCTTCCTACAGTTTTGGCTTTTAATCACCATGAACAAGAGCCTTTTGTATATATTATGTTTTGAATAACAGAATGCTTGAAAGAACAATTTTTTCATCACAAACCTATAGGCTACAGATTGATGGTGCTTACATTTTATTAATTTAATGACCCATGAATTATGTTAGTCTATAATCTTGTATCAGTTACTTTTCATCACTGTGAACAAATGCCTTACCAGAGCAATTTATGAAAGGAAAGAGTTTTAATTCAGCTTAGAATCTAGAGCAGAAGTTTCATCATTTCAGGGAAGGCATGACAGGCCAGACTGGACTGGGATCACACTGGCAGGAAGGAGGTAGAGAGGAAATAGGGAGCAGGACTCACCATGAGACCTCAAAGACTGCAGCCAGTGACCCATCTCATCCCAGAGGCTTCATCTCCTAAAGGTTCAGCATCCTTCCCCAACAGTGCTACCAGCTGGGAAATAAGTATTCCAACACATGAGTATACGGGGAAGCATTTCACTTTTTTCATCAACCTATATAAACACATTCCGAGCACACTTTTTAATGTTTGTCATCCTACTCATGTAGTGACACATTGTCACAACCTTGTAAACTACATTCTGAGGAGATGCAGATGAGTGCTTGCTTCCCCAGGGCAGGGCACTTGTGACAAACCAAAGGCCTATGTTCACCAAATTTTACCTTTATGCACCAAACAGCTGGTTGGGCTTTCTTACAGAACATAAGAAAAGGGTTACAAATACAGGAGTGTGGAGACCACAAAGCAGCCTTCTTGAAAGGTTTCATCCCTATATAAATGACAACTTCCTCATGGCTGGATTGGTGTGTGTGTGTTGGGGGGGGGGGCATCTTTGGTCTTTCTGCTTCTGCATACTCCATCTCCACCAGAGACCACAGGCCTTTCTACATCATTGCATGTAGATGGCACATGCTTTACCTGAGATCTCAGGTGAGGGCCTATTCCTGCCTTCTTCTATGAGCAAAGATAAACAGACACACTAGAACTGGAGAGTTATGTGAGGTCACGGCTGTTTCTGATAACAATGGCAATAGTTTTTGTTTCATCTATTTGTTTATCTAAGTAATCGCACAGTAATTTCATTTCTACTTATTTAATTTATATTGCCTGCATAATTCTAGAAAAGCTTTTCCTAATATTTGTCTTACTTCTTTCACATATCTTTTTTTTTCTGTTTTACTAGTGTCTTGTTGTTGTAGAGAATGATTATAAACCTATTATCCTATTTTATATGATTTTCATCTTCTTTTCATTCTTTCTTAATTCTTTCTAAACACATTATCCAACTTTAGCACCTTATATCTTTATGTACTTTCTAATTTTGTGTAATTGCAACCTATGTTATAATTTTTCACAATGTTAAGTACATATCTTGTCTAGTTTTTATTAGTTTCTTTTAAGCTAACCCTTTTTAGTCATATGCTCTTCAGAGAGATACCTTTGGTGAGAACATCTGGACAGTATTTGTTACTGTTCTTTGTTTACTATTTTTCAAATACTTCACACAGTTATGTTTTCTACTTATTCATCCTTGAATGGCATGAGATCTGCTTAGCATCTGGCAGCATATGGGCTGGCATCCTCAGCTCTCTTATTGTTTGTGGAATAAAGGAAGCTGCTTCTCAACTCCATCTCCTAAGGGAAGGTTGCTGAACCTAATAGCTGTGCATTCAGTCAGCTGGTGGCTCTTACTTCACAGTTCTGCTGCATGGGTAGGTGCAGTAGTTTACATGGGTATATTTGCAGTATCTTTATTTTATATTCGGGCTGCATTACAAGAACATATTTATTTTGTTGCTCAAATTATTCTAACTTTTTAAACTAAGAATGAATTCATACTGTCAGTTTTCTATTCCTCCCTTTACCTCAACAGTTTTTGTTTGTTTGTTTGTTTTGAAGCAAGCTGACCAGCCTAGCCTTTTATATGAGCAAGAAAGAAAGGGAGAGAATTGGCATGCCAGAGCCTCCAGCCACTCCAATCAAGTGCCACACGTGTGCACCTTCTTGTACGCATGTGTGGCCTTGTGCAGTTGCACCACTTTGTACACTTGGCTTATGTGGAAACTGCAGTTTACTACAAACTTAGGTTTGGCAGGCAAGTGCCTTAACTGCTAAGCCATCTCTCCAGCCCTCCTCAGAAGTTTGTAGCATGATCTTATTTGCTGGTACTGCACATTTCCTTGCATTTTTCTTATATATTTTCCCTGCTGTAACACTAGCATCAGACAAGTTGTTCAAAATGATTCCTTTTATTTCATTCAAGACTAGTATCCCACTTTGGAGGCAAAGGTAGGAGGATCACAGAGAGTTCAAGCCACTCTGAAACATAGTTAATTCCTGGTCAGCCTGGACCAGAGTGAGACCCTACCTCAAAAAAAAAAAAAAAAAAAAAAAAAAAAACAGAGTAATATCCACAAAGTAGTATTTCCTGTAATTACAATATAGTCTTCAGAAAATAAATCATGAGTGCTAAGTGTTACTTTTTTATAAAAAAGCAAAATTTATAATAATAACTTGTTGCTTTGCTATTTAAAAGGGCAATGTTAAGTATATTATTCTATCTCCAAATTCATATTTTCTTCATTCTTTATGAACATTCCATATATTCAAAAACATATTCATCAGTGAACATATAAAGTCATTTAACACATTATGTTTTGTTTATCTGTTATGCTAGTCAATATAACATCTTCAGAGTCAAATAATGACAACTGGAGTTTTAATTCTTCAAACAGAATTTGATATTGTATTGTGTCCTCTAATTTAGAGTGCTTTGTATGATAAGTTATTTGAGTTAAATTAAAAAACAATTAAGATACATAAACTGAAATTAAAGTATACATTTTTATTAAGATAAAATTTAAAGAAAAAATAAATGTGAAGGTCAGATAACATATAGATTTACTAAATGTATTAAAAGTTGATTTTTTTTAGATTTTGAGTAAAAATTGAAGACAAAGTATTTAAAGATGAGGGCTAAAATCAAATAATTACAGGGAACAATTCTACTTTGTCATGAACTTTAGAAATATACCTGAAGCAAAGTTGAAAGTAAAACCATATTATTATTTAGAATCACATGCATGAGTTAAATTTTTGAATCTACAGGCTACAAAGCTCAGGCCAGTTGCTTAGAAGTTTTAACCTACAGCTCCTTACTGAAAAGTGAGGAGATTTTATTTTCCCACTCCACTTGCTCTCCGTCCCTTTCCTAAGATCAAATAACATCAGTCACATGATGGCTGTTTCAAATTGCAAAATGCTGTGCAAATGTAAGTTTCTCTTGCTAGTCTTAATGAATATACATCTTGACATTGTAAATAAGAACTGAAATGGATAGCATGGATAATGAAGTGATTTTAATGGTTTATCTATCCAGCAAGCTTTCAGCTTACAGCTCATTTTGTGATCACAATGGCTAGCACAGTACTACATCAACTCTACTCCACAAATGTTTAAATCAAAGTGAAAAGCATCAAACATGATATGTTCCTTTCTGTTTTTTCTGTCATTGGCCTAATTCAGTGAGACCTACTTTGATAGTCTTCAAACCTCTCATCTTTTCCTTGTACTCCAACTCAATAGTACTGTATGAGCTATTTTTCTGAAGTTCTTCCAATGAGCTGCAAAAACCAATATCCCATTGCTATAGAGACTAATTCTAATTTTTTAGCAAAATATTGACATCCAACTTACATTTCCATGTGAATTGCTACCATTTCATCACAAGGATTATGTCTCCATCAAATTGCAATAGTATTGCTAAAAGAATGTGTGTTGTTTTCTTAAGCTTTAACTTATAACTGATAAGTAGTTATTATCATAACAAATCAAGCAAGTTGTATTTAGATTAGCCATTATACTGGCTATTGTAGATGTTGAAAGAAAATAAGGAAATAAAAAAGGCACTGGATAATTGGGAGACTCAAAATTTGCCAAAAGTGCTGAAGACAACTGGCTTAGTGCTCAGCACAAAGACCCCTTTATCAGAGAGGTGAGAGGAAGCAGTACAAGAACTAAGGATTGGCCAGGGGTACTTTGGGAAACCATATTCCAGAAATGTTATGACTCTTGCATTCATTACCTCATTGTGGCAGTTGGATGTCATGACCTCCACAAGACCTGCACACTATTGAGTCCATTAACATCTTGCCTTGGGCAAAGGAATAGGGAAAAGAAAAAAAAAAAAGGTAAAAACACATATCAACATAGAAGAGACTCTAGTTAGAAAGAAAAGGTCCAGTGGAATGTCGTTGGAGAAGGAAGACAAAAGAAGGTAGTAGGAGAGGTCATGATCAAATTAACGAATTTCAGGCTTGAAAATTCTAAGTGCACAAATAGAAAAATAAAAAAAGATAGAAAGTCATGCCCCTCAGTAGTTTGTGCAGACCTTTGTCATAAAGTGTACTTTCTTCATGTGGACTGAAGCCTTGTGTGGCTATTCTGACCTGTCTCCAACTGCGTTTATTCTGTCTGTACCCACCTGCTTCCCAACCAGTCATTTCTATTGAAGGTACAAAAGTTGTTTCTGAAAGTTAGTTTCTAGGTTATAAATGCCCCTTTTTATCATTTTCCACCAAATTAATCATTCTAGTCTTTCCATGCTTGTTTTTAGAGACACTCTTTCCAATATATGCCATGACATCAGTTTTTCTTAAAATAGGCTCTAACCATATGCTATATTTACCCAAGAACAGTGACCATGCTTGGTAAATTTTATTTGTTTATGTAACCTTATCTCAGAACAGGAGTGACATGAGGGATAGAGAAAACATGTGGTTTCATTTGATCATCATGAGGCAATTCAGTGTCTAATATAACAATTCAGTTCCTGTACATTATAGGGAAAGTTTGTGTAGACTTCAGTTAGAATCACTAGTGTTTCAAAAAAAAAAATTCTACCTGGCATGGCTATGCAAATATTGGAAACATTTCTCATATTAACACAGAAAGACTTCAGTTTCTCTTCATATAAAAGTCAAATTTTGAGTTTACTAGTAAAATGAGTTGTTTTTATCATACTCTAAAATTTAAAATATAATATTACTGACAACATTTGTTTTCTCTTGATAATGACATAACATTTGTATAAGTCCAATAACAACTATATACTGACTATATATAATCACTCCTGCAGGTCACCAGTTCAGCGATTCCTGCCCATTTGAAGAGCAGAAAAATTGTGTGTGTGTGTGTGTGTGTGTGTGTGTGTGTAAAATGAGAAGTATAAAACTATAAGCATTCAAAATAGTGGTAGAGTAGGCATGGCATAAATTGAGCAATTACCAATTAAAATGCATGTGCACTCTATAAAACAAATTAAGAAAAGTTTAAGAAAAGATAGATCCTGAGTCGCGGTTTCCTGTCCAGGAGAGGGGGCTGCTGCCTCCCCGTGGTGAAGAAGGGGATGTGTTCTCAAAGACCAGGATTCAAAGGCCCCCAACAGTCTATAGTTTAGAAAATCAGATGCCCTTCTCATTTGCTGTCACCAGTTGAAGGCAAGAACTTGTCCCTCAGCCCATGTTTTCCCTGGGTCTTAGAAAAGTGGTTAGTCCATAAACTCTCCACAAGACCATTTGAAGAGCACAAGAAAGTGTTGGTACAGCACTATAACTCATGAATAAATAAATCTCAAAACAATTAAAGCAAAGACAAGGAAAGAATATATGCAATATTGAGTTACATCATATTGGCTTACTTCAATGTACATTTTGCATTGTGTGTTAGGATGGTTCTGTCTTTCTTTTTTCTTTTTTTTTTTGGGGGGGGGGGCTTTTCCTGAGTGCTGGGATTAAAGGTGTGCACCACCATGCTCAGCTACACATTTTAATAGTTAAATGAATGGTTATTATTTTCTCCAATAAAATGCTGACAAGCAGCAAGCTAATGAAAATCATAAGAAAAAAAGTGCCTGAGAATATATCCAAGTTGATCATTTTTCTCTCCATTCATATGAAAAATGAAATGTCAAGTGTCTATTGAGTAGTATTATAATTTAATTATATCTCTCTTAAATTTGTGCTTTGAAGCTCTAAGTCCCAATGTGACCATTCAGAAGTAGAGATTTTATTACCAATTGGTAATTAAGATTCAGTGAAGCCATAAGGCGGTGTTTCCCAAATCAAACAAGACTAACCTCCTTATAAGGGGGGAATCAGAATTCAGTTTCTCTAGCACCTCCTGCCTAGAAAACAATCACAGGTAAAATAGAAAGAATCCTCTGAAAGCCAAGAATGGAAATCTTGTCTTGGAGTCTAGTCTCCAGAACTCTGAGAAAATGGGTGTCTTACAAATGACCTCTTATATGGTGTTTGTTACAATAACTAAACTGCCCAATACAGTTGGAAATAAACTATTTCCTTTGCCACATAAACATGGAATTCTGATTAATGCCACACCCCCAACCAACACTCTCAGAAGATATCACTTGTAATACACATAGTTGCCATGTTCTCTAATTTTGAGAAATAATCAGCGAATCTGAGGAAACATAAGAAAAGAAATAAAATATGGCTATTTAAAGTGACATATGCTTATACCATGGGTTACATATGACAAGTCCCTTGGGCATATGGTATAGATATACAAGGATGCTATATTTAAAATGTCATAGTAACAGCATCAGGTCTGGGAAAATCTATGTACATTTAAATGGTGGCAAGATGTGTTTAAATGAAAAATAGAGAAGAAAGCAAATGGAAACTTATTGACATCACCTAATAATATTCCTACAAAGCAGATGATAGCCTTATCTTAGATTCTATAGGTAACATCATCAGGTGTCACATAAACAAACCAAGATGCGTCACTTGTATTAGAATGAGTTTCCCTGTTTTTTCTACTGCCTTGCCTTTTAGCCATACACCGAGTACTCTTGCAGCATTACCTCTGAAATGATATTGCTGACATTATTTATACCCATACAGAAATACTTTTTTTTTTGAATCATGCACATAATCTTTTGACCTGCCCTCCATTTCCTTTTCTCTCTCTTTTAAAAACTATGGAATTATTTTGGTTCTACAAAACTTCCTGGGAAATTAAAACTCTGTGAAGTTTTCCATCTGGCAGGATAACATTTGAACTAGTAGGCTACAAAACATATTCAGTTGCCAAACATGCACTATTTATCACTGTCATTGATATTTTGCTATTGATAATTAGAGTATTAGCCACATGAAACTTATTACTTTGTACAATAATATAGAATGAGTGAAGGAAATGACTTTACCCAGGGGACAAAAAGGTCTTCCTGTGTTTCCTTATAACACACAAGAAAGTCATGACATTCATGTTATTGAATCTAACCTGGAAGGGGTTTCTGTTGCTTGTATTCTCTCTGTCATTTCAGATCTTCACTTAACATGAACCTCAAAGATTTACCCACAGGCAATTTCTTTAATCTTAAATAACAGATAAGAAAGGATTGCTACAGCAAGTGGTAGAGATTGTAATAGAACTGGAAATTAAATACAACGAAAAACTGCTCAAAAACAAAAACTAAAACTTTAATTTTTAATCTGACATAAGTCAGATTTGCTTTAGTATATTAATAGTATATCATATTTAGGTAGTAGAATGTCAGAGTACCAGCTTTTCTTAAATGTAGCACCAGTCACCCATTGTATGAAAGCCAATCAGAGAGAAGTAGTAATTAACGAGAGAAGAAATCCCTAAAACCCTAGATAGTATGTCAGTCTTGCAAAACAGCATGATCTTCTCCTAGTCTGAAACTCGGAGTATTTAAGGAACCCATGCAGTAACTCACTAGGAAGGACTAGAAAAATGTAGCTTGTTTTCAGGAGTGCAATATCAGACACATTTGTAAACTTAGGTGCCAAATTCAAATCTGAAAGGCACATGCTGTGTATTGTGGGTGGACTTTGGAATATCTAAACTATAGAATAGTATATCAATCTTTTGGGGAATTTGTTAATGTAAAAATGGTGATTTTTTTAAATGAGGTTTAGCCCTGAGATTCTGTACTTCCAATATTTTCCAGGTGGTGATACTTTCACAAAATATGTGCTGGAAAGTGATTTTTTATAACATAGTGTTTCTATGAATGTTTAACAATTGCAGATTTACTTTATTTTGTATTTTGTTAAGTTGGCCAGAGGAAACATAAGAATATTCAATATGACTTTTGCTCCACATCTTAAGTAAAAGGAATTAGTTCAGTCTGAATTGAACCCCAGGAATGTGAGTTATTTTATTTAGACTTTATCCATTGAAAAGGATGAAATGCAGATGTGACTTGCAATTTCAGGGTTCTGAGTCAATGTGCTGAAAATGATCTTCTCAGTGCCTGCCATCAGCTCTTATGTGGCTAGAGAATGAAGCAACCACATGAATGCTATTATGTTATAGAACTTCATTTCTGTATTCAAAATAAGTGATAGAATACAGAAAATCATAGAGGAAATAGAAAAAAGTAGATAAAAATCATAAAGCAGAATCAAATCTGTCATACAAATCTAAGTCAGTATCTCAAGAAAATGAAATATCCCATGAAATTGAAGAAGTATAAACAATAAAATTTTACATAAAATATTTTTTCACAAAATTAGCAAAGTTCGTAAAAATCTTAAAAATTTATAAACAATGATTCAATATATATTAAACTTCTTGAATGTAACAGAAGACATCACTATACAAGGCAACTAAGAATATAATGAAAAACTCTGTGTTCGTGTATAGAAGAAATGGCTC
This sequence comes from Jaculus jaculus, assembly GCF_020740685.1. Lineage (NCBI taxonomy): Eukaryota > Metazoa > Chordata > Mammalia > Rodentia > Dipodidae > Jaculus > Jaculus jaculus. Next base: position 132,421,084 of record NC_059108.1, on the reverse strand, counting down.
CATTCCTCCGACCTCATAATTGAAGTTTACAAAAAATGAATGGAAGATCGTAGGCTTAATATGCATGTGATTGTTAAATAAATTATACTGATTTAATTTTAGAATTTATTCAATATAGATCCCTGACTCAGAATGTTTCACTGAGAAAAAAATGTCAAATATATCAAGAACTACTAACAAATATTTTCATCCACAATTATTTCCATAAATTAGAAGGACATTTAGTGATTTCTTTAGTTAATTTAAGGATGTCTAAATTAGAAAAAATTGAATCACAGGAAATTAAAAGGCAAAAATATGGACAATATTTCTCAAGAATTAAGGCAACACTATTTTTACAAATGCTTGCAGAAACATCCAGGAATAAAAATAAATAAATAAATGGCAAGAGTCAGATTTATTCCAGGTATGCAAAGCTAGCTCAAAATTCCAAATATAATCATAATCTACTTTATCAACAAACTAAATAAGCAAAATTCAATGCTTATAGAATTATTGCAAAAAAATTGAAAAGATCCAGTATTTACCAATTATGAAAGTTTTCAGAAACAAGAAAATGAAAGAAACATTCTTGATACATAGAGAACATCTACATAAAAATTGCTATTAATGCAAATTATCACAAATTTTATATCTTGAATCAATGCATGTATTTGATGTTACAGTTCTGTGGTTTTAAAGTATGCAATGTGTTTTCTTGGTACATAGGCAAAAGCTCCTGTGGTGTCTTCATGAGGCTGCTGGGGTAATTTGTTCCCAGTGTCTTCCATTTCTGAAGACCTCTTGAATTCCCTGATTCACAGATAGTTCCTCATTTTTATGGCTAATTCATGGTTCATCAAATCTTTCTAGCATTAGATGATTTTAACAGTCATATTTGATAACAATGTCTCGATTTGTCCCTGTTTTCTAAATACTTATATCTAACATGGACATACAAATAATCTAGGAGAGCTCCTGTGAAAATTTCCTTTGTCCCTCTTTTCTTCCATTTCCTTCCACTTCCCTTTCCGTTTCCTTTCACGTCCCCTTCAGTTTATTTGATTACTACTCTTTTCCTTCATTCCCGACTTTCCTTTCCTTCTTTTCTCATTTCATAGCCAGGACGCTTTACTGAGACCATAGCCAGGGAGATTGCTACATTATTAATTATTTGGAGTTCATTTCTTCCATAATCATTACTCTATCAAGCATTTTACATACTTCCTACATATCTGTGACTTCATAAAAATAAATAAAAACATGAACCTTCTCTGTATGAAATATAATAATCATAAATGGATACAGTTAATCCTAGCAATAAACAGAACAAATCATCCAACTTCCCTAGCCCTTCTAGAACAGTTGAGGTACAATGGGAGTACCTACACTACATTTGAATTCACTGCCAAAGAAGCCATATTATATTGCTTTTTATCCAAGGAGATTCACATGTTTAGCTGATAGGTAGAAGTGTAATACAGCAATTGGCATTATATTTAGAGAGGTATATGGTGAGTGTAATTCTTTAATTTTGGTTTCAGTATTTTGTTTGCAAATAACTTTCATCACATCAGATAGAAATGACACAAACTGTATTATGGCTGACCGAGAAGAATGGTTTAAAGATACTTAGAGCTCTTCAAGGGAGAATGCAAAAACAGTTTGTGGGTTGTATTTGGGAGAGGCTAAGGTTTAATGCTAAGTACCTAAAATTATCCATCAGGCAATGGGAAGTATTCAAAGACTTTCTGTATAAATGAGCAATTTGCTTTCTGCTTTTGAAAAATCACTCTAATGCAAAATACAGTATGTACTGGGAAGAAATTATAATTCCATTTTGCCTAAAATTATCTATCAATTATAAACAATAATTGCTTCTGTTAATATAATCATTCCTATTATGGAAGCCAGTAAGTTTAGTTGTTTGAAGAGTGAATCTACCTTCAGCATGTAGGTGTAGTCCTGATTGTATGTTATTTATATATATATATTTTGTTCTAAGAACTGAATTTATATTTTTCAGCTCTTTTGTTTGTTTTGAAACTTTGTTAGTATTCTTATCATATATAATTGAAGTATAAATGTCACAGTCGTTCTTTAAAAACAAATGCCAATTAAACTGAGAGACGCTGGCAGGAGGCATAAGCTCACTTCATTTATTATAACATGTTCTGACCTTTTCATTATTTTGGTGGTAATTATTCTGTGTTTTTGTACCCAACAAAAACTCAGATGGATTCTTTGATGCAGTTCTCTAAATTGACTCAAAGTTCATTTTTTTTTTTTCTTTCCTAAGGACCAGTGGTGAAATTCTTAGCTAGATTTCTAAGGTGTCTTTCCTTAATAGCCAATTTACATTTGTACTCATATAAATTTCAGAAAAAAAATCAACAAGTTTAATAGGTTATCTTCTCTGTCTGTATTATCAGTTTTATCCCACTAAGGCAACTTCTCATTTATGTAACACTGCATTGTTTGAGGGAGATCACTTATTTCTTCCAACACAGTACTGAGAATATTTTTTTTAATAAATAGAATAACCTTGTCTGGTACAGTATGGGGGTTGCAAATTGCCTTAAAAATGTAAAGCAAATTCTTGTGGGTGCACACAAATTAGTTATATATGGGGATGGTAGGTCTGTTTTTTCCATCTTCATTTGTCTCTGGTTCAGCTTATAAGAAATAATTGTTGTCCTGTTAACTGAATACCACTCTGCAAATGCAAAAAAAACAATACCACTATTTTATTAACCTTCTGAATTGTACTAAGTACATACATTTTTATTAGTAAAAATAAAGTACCTAACTTAGTCATCTTACTATCTTCAGCACTTAGTACAAAGCTAATGGGTATAGCCTTGGATTTTTTTTTAATTAAATAAGGTATGCATATATCAAAAAGCCTGTTTTTGATGACTAATATAATTTTATTAGATACTTTAAGAAAATAGTAAAGGTTTCAAGCAGTGTGTTCTTATTACCTGCATCCTAAATGAATAGTTTGCTTAAAGAGTAAAATAATTTAAAATATGCTTCATGTTTTTCTTTTTATATTGCTTAACATAGGTTCAAGGAGAACTAGTCAGTCCATTGTATTGTGAAAAAAAACCAAAAGCAAACAAGGAGAATCTCCAACCACCTTTGCTGCCACACAATGTGTCGTCTGCACCAGAGAGCAGAGCTTCCCTGAGCACTCAGCTGTGTGGGCTTTCTGGTGGTGCAGCTGCCTCTGAGTTAGAGGTCATCATCCAGGGATGGGATCAGACTTCTTATAGTGTGGCTGTTTGAGTCGACTGCTGCTCCTGTCAGCAACCCCTTGCCATGCTGTATAAGTAACCCCAGTAAGCTTATGATTTCACCCCAAAAGGCAAACAAACAAGGGGGCAAAACATTAAATGATTTTAAGCCAGAAATAAATAATTTTCCCCTGTAGGCCTGTAAACTATGGACTGCTTCAACTTGAATTGCTGATTAAATAGTCATTGTTAACTATAAGATGCTTTGGAAATGAGGTCAGACTAGATCTAGGACAAGGAAAAAAGTCAGTCAAGTACGGAATTTGTCCTAAGTGAAGATTTCTGCACTCACTATTAAGTAAAAAATGGCATGGGGATAACTCACCACATAGACAAACAGAAAAGAGATATTGCCTGGAAACCAAGATATTCATTAATGCATGGCAAGGACTTTAAAGATAAAAAAGTCCATACATTATTGATCAGGGAAGATGGCTCAGCAGGTAAGAGTGCTTGCACACAAGCACAAAGACCTGAGTTTTATCCTCAGCATCCAGGTAATTGGCCAGCCTGTCCAGGCATGCTGGTAAACACAGTCATGAGGGTAGCAGAGAAAAGGGGAATGCTGGGACCTGACAGGCAGTGTGGCCTTTGAAATGCAGTTCCAGGGTCAGTGAAAGACTGTCTTGGGAAACAAAGAAGTTCAATAGAGGATGACACCTGCTGCTTTCCTCTGGTCTCCATAATGAGTGTGCTATGTACATCTGCATACATGTGTACACATACCAAAATAAATAAATAACAGGTAAACAAAAAGCAAAACAGAATAGAGATCCACAGAATATTTCCATAGTGGACACAACTGCAATATGATACATATCATATACCACATATTCCCCATTACATTATATATACACACATATATATGTGTATATCTCTGTGTAAAGATCTAGTTGTATAAATGACTAAAGGATGTCAACCATTTAACATAATAGAAAGTTTGGACAATGAATGAAAAGAGGGCTCCATTTGTACAGTCAGGGACATTTTCATATGAGCCATTTCATGATGAACAAAATATGCTTTCTTTTTGAAGTTCAAGTTTGAAAGGAAGTTAGCCCACACATTAGTAGCTCCATTACCTTATGGTTCATTAGATATATCTTTATTAGATTAAGCAACTTGAATAATAATATCAATTATTTTTATGGCTGAGCAATTGTCCACAGATTGCTATACATTTCAATTTGTTTTCTACAATATATCTACTAGATTATTTATTTTAAAATAATTTTTAATATTTTTATTTACTTTTTTGAGAGAGAGAAAGAAACAGATATATAGAGAGAATGGGCACACCAGGGACTCAATCACTACAAATGAACTCCTTACATTTGCGCCACCTTGTGCATCTCTGTCTTAAATGTGATCTGGTGATTCAAACCTGGATCCTTTGGCTTTGCAGACAAATGTCTTAACCACTAAACAATCTCTCCAGCCCTTATATTATATATTAGTTTTCTATTCTGCAAGTACAGGCAGATTAGTACCATTATTAGGCTCATCCGTGACCTACCCCCTCCCTATTTGCCCCTCCTTGTTGAGGTATATGGGTCATGCATTGTGCAGTTAGCCCACAGTTCTTGGTATGATAAATGTCTCTGTATATCAGGACCCCAAAAATATTTATTCATTTACTTTGTACATGTGTATTTGTTCACACAGGTGTGTGTGTGGGGGGGGTGCCAGGATCTCTTTTAATAAACTTTTATACTGCAAAGTTGTATTTGGCCATAATTGTCTCACATCATACTAAGCTGAGAAGGTGACAGAAACTTAACTATACAAAACTCAGTGATAAAAAATAACAAGGGAAATGTTTAAGCACAGCAAAGAATTAGTAAATTTGTATGCCTCTGTAAAGCAAACATTCTAAAGTATTTTGGAAAAAATCTTCACTCTAGAGGAAAGAGTGATGTGATTAGTGTTCCCACACATCCTGTCCACATTCCTCCATTTGATCCTTGAAGGTGCGATGCAGCATCCACGTAATCTGTGTCACTGAGACAGGATGTACAGAGAGAAGGAGTATGTTGCCACTATCCCCACATCTCTATTCTCCGTTCTCCTAAACAATGCTTTGAAACATGGACTTGACTTGTTAAATTATGTCTTGCTCTTAGCAACAGTATCCATTGACTCTGTGTAGATTTGCATAAAAATAAAAATACAAGGAATATAAGACAATAAATCTATCATCCCCTTGCTCATAGTTGAAAGAGGGGTGATATCAGCTCTAAGGTTAAGTCAAGGACAGCCAATCTTGATTTATTTTCAAGTACTTTCAGCATTGAGGGAGTTGTTAACATCCTATTCTATTTGCATCAAACACCTGCATTTACTTGCTTTGGATAATGAGAAAAAATGGGGTCTCTTAACCAGAGCCCTTTGCTATAAATAGACAATCCATCGTAAATTAAATTATTTTCATTGTGAATTCTAGACTCAGGTAGGCAATGTGATGCTGTAAAAATGGTTCTTAACTAGGAAGCAGACTCTTGGCCTCAATGGTAGCTCTGATGCTCATTAAGTACGTGACCCAGTTCATTAATTTCCCATCATTGGGGCCTGCCTCTTTGCTCAAGCTATCCATTTTTTCTTTCCTTTTACTTCTCAGTACATCTCACTCAAGGCCCTGACTGAGCTTGTCCTTACTCAGCAGCCACATTTTCTAACTTACTCCTATCTGGTTGCTATTTTTTCCAGTTTTTCTTGTTTATTCACTCCAAACTCTGCCGGATATATTTTCTATATTAGGAGCAGGGGAACAAAATCTCACTATATGTAAATTTAAGCATACTATCCCCTCAATGACCATCTGTCAAAGATTGACTACACATATCACAGGAAGGCCTAATACTTCACCGCAGTAATGGCAGCTACAGGAACTAAGAATTCCTAGCAGCTAACCTGTCTTTTAAAAGCTACAAAAGTCCAATACTTTTGTTAATTATCACATTTTTTCTGAATACGTTGTCTACTTAATTCTAAATTTATTGTATTTTATACTAGCCTTTGACTTCTCTTTCTGCATATTAACACAACTCAGTATTTCTTAACATTTTCTTAGAAATTCACTCATCATCCTCATTCTGAACACCTTCCAGGAATTCAGCTGTGGTCTATTTGTGTTTTTTTCCTCTTGGGCTGATTTAATGCAGGTGTTGCTTCCTACAAAGGTATCCAGTATTCAGCTTTGAAACAGAGATTTATGGCTAGCACTTTTTCATGGGGTGTAAGAAAACATGAATTCAAAATGAATACAAAAGAGATTGAACACGAATAACAATGTTTTTAATATTTATTTGTTTGGGGGGAGAGGAAGATAGACAGAATGGAAAGGTCAGGGCCTCTAGCCACTGCAAATGAACACCAGATTCATGTACCACATCGTGCATATGGCTTAAGTGAATATTGGGGAATCAAACCTGAGTTCTTAGGCTTCACATGTAAGCACCTTAACTGTTAAGCCATCTATCCAGCCCCACTAATATCACTTTTTAAGGCATAGCCATTAGAAATCATCTATTTTTTAGTTGGGAGAGATGGTTTGATGGTAAAGGTGCTTGCCTGTCAAGCCTAACAACCTGGGTTTTATTCGCCAGTACCCATGTACAGCCAGTTGCACAAAGTGATGAATGCATCTGGAGTTTGAAGCAGCTGGAAGCCTTCTTGTACCCATTCTCTCCCTCTCTCTCTCTCTCTCTCTCTCTCTCTCTCTCTCTCTCTCTCTCTGCTTATAAATACAAATAAATGCTAAGTAAATAAGTAAGTAAGCATAAAAAATAAAATAAATCATATTTTTCATATAAAACAGTAACAACTGTGATATTTTGTCTTTATTTTTGATTCAAAATAGAGATGTCAGTCAGTTAGCAGAATAGAAAATAATGGTGAATTCTTAATCTGAAACTGAAACTAAGTGAAAGCCAACACACACCCCTCACCATGGAGGTAATACTCAATGGCCAGGAAAATCATATTGCTCAGAAATTTAGGTTAATAGATGCCAGTTCAAAGAAGATAAAATATAAACTAATAAGTTTGAGAGCCAAAAAGTAAATAAAAATTTGAAAAGTGAGAAGTACTTTGGAATGATTAGATATTAGATCCATGAAATAACTACACATAAGTAGCTTTGTTTTTCCCCAAAGTCAATGTCAGTGTGTAGACTGAAAATTAATAGTCAAAAAGAAAAAGCCATGTTTAACATGTGATGTAGACAACAAGGGTTGCTATAATCTGATATATACTAAAAATCAGCTACAGAATTGTAGCAAAGAAAGAATGTTTTGAAGTTAATATGTGTCCCCTTCCTAGAACAATGGTATCTTCCATGTCAGTATTGACGGGCTTATTGGTATCTCTGTGCTTTGCTCCTTTTTTTTTTTTTTTTTTTTCTTAGCAATAGACTTTGAGGTTGACCCATAGAATTTTCATTTTCAGCTATTTTATTACTCTATGGATTTTAAACAGTACAGTAATAAACAAAAAATATAGGTATCAGTGGTAGTTTTAATCGGATATCCCCTATAAAATCATGTGTTCTCATCACTTGGTCCCCGGTGGTGGTCACTTTGGAGGTGGAGGCTTGCTGGAGGGAGTGTGTTGCTGGGGATGGGCTTAAGGGTGTTGTAGCCAGCTTTGCCTTGACCGAATTTGGTTCACTCTCTTGCCACTGTTTTTCTACATCTGTGGCAGAGGCGATGTCCAGCTTCTGCTCATGCCATGTTGTTCCCCTGCCATCATGAAGCTTTCCCTTGAGACTGTAAGCCAAATAAAACCCTTTCCTCCCACCAGCTGCTTTAAACTGTGTTTTGTCCCAGCAATGAGAAGATAACTACAACACTATCTAACCAGAAAATCCTGATCATTACTTTAAAAACAGATGAAAGAATTAGGGGGTGTCTGGGGAACAAGAAGAAAGCATTGTTAGTTGGGAATTCAGACAGATTGCTCTTGAGGGCAATTCCAGAAGGTTTCAAATGGAATGGGCTGACAGTAAGGAATGTCCAATGGCACCATTACCTCTGGCCCACTATTCATTTCCTTGGCCACCAATAGTCGGGACCCATCTGAGATTCATGCATCTTCTGCTTGGTACCAGTTCCTAGTGTTTAGAAGCTGATGGAGACCTGTGAATTTCATCTCTCATGGCACAAAGGACAAGTGCACAGCCCAAGATCAGGCCGCCTGTGTCCTGACAGCACCCTCCCTCCGGCTTTCTCTTCGCTCCTGCTGGCTGGTTGGGTCTCTATGATTATTTCCCCAAAACATCCTTCCTACACAACAGCAAGTTTCCCATCCTTTTCTACAGAGCGATAGGGTTTCTCTGCCAACTGAGATGACAGATTGAATTTACTTCTTCATTTTGCCTATCTACATGGTGGTTTGCTTCAGATGTCCCTCATAAACTTAACCTGTTTTGAATGCTAGGACCCCGCGGGTGGCAATTTGGGAATTGGAGCCACCTGGAGTTGGTATGTTTTTGGTAATGGGGTTATAGATATTATAGCCAGCTTCCCCTTGACAGTACTCTGCATAGTCTCCTGCTGCAGTTTTTCACCTGATGTTGATCAGGCATTGATGTCATGCCATCATTCTCTCCTGCCATCATGGAGCTTCCCCTGGAGTCTATAAGCCATAATAAACCCTTTCCTCCTATGAACTGCACTTGGTTAGGTTCTTTGTACAGCAACTTGAAACTGACTACAATAGTATCCAATAGCTCATCTTTCAGATCTTGAGCCCCCAAACAAAAGATAATCCATGCTGGATGATCTTAATCTATCATCATCAAAAGAGTCTTTTGCAGAACAGTTCTACAAAAGAATAGCCATTACTCCTACTTGAGAAAATACTTTAATTTTTTAAAGTAACGTATGTATGCTTCTGAGAATATGAGAAGATTGATCATTGAATTTTCCAGAACTATAGTTCAGCATTCATTTTGTGCTTGAAATCTGACAATCATGAAAGGGAACCGTTATTGGAGGGGCAATGTCATTTTGCTCTTTACTAAATTGCCTTTGCTTGTATCACATTTTCTCTTATGACATTTTTAGTCCACTTTCTCAGCAATGTTAACACACCCCTTGTTTCTTGGTCACTCTCTGAACTCCTGCTTTGGGCTATTTGTATATTGTAGGAGAACAATGGATCAATTCCATGTGACCCACGGGCATTTGTGTCATGCATCTTTTATCACTTGTGGACAGATTTTGCATTGCTTTGTGGTTTGCAATAACAATAAGTAACAGTGTATTCTCCTTTACTAGTCAAGGTATCCAAAGCACCTGAATAAAAAAGGTTGAGTTGATGATATGACCCTCTTATCTTGGGATAATAAGTTTGATTCACTGTTTCAAAAAAAGAGTTAAAATGAAACAAAAGTTAAGATTAAAATGGGAAATTGTGTAAAATTTAAGAGAAAGGTCAGAGACCACATCAAAGTCAAAGAGGAAATTGTCATTGATTTTAGTGAATTATTTGTACTTCTTCATTTTTTTTCAAATTTGTTTTTCTGTCCACTGTGAATTACTTATGGCTACATTTCCCCCTTTATTTCTGCAGCTTCCTGGCTATCTGGGTTTTGGATCTGCTGTGATGCTGAAGCTCTCCTTTTAGCTCATATATTATACCCTTCCCCATGAACTTGGGATGAAGGCTTCACAAGCAATGATTTTAATATTTTAATGGGCACCTCAAAAGATACCTTAACAAGCAATTTGACAGTAGGATATTCGCAATAAAGACTTTTCATTTTTCACTTAAAGAAGAACAGAAAACCACAGAGACCAGGTGCTTCAATCTTGTGGTGGCTTAAGTATTATTTTTAAATTAGGTTTATTGCATATTTTGCCACAACCTTGACAAAAATCACTTTCAGCTGATTGTGAGTTATTTTAATAATAAAAATACTATTTAATTGCAAGCACAAGTTATTTTAAAATTTTCTCTGGAGGAAGAAATCTCAGTTGCTAAATGAATATTGTGATTACACAAAATTTGCTGAGAAAGACAACATTGTGTTTTTTTTTTGTTTTTTTTTTTTTTTTTTTTTCCCCACAGGGCTTATGAGGATTCAAAAACTTCATTCCCTGGGCATCACAACTAAAGATCATCCAACAGTTTAAATCAGCCCTCAAGAAATCCATGCTTTCACCAGGGGGTATTATCTTAACTAATTAAGGGCAATGATTATACAGTATGGGATGAATTAGAACTGAGTAAAAAGTTTATTATAAATACATAATGAGTGGGCTGGAGAGATGGCTTAGCGGTTAAGCGCTTGCCTGTGAAGCCTAAGGACCCCGGTTCGAGGCTCGGTTCCTCAGGTCCCACGTTAGCCAGATGCACAAGGGGGCGCACGCATCTGGAGTTTGTTTACAGAGGCTGGAAGCCCTGGCGCGCCCATTCTCTCTCTCTTCCTCTATCTGTCTTTCTCTCTCTGTGTCTGTCGCTCTCAAATAAATAAATAAAAAATATTTAAAAAATACATAATGAGTATTTCAAAATGGAGAATTATTAATGCTCCTTTAAATATCACAAATTTGTTGGCTTATTGTTGTTTCTAGGAAAAATTAAGTTTGACTAGACAGTTTATACTATAGTTGTTCCGATGTCCTTTAGTGAAAGAATGAAGAGATAGATGAAAAGGGTACTTTTGCCATTTCCAAGTTGTACCATCTGACAAGTTGCTCCCGGTCTCCAATATAGTTGCCCTGTCCAAAACCCCAAGAGAGTCACCTGAAAGGACTTATTTGACAGAGTGAACATGTATAAACCATCAAGTAGTACTGCGTTCTGCTAGCGGACATCTAGTGAGCCTTGTTTCTTCCATAGAGTCACATTGTGCTTTTCCATCTGAATCTGTGCAAATCACGGGCTCATACTTGTGTATAACCAGATCACTGAAGGATAAGATTGATCATCACTTGTACTTTTGTTTTTATTCAGTTTAAGAAGATTGCTCACTAATGTTCCTGTTCAGAGTGTTATACTCAATCACTTGTCCTTCCTTCATTCCTTCCTTCCTCCCTTCTTTCCTTCTTTCTTTCCTTCCTCCAGCCCCCTCTCTCTCACTTTTTGAGACAAGGTCCCACTCTGTAGCCTAAACTGATTTAGAATTGCTGGTGTAGCTCAGGCCTGCGTTTATCTTACATCAATCCTCCACCCCCAACCTTAGAAGTGTTGTGATTACAGGGATAAGAATGGTTGCATGTTTTGTCATAAGGCTATTTTTGTGTCAATGGCCTTCAGAGTCGAAAAGACTTTTAATTTTCCCAAACTAAGTAATTATGAATAAAATTTATTATTTTAAGAAAATGCAAAGTGAATGGGGATATATTTTTTCTTATTATTCATTTAGGACACTTTATCCTAGGTATGAAAATGTGTCAATTTACCAAGTTAGGACCCATTCTCCCTAGAAACCCCTCCCTTGGGGTGTCATGCATTGTTACATAATCACAGGTTGCCATAGAACATAAATTTAGTTACGCTTGATATAAGTTATAATTTGATTGCTTGAGATGTCATTGGTAACAATTACACATAATACAAAGATTTTTTTGCATTTACATCAACATTACTCAGGTATTTAATTTTTAAATTTATTTTAGAAACAAATAGAGAAAGAGGTAGATAGAGAGAGAGAGCATGGGCACACCAGGGCCTTCAGCTGCTATAAATGAACCCCAGATGCATGCAACTACCTAGTGCATCTGGCTTACATGGGTCCTGGAGAGTAGAACCTGGGTCCTTTGGATTTGCAGGCAAATGCCTTAATCACTAAGCAATCTCTTCAGCCTTTCTCAGGTATTTTTTTAAAGTATTGTATTTTTATTTTTATTTATTTATTTGACAGAGAGAAAAATGGGGGAGAGAGAGAGAGAGAATGGGTGTGTCAGGGCCTCCAACCACTGCACACAAACTCCAGATGCATGTGCCATTTTGTTCATCTGGCTAATGTGGGTCCTGGGGAATAGAACCTGGGTCCTTTGACTTTGCAAGTAAACACTTTAACCGTTAAGCCATCCCTCCAGTCCTCAGGTATTTTTAATTAAGTCCCTTTGGGTTGCTAGTTATAGCAGGACCTTTAAACTTCCCCTCCTTTTCAGACAGGATCTTGCTATAGGTAGTCCAGACTGATGTCAAATTTACAAATCCACTTGATTCACCAAAAAATACCCAGTCGGGGGCTGGAGGAATGGCTTAACACTTAAGGTGCTTGCCTTCAAAGCCAAAAGACCAAGGTTCAATTCCCCAGGACCCATGTTAGCCATATGCACAAGGGGGTGCATGCATCTGCAATTCGTGTGCAGTAGCTGGAGGCCCTGATGTGCCCATTCTCTCCCTCTCTCTCTCCCTCTCTCTCTCTCTCTCTCTCTCTCTCTCTCTCTCTCTCTCTCTCTCTTTCTCTCTCACACTCTCTCTGTCCCTCTTTCTCTGCAAATAAATAGATAAATAAATAAATAAAAATAAAATATTTTTAAAAATCCCTAGTTACATTACTAGTAACTGCAAGAGTATCTAGTTAGAAAACTTAATTTTATATTCTTTGTGTTTTTAGATGGGATGCTTGACTCTCTGTATATCCACCATACTCCCAACTGATTTTAAGCCCATCATTTTACAGACAAACTCTCAAGTCACTGTCCTTCATCCACTTTGGTATGATTCACCATAGTAAATCACAAAGCTAAGATTAAAATGAGTCTATATCATTTCACATACTAAGGGTGAATGATTGTCCCCTCCAAGCTTCATTTTTGCATTTAATTACTGCTATAATAGAATTTCTAGGTTTAACCTTTAAAGAAATAAGTATGTAAAAAGTGTTCCAACTTTATGAATGGAGTGCTAATGCCATTATTGTAGGTGGGGTTGGCCTCTTTGTCTCTATGTCCTCTCTATTCTGATATGTTATTCCTTCTGTCATGTGACTTAGCAGAATGCTCTTGTCAGATGCCCTCCATATTGCAGTCCTTAGCCATGGAGATTCTATGACAATGACTTTCTGTCCATTGTGCTTTTCAATGTGTAGTGTTCTGTGCTAGCAGTGTAAAACAGTATAAACATCACATTAAATTTTAAAATTACTTTATGTATCAGATTACTACTTTCTCTCCACTATGAAAATTATTAAAACAAGAGCTATGTCTTCAAAGCTTGCTATGCCTCTGCAAAGATAAATATCAATGGCATACCTGCTATATAACAGTAAAATCAAGAGAGCGGGTGTCTGCCAAGTTAATTCAGTACAAGTCCTCTCCAAATCCAATGATGCAGAGTGGTCAAATAAGGTTTTCAGTGGAGACTTGGGTCTACAGATGGATATGATGTCATCACTGATTGCCCATCTCATCTAATTTCCAACATAATAGTCTCATAATATTAGTGACAGTAAAGATCAAGGCAGATAGGCTCAATTTCAAGCTAATAATCTTGGTTAATAAAATGTCAAGATGAGATGCTCATAACAAAGTGAAAACAAAGTCAATGCATTCAATATAATTTAATTAGCTGTGTGGTAATACTCAAAATACCACACTCGTTTCCTCACTCAAGATAGAATGTTACTTGTAGAATCACCACTGCTTCAGCAAATAAGTGAATAAGTTTCCGTATAATTTCAACTGAAGCAAACATGAGAGAGTTATGGAGCTCAGTTGCAACTGAAATTTCCCTAAAACTAAAGTATTGCCTTATTTTTTTAGACCTGGATAGGGAACTCTAGAAACTATCAAAAGACATATATTTCCATGAATGTAAGAAATCTAAGCCACTATTATCTGATACTGACATTTATCAGTGGCTACATAAAATCTCATAACTTTATTTGCTCAACAAATTAGTCATGGTTATTTACACATTCCGCTGAATTTGATATTACTTTCTGATGTCTTCATCTCTTCTTTCTTTACTCAACCTCAACTATCAAGTTACCACATTACCCAATAAACTCAACTTTATAAGGCTAGTTTTTGTGTAAAATTAGCACTATTTTCAGGTATTAAATTACTTTTCAGTACCACTGGGAATTTACCAACACACACACACACACACACACACACACACACACACACGCACACACATACACATTTTAAATTGAGGTAAAATATGCATGAGTCTCTCCTAATCTTCAAATGAATTGTGAATACCAGACACCAAACACTGTGCTTATACAATTTTTGTAGTTTTGGGCCCTAATACTGACATCCCTGTCACCATACCCTTTGCCTTAGGGTTTGTAGGTTCTCTCTCACTAAGAATTATCCAGTTGACTTTTTTGGCCAAAAGCAGATTTGATACTGAGGCTAGGCACATCATTTGCATATTTCTATTTCATTGTTTCTAAGATTGACTATTACAAAAAGCTTGGAATAACTTGAGAACAAGCCTGAATTATCCTGTAAAATAAATAGCAAACAAACATATGAGGAAAAAAAAAAAAAAAAGATAAATCATCACAGCCAAGGGCTCGGGCATGTGAAAACATAGGCAAGTCACTCTAGATCATTCAGTCAAGCAAACGGAACTCCAAAGACTATGAGAAGTAATGAAGGGTTGTGCATTTAAGCCACATTGGCTAAAGAGTTGGAAATGGCAGATAAGTGATACACATGCATGGGTATTTTACAAAGTGTATTTGAACTAGCCTTTTTACATTTTGTTACCAGTCCAGCCAGCAAGTAGTGACTTATCCAAATTTTCTCTTAGGAAGAAATAATATCATCAGAGCAAACATTCATGCCACAAGTAAAACTAGGAAATAACGTAGGATCCTTTCTATAGATAGATAATTTGCATAATTATGTCAACCTAAATGACTGAAATTATGAAAATTTGACTTTTCTTCTGGAAAGCTTGTTAGCCATGTTATCAACTATTTAATTTTTTTTTCTCTCTTTAATCCATGTTGAAAGTAGATAATTAATGATTCTTCCACACTTTCTGTCTCGAGGATAAATGCAAATATAGAATTAGAGATGTTCTAAAGAATGTTGCCTGCACATGGGGAATGTGTCTTGTCTAAATGACACCATGATTATCAATTACAGAAGCAGACAAAGAACAGGAGCCTGGTCCCAACCCCCAATGACATCAGGGATGGCTCACGTGACCTTGAACCACTAGCTTCATTTCTGGTTGATTACATCAGCGAGATAAGAGATCAAAGAAATCCAGGGACATTAGGGATAGGATGTAGATTCCCAAGGACAGGAATTAAGAGATGGGCAGACCTGACCAAATCCAGCCTCAGCCATTTCTAATGAGCTTTCTAAGTTTGTTCTTGTTGTTTTCTGAGTTTATTTTGATTTGCAAAGCAGACTAGTACCTTTTTAAAAGAGCTGGTACATAAGCTAAATACAATTTACTATATTCTCTTATCTCTGGGTTTCTGAATATTTTAAGAAGTAAGAGTAGATGAAGAAGCCAAAATATTCTTGCTATGGCTGAGAAACAGGAAGTTGTGAGAAATAGCTGATTGAGCCTCCTAAGGAAACACAGAACTAAGCAAACTACCCACAGATAGAAAGAGCTAGGGTGGAGCAGGAGTAAGTCAATGACAGTTTGGGTGGCTTGTAGCTTAGTATAGAGCAAGAGAAAAAAAAAAAATGCAGACTTTGGAGGAGTAATTTTCTTCCAAAGAGAGATAAAAGGAAGGGCTCAGGGAAAAGTTTATACTTCATAACTTACCCAGGAGCTGAATAACTGAATAACCTCCCCTCCCCTTGGCGGGGTGGGAAACTTGCAGAGCTTCACTAGTGCAACTGAATAGCTTTAAAATGAGAAAGTAGCTGGTCATTACTCCAAATCCAGAAGTAATGATGATTATTTTTATAAACGTCACTCTGCTGTTAAGACTTGTTGAATTTTGAGATTATTTGACCTGAGTTTACTGCCACAGTAACTCACCTAAGATTTGCAAAAGCCAAAGTGTTTTCTGTGTTGTACTTTCTGCATATTCCTTTCTAGGATACTAGTTAAAATCTTACCCACACAATTAAGAAGATGACTATTAGTTCTATGTTTTCAAATTCAGTTAGACTAAAATGCGGATGATGACATCATTCTGCTAGACATTGCATGTTGACATCCATGGTGGTTTGATTCAGGTGTCCCCTATAAGCTTAGGTGTCCTGAATGCTAGGTTCCTAGCTGATGGAGATTTGGGAGCTAACGCCTCCTAGAGGCCGTATATTGTTGGAGGTGGGTTTATGGATGTTGTAGCAGTTTCCCCTTGCCAGTGTTTGGCATACTGTCCTGTTGCTATCGTCAATCTGTTCTTGGCCAGGAAGTGATGTCTACCTACTGCTCATGCCATTAGTTTCCCTGCCATCATGGAGCTTCCCCTCCAGCCTATAAGCCAAAATAAACCTTTTTTTTTTTTTCCCACAAGCTTCTCTTGGTTGGGTGATTTCTGCCAGCAATGTGAACATGACTGCAACATCTGAAAACAACCACATTAAAAGCAGAATGAAGGGAGGCATGGTGACATATACATGGAATTCCAGCACTCAGGGGACTGGGGTTAGATAACAACTATAAAATTCATATCCATCCTGGGCTACACTGTGAGATGCTCTCTCAAAACAACATCAACAGAATAAAAGAGGAGTTGGTACAGCAACAACACATGGCTAAAATCAATGGTCTAAAGACTTGGAAATTTATCAATCATTAGTATATGTCATTTTCCTATCTGAAACCAATTCTTTTGCAGGTTTAATGTTTTCTGAAATGTATAAATATCACAAATATAAACCAATTACCAGATTTCCAGCAATTAAGATCAGTTTGGCCAAAAACCATACTATTTGTATAATCCCTAAATAGAAAATTTTACCTAATGGTTCTGTTCACAGCTACTTTTGTGATTTTTAAAAAATATTATATGTGTGTCTTAAAATCTTAGTTCCATCTTAGAAGCTAAATAACACATGCCCTTCCTGTCACAATATGTCTTGAGGTTTCAATAAGCACAGTATGGAAGTGCTTTGCAGAAATGCCAATACTAACAGAATCTTGAAATTACTTTGGATGGGTTTCTAATCTTTTTCTAAACATGTCTCAAATTTCTATGTGTGGGTCACTGTTTTGTTTTCTTTTTTTTTTTTTTTCTCTACTCCTAACACCTGGAAAGAAATGATGTAAAGGCAAACTTCTAACTTCATACACAATGTAGTAGTAAAATCAACTCTTAAGAAGGAGAAAGAAATAAGAAAGGATTTTTTTGTGTGTGATAGTTTACACTGATTGACAATTTGTCAAGACCTAGGTTCACCTGTAAGGGACTGTCTAGATTACTTTAGCCTCTGGGCATATTCCTTGGAGATTCCCTCGATTTCTTTCAGTGAGGTGGGGAAACACACTTAACTGGGGAACATATCATGCTATAGACTGGGGTCCTGGACTGTGCAAAAAAGAGTTGTCTGAGGATGATTATTCATTCCTACTTATTCATTCATTTTAGAGAGAGGGAAAACATGAAAACAGAGAGAATGAAGCATACAGAAAATGGGTATGTGAGGGCCTACTACCATTGCAAACAAAGTTGAGACACAAGTACCACTTTGTGATTTACATAGGTGCTGGGGAATCACACTTAGCCATTTGGCTTTGCAAGACAGTGCCTTTAACCAATGAGCCATCTCTCCAGCCCTTTGAGCTAATTTTTGTTACAATTCTAATAATAATGAGAAGGTGTGGTAGTTTGATTCTGGTGTCCCCCATAAACTTAGTCCTAAATTCTAGGTTCTAAACTTGTTCTAAATTCTATGTTCCCAACTGATGGAGATATGGGAGTTGGCACATCCTGGAGGCAGTGTGTTGTTGGGGGTGCACTAATGGGTATTATAGCCAGCCTCCTCTAGCCAGTGTTTGGCACACTTTCCTGTTGCTATTGTCCACCTGACGTTGGCCAGGAGGTGATATCCAACTTCTGCTCATGCCATCGTTTTCCCCTGCCATCATGAGCTTCCCCTCAAGTCTCCAAGCCAAAATAAACCTTTATTTTCCCCTTACAATCTGCTCTTGGTAGTGTGACTTCTGCCAGCAATGCAAACCTGACTGCAACAGAATACAACAAACACACATTTTTAATACAGAGGGATCTGGATACAAAGTGTGCTGGGTAGAAATTTTGATTTAATACCCACAACATAGTCAGCTGAAAATGCACAGATATGGGTAGAGAATAAATTTACCACCTTTAAATGTGAAAATAAACTCTTTTGAGTGTACCTTAACAAGAAGGTGATAAACGTTGATCCATTGTTTTTGTACAATTAGCTCATGCTCAAATCTCAGCAGCTATTCTAAGAAGAAAATAAATAATCCATGTGGAAAGAGCTTATGTGGTAGTTTGAATGGATGACCCCCAATAGATTCAGGAGTTTATGGAAGCTTGTAATTTAGATCTCCAGCCATGTGGCTGGCGGAGGTGTCATTGTGAGTGGAACCTAGGGTCCAGCCCTAAGGTGTTATTGGGGTGGCTCTGAATTCTGAAATAAGGTATGCAGAGAGCACTCTGATTTCTGCCTGTGGCTTCCTGCTGTTTATCTGCTGGTTTCTGCTCTTGCTTTTGGTGGTGGGTTTTCTCTTTTTCACTGTGATAGTTCTTACCCTGGATCTGTGAGCTTCAAATGAATGCCGTTTCTCCCATAAACTGCATGTGGTTTGGAAGTTCATTGCAGCAGCATTGAAGCTGAAGTGATAGCACAGATTCCACACATGCGGGATGTCACACGTCTTGTGTCTGTCTGTTTTCTCTTTGTATTTTGTCCTCTAAGTCTGTCACCTAGGTGCAAACAACTATTTTTTGAAGGTTGAAATCATTTGCTGTGCCAACTGTATGTCACATTTTCTTTGTCCACTCAACCCTCTACTGACAAATTGTTCATTTTAAGTGTTCTGGCCGCAAAATGGAAACAAAGCAAACAAACAAATCGAAACAACCATAAACCATAGAAACAATAAATATAGATGGTGAAATGTTTGGAAGTGATGGAGAACCTGCTCATAGTCACCATGGGAAACATGTTGGTTCATTGCTATATACATGTCTCCAAACACATCGTGTTGTGTATGTTAAGAATATGCTGAATTTAATTATGAACCACATCTCAAAAAGCTAGTAAAAAGAAAAGAAAAGAAAAGGGAGAGAGAGAGAGAGAGAGAGAGAGAGAGAGAGAGAGAAAGGGAACTCACTTTGCAAGAACAGGGCTGGCTTCTGGTCCCACAATGTTAGAATATCCTCGGGCAGAGGGTGGAGGGCACAACAAAGGTCTTTGAGTCCCCACTCAGCGTTAAAGATGCAAAGATGCCTTCTAATAGGAGGGCATGCTATAATTTTATTTTAATGCTTTCAGTAGAATGGTGCCACTTAGTTCAGCTTTTAATGTGGCCTTAAATTGCTATTTTATTACCCTTGTTGACATTTGGAAGCATGAAATTAGCAAATCACATTAAAGAAGCAAACAACAGCAACAACAACAAAAACTAGCAAAAACTTCAGCCTAATTAAACAACCCAGCATAAACCACAGGTCTGAGTAATGTTCTTACCTTAAAACATTGAGCATATATTTATTTTAAGATTGCTTCCCTCATAACAGATGAATTTGTTTCATGAATAACTGCATATTCTATTACACTGCACATGCAGGCATTTGTGATGACCTTGTACAATGCCTTGCAGTTATATTGTGTGGGAGAAAAAGGATAGTTTTGTAATACTTCAACGTCCTTATAAGAAATAAGTTTCCTCTTGACTCCACTCCATAAAGGCATCCTGCTTTCTTTATTAGGTAGATAAAAGTTCCTTGTCAATACCTTCACCTAGTAAGGCACTCCCTCCTCTTATACCAGCAATATGTTTACTTCATGTCAAAGTATTTCTTTAGTTACAAAGTGAGAGCTATTTCAGTCATGACATGTTTATCCTAACTGACAATGAAGAGGGTAGGCAATTGCATATTCTTGTTTAATCTAAAGGCAGTAACATAAGACAAAACAGCATGTTTGCCATTCCTACTCTTATTAAATAAATAAGGCAATGTAAAATATTCATGTAAAGAGTGTGTGTTTCAAGCCCAGCTTTTTATAGCATACCTTTTTATATTTGGCTCTTTGCTATCTATTTCTCCTTTCTAGGAATGCTCTAATTACTCGTTTAGAAATGAGCGCTTCCTTCCTTAGCATCTGGCTTGTTGCTCTGTCATCAGAGGTTATTTCTCTATGCACTGAACTTGGGCGAACATGAGGATCCTGTCATTCATTTTGAATCTGGAGGAAAAGATCAGATGAATTACCATTCTTACAGCTTATGTAACAAGTGGCATCTTGGACACTTGGCTCTGTATTTTAAAATTTACTAAGAGAGTGACACTTGACAAGCTGCTTAATCATTCAGCCTCAGTCCCCTCATTAACTAGTGGGGGGTATAATAAAACCAAATTCATAATGATGGCAATTAAATAAGCTAACAGACATCACACTCTGTAGTTTACAGAGCCTTGTTCCCAGGTGGTTCTCTACATTCTAGTGTAAGGAGTCACTGGTGATCTTCCAAGATGTCATCTGTGATTCTGGTTCCCATAATCGGTAATATTTTCCATTGCATGCTTAAGAGTGAAATGGTATTGTTTCTGGGTAATTTTTAATTTAAGAACATTAAGATACAGAAATTAGTCACCAAAAGAGATTGACATGTAACCTCTAGAAATGAGACAAATATGGACTCTGAATATTAAAATTTGGAAAATATCCATTGGTTCCATTCTATATCACATGCCACTACCATAAAGCTAGCGATATAATGTATTTCTTCTTCTCACATGTAAACCCAGGCCTATGAAAAATTTAATATCATTTGAGAGTCTCCTAAGAATAGTAATGCAATTATGGTCAAAATTAAAGCATCTTTCATCTTTTGGATATAAAACCTAATGCACAAAACAAAGACTTTAATAAAAACACAGAGAAGAGAGAAAGTTATTAAAAGAAAATGGTAATGGATTATATAAGAGAACAAATTATTAATAGGAAAAGGGAACAGATTATATAAAACAGAAAAAATGGAATGATTTAGTAGGCTTTGCAAAATGTAGGTTTGCAATGCATTTTGATGATTCTATCATGAGTAGTTTTACACTTCCAGATGTCTGTCACAGAATTTTATTTATGAAATGTGGGTCACTCAATAGGAATATGACACAGACTACACTTCTTAGGAAACAGAAACATAGAATCACACTAAGTTTAGAAATAAGTTTAATTTCATTAGAGTGCTTTCAGAATGTCTTATAGAGATGGTTTTCTGATATAGTTGGGCTCAGAGACTCATAGCTGAACTACCAATCCTAAGAAAGGACAGACAGAACTATGAAGAGGAACTTCAATGCTCTTACCACATGTCAAGGGACTCTTCCTCTATGTTGCCAAGCTCAGGCCGTGTAAGGGAAATTTGAGAGAGATTTATGTACCTATTATCTTTGTCCTGGTTTGGGCCAGGTGGGCAGAACATTCATAGTAAGACTATAGAGATGACAGTCCTGTGAGACCTTGAAGTGAAATACATTATTGAAAGGTTACAACAGTGATGACCCCTGAACATGGTAACAGGTTTATCCAGTGAAATATTTTCATTTGTTCTCAATGTAACTTGTCCATTTTTACTTTTTAAGGGGAATATAGCAATATGTTAGGTTTGTAAGTAGAAACTGATAAAAATTTAAAAGGAAGGGGTCTGAGTCTTCATTGTGAAGTTTAATGGCACTTACAATCTGGAGAATGGTCTGTGATACATGTATCAACTACCTGCAACAACTGAATCTCAATAATTAAATTTCATCTGCCCTTGATTATGAAATTACAGTCAGTAGCCAGAGCAGAGAGGTGAAGAGACTGCATAGACTAACCTTCTATGGCACAGAAAATATCACCAGTAAAATAAATAGGATCTACAAAAATAGATAAGATCTTTGTTTGTGTTAATGAAAAATATAAAGATTTAAAACAATAAAACCATAAACCACATGAAAATTAAACAAGTGGTTGCACAGTGTTTAGCTTATGCTAGCTCATTTTCTAGCTGGAAATTAATTTAATCACCCTAAAAAGCCACAAGGTGATTATTAGTAACTGTGTTGTGCATGAAGAACGCTGAGAAAGAGGATGATTTAGTCCGCTATCCAATGTCATAGTATGAATCAAATTAAATTGGATACAAGAATTCTGACTACAGATGTGGTTCTGTTTCTGTACCTCCTATCTCAGTGAGACTTTCCTATGTATTCCTGTGAGGAAGTTAGCTCAAGCGATGTCGTAAATCTATGACCCACTGAACATTTCACCCAAGGAGATTCTTGTGACTTCTTCTAGATGATGGTCTTATGAAGCCCCATGGAGACAAGAGATGCTGGAATTACTATGACGAGGAATCTGATGTGAACAAATTTTGCCTATAAAACTCCCTGAGAGCTTTTTGTATCTCACCTCAAGACATCCTCAGTGCCACCTGTACTTTTTTTTTTCTACTGAAAAAATACAATGTCAAGATGTTCTTATATCAGCACTTTAGTATTCAAATTGTCAAGTTGTATGTGACAAAAAACTCCCTTAAGGATGTATGCTACAGCAAGTGATTTTGCAAATAACTGTCCAAAGCTTATGTAGTCTATAAGCAGGTATTCAACTAAGATGTAGAAAGTTACCAAAGATTTAACAAACAAAGAAGTCTAATGCTCTATGTGTATTTTTAACTATAGACTGTTGGTAATGATGTTAGGGGAAAATAATAGGGTTGTATAAAATTCATCTGTAAATGTTAAATCATATGACAAACTTAAGATGTTTATTTAATAATTAACTACACATGCTCTGAATAAACTAACATATCAACTGCAATTTTTTTTCAAGTTATAGTTGCTACTTTGCTAAGGAGAGGACAAGGATTGAACCTCACCACTAATGAAGATAATCAGTCTTAAGAATATATACCGATCACACTACCATTTATGCACACTTCAGTGCTCAGTAATACAGAAAAGCAAATGTATATGATACATGTCCACAGTTCAGATTATACTCTTTTGGTGTATTAGTGTGTGTGTTTGTGGGGGGTTGTGCATGTGTGTGTTTAGGACATTCAAGAAGTAATTTTTTAGAAACAAATATTTATTTTTAGACCTCAGCAAATATTAACTATTAATTCTATGTTAGGTAGAGCACCAACAGACAGAATTTATCAGGAAATGCAAACAAATTTTGAGGAGCTTACACTTTACACTGGAGAATATGTTTATCTGTATAAAAAAAGAAAAGAAAAAGAATAACCTTCAATAACATAAAATCTTATATAAAATATTTTTTTTTCTACTTTGAAAGTAATTGGGAAGGATGTTGGAATACAGGAAAAATGTTCATCTGCTAATGCTGGCTTTCCATAATTTATATTTCTTTCCTCACAGATACCTCATCTTTCAAGTAAATAAGGAATATAATTAATGGAAAGCTCAGAGGCATCATAATTAAATGAGATCAAGATCAAACTATCTAAGTTTCATCAAGTTATTTTCCCTTTCTTTGTCTTTGGATCCTTGTAAGTAAAATAGAATCAATACTACCTTGAAGAAATAGAGAGAGACATAATTATGTCATGCAATAGAACATTGTAGGAACTCAATAAATTATACAATTATGTCTGCTATTATTTTTCTTATTGCATGTGATAGTAATAAAATGTATTGATTGACTCTTTGGATATTTACCTCTTTGAGAATGTGAAATGAGGATTTCTTAGGTAATATATAAATTTAATGCAAAATTGTATTTTCTGCCAAATGACTTTAGGGGATACATGAATATGGAAGCTGTCTTTGATATAGTCTGATCATTGTCAAATGTGAAACAGGTCCAGAAGACTGACAGTTTCACTGGGAAGCTTAAAGAAAAAGTAAGTAACTCTGATTTAAATGCATTATTAGATTTGTATTAATTGTCTATGAAAATGTGGGCTTGAAAGATAATGCAGTTTTCATCACAAAAATCCCAGTGTGATTTTTGTGAACACTTTCATTAAAACATTTCAATCAAGTTTTGTGAATTTATCTGTGTACAATAGAGCCCAATACAGCTATTCTCTTCTTGAAAATTTCCATCAGTGGGGTAAAAAAATACATATTTGGCAACTTTCCTGAGATCATTCAAAGATGACAATTAGTTTCTTTTTAAAGTACAGTATTTTGTAGGAAATCTGTAAGTTACTTCAGTGAATGAATTACTGTTGTGCTTTATAAACTACATACAAGAGTAAAATAGGGGTCCCAATAGTTTTGAATTCGGCAGAAAAAGCAGAAATCTGCTGTTTGTTCTCTGTTGCTCAGTGAGATCTAGAAGTCCATGATCTATGATCTTGGGTTAGCAAAGAAGTTCAAAATCCTGTGAAGACAAATTTAAACCATGGACTGAAGCTGTCATTCAAGAACTGTGGAATTACACTCACCTGAGTTAAGTTCTAGAGATCAGTTTTTTTTCACAAGTGCTCAAATCATTACTATGCATGCAATGATGGGTGACCTTGGGGAATACAATCTGACCCTACTTTGCCAAGTGCACCCTGTGTAAGAAAACATGCCCCAAACCATGAGTGGTGCCTCATGCTCATAACCCCAGTGCTATGGAATCTGAAGCAGGTGAGCTGTATGAATTCAAGTCTGGACTACATGATGAGATCTGAGCCTTTCTGGGATGAAGTGTAGTGTAGTTTAACTCTTTTCATTAAAAGAGTGAAGAAGGAAGGACAGAAGGGAGGGAGGGAGGGAGGGAGGGAGGGAGGGAGGGAGGGAGGGAGGAAGAAAGGAAGGAAGGAAGGAAGGAAGGAAGGAAGGAAGGAAGGAAGGAAGGAAGGAAGGAAGGAAGGAAGGAAGGAAGGAAAGAAGGAAAGAAAGAAAGAAAGAAAGAAAGAAAGAAAGAAAGAAAGAAAGAAAGAAAGAAAGAAAGAAAGAAAGAGGGAAGGAAGAAAGAAAGAAAAGAGAATAAAGGGAAGGGTCAGCCATTATGGAAATTATACTGCATGGATTTTTAAAAGGAAGAAATTGAATAGATTTTCCCAAACTCGAAAATAATCACCTTCCTTAAAGCCATATGTTGTCATGTCATCATGAATATACAATACAATGAGTAGTTAATTGTGATATCATTAGCAGTGATACTAGTAATCTATTAAGAGCAATAGTAGTCATTTGAAATGTCCTCTCATCTTTTTCATCTTAAGTGCCCCCAAGAAGGACAGAGGTGGACAAAGTCCTTTCCATGACTTTTATTTCTTAAAATGTATTTTTAAAAATCCAGTTAAAAGCTTAAACAAAAATCTGTTAAAAAATATGTACATATCTTCAAATAAATTCTATATTTTACATATTTATTCATCCCAATAATTTTATTCCAAATATAAAAGTTGTTATTTTATGCTTTTATTAAAAGCATAAAGGATTGCAGCCACGGAGACTGAGTTAAACCCTGCTGAAACAAAAATAGAAAGATTTTGTATCTCTGTGTATTCTATGATAATAACTGGTTACCATAGATGTGTTAGCTTATGAGGGTAAAGGATTATGTGGCTCTCAGTTCTAAAGCTCCACAGTAAAAGGACACATTTGGAAAAGTTCTTGCTGGCAGAAACTCTGAAGAGCCTCAGATAGTACAGTTTGTCACATAAAGAAGGGCAGTAAACTTACAAGCTCAGGTCTCACTCTCTCTTATAAAGCCACTAATGCAATCCTTAGGGGCACCATCCTCCTGACCTCATAAAATTGCAGTTACCTTACAAAAGCTTCAGTTAATACTACTATAAAGGTTATTGTATCTTAGCATGGGGTTTA
This sequence comes from Jaculus jaculus, assembly GCF_020740685.1. Classification (NCBI taxonomy): domain Eukaryota; kingdom Metazoa; phylum Chordata; class Mammalia; order Rodentia; family Dipodidae; genus Jaculus; species Jaculus jaculus. The sequence goes on along the minus strand of NC_059108.1, from coordinate 132,394,915 downwards.
GAGGGAACAGACTTTTAGGCCATTTAGTGGTATTAGAAAAGTACAAATGATGTTGGGGGAAGATTTACCAGCTACAGTTTATGATAATGAGGCCCCCATACCCTGATAGAGGATGGGTAAGAGAAATACTGTCTTTCTTGATAATTTGTACTCAGTGAAAAGTTCTCATTCTTTTTGACTTGTAAACAAAATTTTTGGATTGTGGAACACTGACATCTTAAAGAAACAGATAAAACATAGAGTATTAGGTTTTCTGAATGTTCTTAAGAAACCTCCAATGTCTATATCAGGAAGAAACCTTTGCAAAGTTTAATAAAAAGAAAGAGACAGTTAAGTTTATCTTGGCCAACAGGTAAGAGCTAATAAATGTGGGCATTTATAAGTATCTAGAAGCAAGTTTTTCTGCTATTCTCATTGTCTATGACAAGTCTCATTTAAAATAATACCAGCAGGCTGGAGAAATCAATTAGCAGTTAAGTCATTTGCCTACAAAGCTAAAGGACCCAGGTTCAGTTCCCCAGGAACCACATTAGCTAGATGTGCCCAAGGGGGCACATGCATTTGGAGATCTATTGCAGTGGCTAGAATCCCAGGAGTGCCCATACTCTCTCTCTCTCTTTCTCTGTCAAATAAATAAATACATAAGTAAATAAAACCAGCCATTTTCCCCATCGTGTGTGTTTATGTTTATCCAACAGGAGTCTCAGTTTTTTGATCACCATGATATACTAGTGCCATGGAAATATTTTACATGAAATTACTTCTATGTTGTGATTGGACCAAAACTTATGAAGAGTGAGTGAGAAGAATGCTAAGAGCAAAAAAATGGAAAGTGGGTCTACGGAATGTGGCCTTCTAGATACAACATGACCTTTTACTCATGAACTACCAGCAGACTTGTTTGCCTGCTCAAGTCTGAACCTGTCAATCATACTTCATCATGGATGAAGGAGGGGTCCATGAGACCCAACATTTCTCAGCACAACAAGTAGCAACAGATGATACCTGGGTGAGAGGGAGGGTATGTCCTCAGTGAAGCCACAGGTGTGTTGACCATTCTCCACATGATTATGCAAGTAACACCAATTTAAATCAACGAGTCAGAAACAAACAATGCATGAAAATACTATGTACAATGAGAATAAGAAAGGTTTTAGTGTGAGAGGGAGGAGAGGAGGGTGGGTGATTGAGGGGAATGGGATCAAAATCCATTCCATACAGGTATGAGAGTGCCACAGCTAAAATAACAATGAAAACCAAACAAACGTTTCTATACGTACTCCACAGAAAAATTACCAACTGTGAATCTATAATGAACTTAATCATTATGTTGATAATACATAACAAATATTTATTTTTATATATACTACTGGTAGACTCTTCAAGTTTTATCTGGAAACTAGGTGTGATAACTTTGCAACCAGTTGTTTCTGTCAGTATATGGACAATGACATGATATATTCTCATAATTTGATTATCTTTTTCTCTTCTAGCCTCTAATGCACCAAGGGAGTCACTTGTGTTTCAGAAGAATCTAATACAGGCTATAGGCCTAAAAGTGCCATTAAAAACTGATTAAAGGGAGGTAGAGAGATTGCTCAGCGGTTAAGGTGCTTGTCTGCAAAATCTAATGGCCTAATGACAGAGTGGTGCATGCATCTGGAGTTCATTTGCAGCGGCTGCAGCCCCAGGAACATTCATGTTCTCTGTCTGTCTCTTCTTTCTCTCTTTGCTTGCAAATAAAGTAAAATAATTTTTTTAAAAATTGATAAAAGCTATCACTTCTATACATGAGGGTATTGATACTTTCGCAATATGACAAATTGGGTTTTACCCACATACGACAACACCTTTTCTATTCTCACCCCTCTGTAGTGCTGTGCTCCGTTTCTCGTGTTTGCATGTAACACTATCTGACCACTTAGTGTGGGGGCTGTCAGTCTTACAAGATGCTCGGTGCCTGTTCCCAGTTGCCACAACATCCTACGGAAATCGATGCAAAGCCACTGGTTTGTTAATAAATCTGCAATTAAAATGTCATGAATTTTGAATGAGGAATGATTTCTTTAAGTGTCACTGAGGACTCTGCCATAGTGGTGAAAGGAGAGAAGGACAGGGGAATCTTGGAGCTGCAGCTCTTTGCTCTGGCCCTTTGTTTCCATAATCATAAAAGTTAAAAGTACAAATTATGGACTGTTCTCTCTATTTCAGGTTCATCCAGAATAGAAATAGCCAGTGGATAAAACAACATGATTTTAAATGAAAATTTAAAGGTCTAAAATTAAATTTCATCATTAAATTGTATCTTGGGATAATTTATAAGCCCAAGATCCAGGTAAGTTCCATTCTACATAAATCTTGATAAAAATTAGTTTATTCTTGTATCCCTATAGTAATTTTTCTAGGAACAAAATAAAAAAAAAAGAAAGAAAAAATCCCAGCACATCCTTTAGTTAAGGCATCAAGGGTTAGTGACTCCTTTCACAATATAGTGAGTGGTACTTAACATTTATACCCTTCTCTAAATAAGACAGGAGAGAATTTTCACATCTCTAGAGAAAAGCATCATTTTATACACCGAGAGTAACGGATATTCTCCTTAGCCCCCAAATAGCTGCCATGAACTCCAGTCTAATGGATATTGGAGGAAATCCCAGATCTTTCCCATCATGCCAGTCATTAAGGCAAATTGACACCACTGACTGCAATGTATTCTAGCTCCTTCATTTCTCTTTTAATTTTGTGAAGCCTAGATTTTGACTAGGATCCACTCATTAGGATGTTTCTCTTCTGTTCCATGCAACATCCAACTAACTATGCCATTCATCTTTCTAGAATCCATTTCTTTTCCTTCTCCACATGTAAAACAGATTTTTTTACCATTATGTTCAATTAAATAATTAAAAGCATGTACTGCTTTTCTCTCCACTCGTCTATCCCAGCGGGTGATGTTTCAGTGTAGGTCTGAGGCACAGCCTGCCCAGATGCCCTGCGTTCTTGCATTAGCTGCTATCACCTCCTTTGTAACTCCAATATGTCATGGCATGCCCTAGAAGGACTTATCATTCTATCTTTAAATTCCTGTAGATTTTCAGCTATTAATTCATTGACAACACTAACATCTTACACTATTAAAAACATTTAGCTTATTCAGTTTTGTACTCATAGAAGAGAGAGGCCCATGATGCTCACTTTCCCTGTCTTTCTCTTCTGTTCAATGCATGACAGAATATTTTTTAGTAGATTTCACAAGTGCTGCAATGAATTACCAAGAAACAACATAATAAATGTCAATGATGCTGGCATTTTACAAATATAAACTGAATTCCTAAAAAAATGTTCATTTTACTTACACATGAGTTCTGATTTAATTGTCTATTGTGTGCATGATGCATTTATATAAACCTTATGTCAGTATTAAATCAAATAACTTTGCCTTGCCTTAAAGTTTATTTTCATTTTAATTATTCCCACACACAAAACTCCTAATCCGCTGAGGATTTTCAATCCTGGGCTAACTTTTCCAGAAAAAGCCACTTAAACAGCAACTCATCTCAAGAACAGCACAATGTGTTAAAGCAGCAGCACTGAGTGCTGGCCTGGCCTATGTTACAGCTATTCAGACTACCAAAGAGCAACTTCCAGAGTAAGTGGCATTCTCATATACTTCACAACCTTGGCTTCCAGCTTTCAAAATGGTTTGTTACCTACAAATAATGAAAGTTACATACAAGAATGAAAAGAAAAGTTTCTAGTGAAGATTATTTGAAACTCCAGCCATTCAAAGGAAAAATGCCTGTTTCTTGTTGCTGTGCAATACTGTGTAAAATAGATGATTTATTGTGTCAATTGTACAGATGTATTGAATCACTCCTCAAATATAATAAACTGTATGTAAGTACAAATGTGCAGTTACTAACCTCTTGATTGCCTGACTTCATTGTACAGTTCATTCTTTGGGGTGGAAATGAACTCATCAATCAGATGCTAATGTTTACTAGCACATGGCTTTCTTCTTTTGAACTGATGGCTTTCAGCAGCAAACCCACATGAAAAGCTCTGTAAGGATTGCTTGGATAAAACCTTTCCCCTTTTTTCTATATGACTCACAGGCAAAGTCTAATTCTAACACTTTGCTATTCTAACCAGACCAATCCAAAATGCAGAAGGATTTCAAAAATTAAAGGTCTCCAAAGTTACTTGAAGTCAACAACCCTTGTTGAGAAATTCACCCTGATCTATCTGAGGGGAACTTTTCACTCAGCTATGTAATAACCTCTTGTTCAAGAGTGTTGCATTTGAATTAAAGTAGGTGCATGTCTTTGATTGAAAGTACTGCTATTTCACTATGGCTGAAAAGAATTGTTTTCTTATGAAAAGCCCTGAAAATATATCCAAGTATGAGCTGCCTTCAGTTCAGAGAAGGTCCTCAGGAGGAAGTGGCCACCTAGAAAGAACTTGATCCTAGTGTCCCCAGCCCCCTCTCTTCTTCTTCCTGACTTCCATAGGCTTTCTTCAAAAGCAAACAGCATCTAATTTAGGATTTCTGTTTTACATGTGTGCAGTATATATGATGTAATATGTGTGATGTGTGTGGTTTGTGTACATGTGTATGGCCATGAGGAATCCCACCTGCAGTGGCTGACGATGAATATCAGGTGTTCCCATGATCACTGAGCCATCTGTTGCTTATTTCCTTACAGCAGAGTCTCTTACTGATTCCAGAGCTTGCCTTTAATGAGATCACTGATTCTCAGTTCTCCACTCCCTATAGGTCTTGGGTCATCGGCATGTGACCATGACCAGATGTAGTACGGGTTCAAGAGATTCAAATTGAGGCAGTCTCAGGACATTGAACCATCTATCTCTTCATTCCACTGTTGCAATCTTTTCATAGCATTCCTTCATTCTTAACTTTGTTCAAGAACAACAAATATTTTTTTTTTAAGTAAGCTCTACATTGTATATCTTGTCCTACTAGGCATCCATAAACATTTTCTGAAGCTGATAGTCAACCTCTGTACTGTAAAAACATTAGCATTTTTCCAAAATAGGCATCAGAAATATTTGACAATACTTTGTGTCTATTCTTCTCCTTCCAAACAAGCATTGAACACTTCTTTAATTTCTTTCTGTGCCCTCCTTCTGTCTATGAACAGGAACTTCAGTGGAAGATCATGGTTATCATAATATTCAGAGATCATTCTGCTAAGAAATATAAGGTGAAATGACATACTTCATTTCATGCCTAATTTTCATACCCCAGTATGTGTTGAGGAGGCAACAGGAAGATGAAAGAACGATGCATTAGCTCCCAACCTGTAGGATCCTTCTAAAAAGAAGATATATGAAGCACTAGATTTTATCAAAGAGTCTAAAAATTAGTAAGAATTCAGTATTTGTTGTTGAAAACAGTGTAGGTTAGCATCATTGTATTCCTATGATTTCTGATATAGTTTAAATCATCAAGCATTCTCACCATTTAGCCCATAAAATCTTTGAAAATTATTCTGACTGGAAACATCTTTGCTTTTCTTAAAAAAAAAAAAAAAAGAAACACTAAATACATTCTCTTCTCTCTTTCTCTCTCTTATCCTCCTTCTTCCTCTGTCCTTTTTGTTCTTGCCTTGATTAAAGAGGCTACAGAGTTGGGCTAGTTTTAGGTAGACCTAGGGAAGATGAGGATAACATCAATTCACTATGTTAGTAGCATTTTCTCACTAGTGCAGTTAAAACAGTATTTTGTGATTAAACAAAAGAAAACTATAGCTACAGGGGCTAGAAGACAACTTATTTGTTAAAAGAACTTCCTACGTGAGCACAACAGACTGATGGGTCCTGGTATTATCTAGATTTATTCACTAGAGCCCAAATAAATAACTGTTCATGCCAACATATGTCTGTAAACTCAAGTTCATGGGGAGGAGTGACTGGAGAATTGCTGAGGCTTATGAAAACACCAAAGATGCAAGGGACTCTGTCTCAAGAAATCATGTGGATGAGCAATTGAAGAGGGTACCATACCATGCCCTCTGACCACTGCTCACAGTTGGGGGCCACACCCTACATCCTACCTACTACACACAAGCACATACAAAACAACAAAAAGAACCAAAAGGTATATATGATGCACATACGTGCATGTGTATGTGTGTGTGCACGTGAATTGTGAATGTGTATAGTATAAATCTGTGATCTTATTTTGTTTACTCTGCTACAATATAGTTTGATAGAACTACTGAATACATAAACTAATCACTATGATTTGAGATCAGGTTTGAATTGTTAGCAAAAAGTAATTAATTTCAATGAAGGCTTTTCATTCATTGAACTATATTTATTTAGATTCTGGGAATACAATATCATATAAGACATTAATGCCTTTTATCATCACAAAATATGTAATTTACCAGGAATATAAAATGATAAATGCTCTATTAGAGCAAATAATGACTACCAACATAGTTATGATGTGACAAAATGAAGATCATTTAAGCCCATTACATGGTATAATAGAATTCAGAATTACATAAACTATAATCTGAAAAATTTATCTGGACTTATAAACTTAAGATACAAAGGAAAATTCAAGTAAAGTAAATGCCTTGATACATTTAAGTGAAAGAGTATAGAAAGGTAAGACCAACAAGTCAAATGTGAAGGTAGACCAGGAGACAGGAGACCCTTAATATGGAATTACTTGTGTTTTTATTAAAAAAAAAAAAAAATAAGTAGAACTTATTGACAGAAACTTAAAGTATCAGGTGAACATGGCCAGGTTTGTATTCTTTTTTTCTTTTTATTTTAGAGATTGAAAGAGAGAGAATTGACACACTAGGGCCTCAGCCATGGCAATAGAACTCCAAATGCTTGCACCACCTAGTGGGCATGTGTGACCTTACACTTGCCTCACCTTTGTGAATCTGGCTAATGTGGGATCTGGAGAGTTAAACATGGCTCCTTAAGCTTCACAGGCAAGTGCCTTAACCACTAAGCCATCTCTCCAACTCATGTTTGTATGTTTAAAGGTTATACTGACTTAAGATGACTTAGAACAATTTCCTGAAAGTAGGGAGGCTATTCATGTGTGTGTCTTCAGGTTGACTGGAAAACAAAAATGTCTGCAGCATACAATGTGACAAACGGTGTCACAGTCCTCAGTCTGAGTGTGAACCTAGCAGCTTGGAAATGCTCTGCTCTGTAGTTCTCAGATCTTAGGCAGGAGTTGTAAGGATGATGGACTCTATTTCCCCTCGCCTTCTGAAAGGAATAGATGCACAGAGGCAACGATGGCAAAGTGTTTCTTATGGGTTTCTGAAGTTGTTCAGGTGGCCCTGCCCCTTATTACTTTCATGTCCTCCATCACTCCTCACATGACTTTAAGCTAAAGGTTTGCTGCTATGGGTATGTCAATCATGAGTATACCTAACATGAGATTATGTTATGAAATCTCATACTAACTTCAGAAACTAATCACATGGTACATATTTCTCTAACTTTGCTGTTATTTATAGATATGGAGGGGGTAATTAGCCAGTTGCACAACCTGGCTGAAATAAAAAATGTGACTCATACAGCTTTATTGACAGATTATTTTGTAATCCTTTACACATGATATGAGGAGATTTTACATGCACACACACACACACACACACACACACACACCCTGACTGCTACATACTGTATTCTTACTTCAGTTCCCTAAAAAGAATAAAGCAAGTGCGGTCACCTAAGGAAGATGAACAATAGCACTGGGGATGAGGACTTGGGTCCTGACATTGCCAGCGGTGGTTAGAACCTAGTCATTCTAACACCATCGTTCCTGAGTTTTCACATACAATATATAGAAGGATGTCTGTCTTCCACTCAGAAATTTCTTTCCATGAAATAAATTATCCAAATATTCGGCATAAAAGAATCATGGCTTTTTGACAAATGTCCTAAACAAAACTTCAGTGGGAAACAGATAAAGGGAGCTTCAGGAAGACACTGTCCAAATCCCTTTTGGGGTGAATAAGAAATTTCAAGAATATAAAATTTTAATATGTATCTAAAAGCCACATGCCAATAAGACAGTGAAGTTCCCTAGAGCACATGATTAACAAGCCTACACTCCTTCCACATGTACTTTTTATTCTAGAAAGGAACCTTTACCCATTTATTTCATTTCTCCAAAGCTGGGTTTGAATGCCAAAAGCATTATTCCAACACCTTCAAAATGCTTTTAAACAATTCATTTTATAATGGGCTCTGAATTTCTAAATCCTCAATTGTCAGACTATGACAAGTGAAAGGAAAAACTGCTAAAAGACACTTACAAAAGTGTCAAATCAAATCCATGTGTAGGCAAGGCTATCAATTTCCATGTACATATCAACATATGTCATAGCAAGAGTATTGTTCCATGATGAGACTATTGAGTTACTTTCAATATTATATCAAGGGGCTGGAGAAATGGCTTAGCAGTTAAATTGCTTGCCTGCAAAGCCAAAGGACCTAGGTTCTATTCCCCAGGACCCACGTAAGCCAGATGTACAAGGTAGCACATGCATCTGTTTGACTGTAGTGGCTGGAGGCCCTGGGGTACCCATTCTCTCCCTCCCTCCCTCCCTCCCTCCCTCCCTCTCTCTCTCTCTCTCTCTCTCTCTCTCTCTCTCTCTCTCTCTCTCTCTCTCTCTGTGTGTGTGTGTGTGTGTGTGTGTGTGTGTGCTTGTCTCTCTCAAATAAATAAATAAAAATGTTTTATAAAATGAAAATAAAAATTAAGTTATTCACTAGTGATACAAACTTGTTTATAAAAATCTTCAAAAGACTTGAATTTAAGGTATAGACTAAATTCCTGAGAAAATTAATTTATGTAGTTTACATTTAGATAGCAAAAGACAACAGCATAGATTGAGGATGGAGAGGACCTTATGTGTGCATCACCTCAGGGAATCACAGTGGCAGGAATACCAAGCAGAGGATATTACACAGAAAGACAGGGCTTGGATTCAGGCTTATATAACAATTCTTGCTCATGAAAATTACTTTAGTTGCTTCTGCGAGTATGTCGCCAAAGAAGTAAGGACCTCATACACAGATCCACTTCTTAGTATTCTTGCATTGTGGACCATGATATAAACTATTGGCTCTAAACTACTTTTACATCATAGCATCTAGTACATATCCAGAAGCTTTTAAGGAAAATTTTCTGATCAGCAGACTAAGAAGAGATACTAATGATGAGTACTTATGAGATAAATCTGCCAGTTGATATCATCCATTTATTACAAAACTCATTAAGAGGAAATCTTCAATCACTTTAGATATGAACCATTCATTTGACTTCTTAATAATGCTCTTAGGTCTTGCATTGTCATTTGTAAATTTGAATAACTCTTGGAAGGCACCCACATAAGAACTTACATGCTGTAAGAAGATACTGCCCAACAGAGCATGGAAACTGCAGCAGCATCATCCACACAACAGCCACTCAACGTTTTGCCCACTGTTGACTCCCCCAATCTGAGGATAAGTGGATAGCATGAAAAATATGCATGACAATGGGTAGAAACCTATTGCGGTAATTGGTATATGAAATGTTCCCCATAGCCTCATGTGCTTATGAGTCTCATACTCAAAACCCAGGTCTTGTCACCAAGAGGTGGAGTCTTTGGGAGATTTTGTTTTCATGCACATGTGAGTGGGGTGTGTGTGTGTGTGTTTATAGGCCAGAAGTTGGTATTGGATATCTGCCTCCATTGCTCTCCACCTTATTTACTCAGTTAGATGTCTGCCCCCATTGCTGTCCTCCTTATCTAGTGAATGTAGAGCTTGCTGATTTGCCTAGTTTAGCTCACCAGCTTTCCTGACAGATATTGTCTTCACCTTCTTTTTTTTTTTTTTTTTTTTTGTGCCTGCTAGACATTTATTTTTTTTTAATTTAATTTATTAGTTTTCATTTCAGTGAATACAGGCAGTTTGGTACCATTATTTAGGCTCATCTGTGATCTACCCCCTCCCATTAGACCCTCCTTGTTAATGAAAATGGGTCATGCATTGTGGAGTTAGCCCCATGTTATTAGTATGATAAATGTCTCTGCAAATCATGACCCAACATGTAACTCTGACATTCTTTCCGCCCCGTCTTCCGCAAGAATTCCCTGAGCCATGTTGGGTTCATTTTTGGTCTGCTTCAGTGCTGAGGTGTTGGGGCATCTGAGGCTCTGGCTCTCTGATTTGGTAGGAGTTGATTTTTCTCTGCGTTGATCTCCTTCCCCTTTGTGCTGGTATCCAGTTCACAGGAAAACATCACCCTTGCTTATTTCACCAGTTGTCCTTAGTTTCTAAACACTAAGATTACAAGTGGATCTCCACATCTGGCCAGTATTTACTTAGGTGCTGGGAACCCAAACTCTGTTCCTCATGTTTCTATGGAATGCACTTTATCTACTAGGTCTTTTCCCTATCCGCATTTATTTTTTTTATAAAATTAATAGGATTATGAGAGGAATGAGACTTTTTTTGCATGGGATTACCCCAGTTTCTTTTCAAAGAATGAATGCACAACTTTGATGAGAAGGTAAAAGGGAACCCCATCCTCATGGCAGAGTTGAAAACTGGAGTGACAAAATAAAATTTATTTTTAAAGAATAAAAGACCCATCATGATACAGAGCTACCACGGGAACCAGATGAAGGACTTTTGTAGCAGCTGGGCTAAGAGCTGCTGAGGAGATCCACAGAAGCCCTGGGGCAAACATGAAGATGAGGTTAGGGTTCAGACACATAGGGTGACCCTCCTCCAGTGACACCAGTTTATGCTGCACTGTCAGATGTGCTTTAACCAAACATTAAGCAGGGTTCACTACTACTTTCTAATTGTCATGGCTTAGTTTTAAGAGCATGAACTTGAACACATAGATCTAATACTTAAGTTTCATTACTCCTTAACTGTCAGAGTGGCATTACGACTGCCTATCATTGAAATACAACAAACATTACTTTCTTGATAATCATCTTTTTGTCACTGCACACAGAAGACATCTTAGCCCTCATTCACTGTATGTTTTATTCCTCCATAACAATGTCTCCTTGGCACCTTAAGTTTAGTTGAACTGTCTTACCTTACCACATTAGCAATCACAAATGAGCTTACATTTCATGTTCTAATATCTTTGAAGGCAATATCCTTCCCTCTCCCTCTTCTCCAACTCTGATGTCAAAGGTATGTCTTATAGTTTAGTCCAATTCTGGAACCATCTTCTAAGAGTTAATGCCATTTCACACACCTAAGTTCCACACACCTATGCTAATTTCTGGTACCAGTTACCTATCCTAGGTTTCTGATGCTTTTTTTCCAACTGTCTATAATCATAGCATCCAATTTTAGATGCTATTGCTGAATTATAATAAAGACTGCAATACCAGTGTTAACTGACTAGTAAATTGTCTGCAGCCATAATTTGGGGTATTTTATGGAGGTTACGTATTCATGATTGACTAAATCATTGGCCCCTGATCATTAATTGACTTGATGTCCATTTCTCACTCATTCTCTGTCTTTCTTTCATGTCCTGGCTGATGAAGAGGGTTGTGATAGTCAAGGTGTTGTCAACTTTATCTGTTTAGTAATCCATATAAATCTCTTTTGGGTGGGTCTCCAAGGTTGATTCCAGGAAGGATTAACTGAAGGAGGAAGTCCTTCTGCCACAGTTTGCCCTCACCCAGAGTGGGTGGCCCTTCTCTGGGAGAGACACTATATAAGGAAGCTCTGGGTGAAAAGAGCCCCCTTCCTTCCTTCCACTTGGCTGCCAGAGATGCTTGCTGCCTTCTAGCATGGATTAAAAACCAGTGTCAACTGAAGACCAGTGTGGATGGAAACCCAGTGGCTCCTCAGGAACCCTCCAGGCCTTCAGTGCCAAATAGGGACTGCTGAGGCATCTGGCTACATAGACTGAGCAACTACCATGTTTCTTAATTCTTGGGCTACAATTTGGGGTATGGAACTGATGGAACTAAAGTCTCAATCATGCTTGGTGTTTAGGTCTCAGCATTCATACCCTGATTCTTTAGGGGGCAAGCCATAATCTTGATATTTATATATACAAACATAGTGTATATGCTCACATAGTGTACATGTGTTAGAAACCAAATGCCTTTGTCTCACAGAATTCATGTTTTGGAGCTTTCTTCCCAACATTGGTATGGCAAAGGTTAATGGAGGACATAAGACAATCTTACCACCTGGTAGCTTATTGTCCCTATAAAAGACGTATCACTGTGTCCTCTTTCTCTGACTCTGCTGGCACAGGGAAAAGGCAGCAATGTATCACATCAGAAGCTTTCCTTACCTTGGTCTTGGAATTCTTAGCTTTCTAAATTGAAAAAATGGATTCCAGTCATTTAGGCCAACCTCCTATGACATTTGTTATAACAGCTTAAGACCCAGAAACAGCACATGCTCCTGTGTCCACAGAGAAAACCCTGGAATGACAACACTCAGTGAGCCTGGGCCTTCCTAGAACTCTAGGACTTTTGTCCTCATATCATTCCCTTAGTTTAAGAAGTGTTGTGTTTTTTTTATACTAAAATTAGAACTAATATTGTAAAAAATCAAAAAAATTATCTCAACTTCAGACATACCAATCCTTAACTAATTCTTTTGGCTCATATTACATATTACCCTTTGGATATGAGGAACTAGTTTTGAATAAGTTTATAAATGGTTTTATTTTGAGAATTTTGTCATATGATCCTAGAAATAGCAAATGTTTAAAAAACACACACATACATCTTTTGTGTGATAGGAAAATGCTTACTACAAAGAACTTTCTTCCTTATGTGACTAAAGTCTTACAAATGCTCCAGATTCAAGACCATCCATTGTTTTATTCTTTACCTCATAAGTAAAAGAGTCATTTAGATTCATTGACCTCTAGGGATGAACTATCTTACTTTTGCACACTTTAAACGTTTATCCTTATGATAAGCATCTGAACTTAGACCAGCCCTTGGCCTGAGCCAGCCTGCAGCGGTCAGGAATGACCATAGAAACCAAGGTAGATCTCAAGAGTATTCCTGGTATTCCAGTACCCCTGCACTCTCACAATAACTCTCCTCCACCTAACTTATAATTTAATTCCCTTGAGAATTTGATGATTCTTTCACAGCTTCATCAGCGCTCATTTTCCTTTTCCCCAACCTTAGTTCTTCTGTATTCTCCAAGAACGGCATGTCTATAGAATTAGGTCTTGCTTTAAGATAAATACTTCACTTAGAATCTACTACATGTATGGGCAGTTTCAGATAGTATGTGTCCATCAAAGCAGATTAGCAAGGCATACACAAGATGAATCACAAATATTCAGCCAGCATAGGCTTTATAAAAATGTAAAATGAATCAAGTAGATATCCTTTTTAATACTGTAATTACTATGTCATGGAACTCAACTCACTATTTCTCTGAAAAAAGATCTTTCTTGATCACCACATCTAATATATATTTAACCTCTCAAGCACAACTTATATGATCTATAACCAGATATCAGTCTACTTTCCTATAAGCCTATGTGTAGTAGCTAGTTTGATATTTATCATTTTGTTTGAGGTCTTCACATAAAAACATTAACCACTTAACTAAAATATTGTTGGCATTTTAATGTACTTAGCAATATTTGAAAGATTTCTCCATGTTCATTGTGAAAGCAATTAAATTTAGACAATTTACAAAGTTATTAATTAATTAAAATGATACATATACAAAACGTAATTATAATCACAAAGCAATTAGAAATATTTATTTAGAAATATTATCTAATCATTCTAAAAGTTTAATTTGTTATATATCTAAATTTTCTTTGATGTGTGTATACTACAAACATATAATCATTTTAATTCGATTTTCAAATCTTTTTAAAGGTAAATTAATGCTAATAAATTAATATATATCTCACTTTTATTAGCTAATGAATGAATATTCATTTTAATTTGATGACCTTAATGAAGGCAATTTTGTTTAAAAATGTATTAGCAATTATCATATTGTCTGTTTAATATCAATTTTTAACTATATTAACTGAAATTATGATAAGGACTTTCACATGCAAACATCTGTGTTAATTTTCTGATATTACTGAATTTATATGAGAGTTCAGGGATTTGCCCCAATATAGGAGCAGGTTAGTCTCTGTAAGAGTATTGTCACAACAGCTCTGTGTTCTTGAGTTCTAAATGACAGTTAGAAATGGAGGAAAAATAGATGTTTAGAAATCAATGAAGGCAAGAGCTACCTGGAGTTTACCAGCCTAAACTGAAATATACAGTCAACCAAGTGATATATCTTCTTCTCTAAAATCTGACTCTATACAGATAAACACAATACAATGCAAGAAATGTTAACAATGATAATGTCTAAATGTTACATAGAATTTGCTGTATTTCTGTGTACTCATAAATGCTTAATATATCAGGAAATTTTTGATCCCCAATCTTAAAAGTGCCAAAACCTTCCTGAATACCACTACCTACTAACAATTGCTCAAACACATGAATCTATGGGAGAGATTTGATATTGAAAGCATTGTAGAAACCTTATACCTTTGTTTTCATTCTTTCAAATGGAGTCTTCCATACAGTTAATGTTTAAAATATTTGATGAAATTTCTTTACCCATTTACCCATCTAAAAGCTCTGTCTCACCTCAAATAAAAAGTCTTATTTCTTAAAGGTTTGATTAACTCAGAATTTTATGCTTAATTCTACAAAACATTTAAAGTTCATTTTTCTATGAAATGAAAAAAAGTTTCAAATATTACTGTCTTTTCCTATAGACATCTTCTTGTTCCAATATCATGTGTAAAAGCTTTCCTTCCTGAAGTGGAATTGTGTAAACAGCTTTGTGAAAAGTTAGTGAGAGCAATCTCTGCATGTCCACACTGATTCTTCATTTCCACTGACATGTCTGTTCCTCCGTCAGTCCCATGCTACTTGGTTTAAAATGACTGTATGTTAACACTTAGAATAAGGAAATTAAGATATTTTCATTTAAGTCTAATTTTGTTAAGTTGATTTAAGTATTATAATGTGTCTTTCCACAGAAGCTTTATAATTACCATTTTATAACTAGCTTAGAAGTGTTACTTAACTGCATAATTATTTACTATTCCAGATAACAAGCGTAACAATGAATTTTAATTAAAGGTAGTTTTATGTGCTCTGTATTTACCTTGGATAGTGTAACAGGCTTCTTCCCACCTTCTATCAAAATTCATGGTAAGTGGTATAAAATAGCCTATCTTCATGCATCACTTACATTTTATTTCATGATGTATTAATACATAATTTAATTTCTTAAAATTAGATTTATTCATTTCAGGCAGCTATGAGTACACACAAAGTTCATTATATGTAAACTTAATTATATACATGTGGTCATCTGAGGGCCATCTGAGTGCCCTGGTTAATTCTGACGGGGCTTTCCTGTGTGTTCTTAGTTTCTGCTGAGGCTAATACAGAAGTTTTCCTGTTTGCCTGATGTCCATCCTTGCGAGACTGGAAAGACCAGGCAACCTGTCTTGCATCATGCACTAGGCTAGTTTTGGTGCATATTTATGGCTTTGCAGTACTGCATGCATGCCAGAATTCAGTATCACAGTAGACTTCCTAACCTCCTAAGGAATAGGCTACCAGGAGTGCACATCCATACATAGTTGGCAGCATGAGTACTGTAGCCAGAATCGTGGATAGCAAAAGAATATCACTTCTTAATGGAAGGAGCTGGGGAAATAAGAAAGACACAGAGAGAGAGAACAAGAGAGAGAGAGAGAGAAAGAAAGAAAGAAAGAAAGAAAGAAAGAAAGAAAGAAAGAAAGAAAGAAAGAAAGAAAGAGGGAGAGAGGGAGGGAGGGAGGGAGGGAAGGAAGGAAGGAAGGAAAGAAAGAAAGAAGGAAGGAAGGAAGGAAGGAAGGAAGGAAGGAAGGAAGGAAGGAAGGAAGGAAGGAAGGAAGGAAAGGAAAGGAAAAGTGAAAGGAAAGGAAAAGTGAAAGGGAAGGGAAGGGAAGGGAAGGGAAGGGAAGGGAAGGGAAGGGAAGGGAAGGGAAGGGAAGGGAAGGGAAGGGAAGGGAAGGGAAGGGAAGGGAAGGGAAGGGAAGGGAAGGGAAGGGAAGGGAAGGAAAGGAAAGGAAAGGAAAGGAAAGGAAAGGAAAGGAAAGGAAAAGTGAAAGGGAAGGAAAGGGAAACTACAACTGGGTGGGGGGGAATCTGAGAAATTTTGTCCAATCAATACATAACACATTATTTGTAACTCTACTGATCACTCACTAAATAAACAAGAAGGACTGGAGAGATGGCTTAGTGGCTAAGCCCTTACCTGTGAAACCTGAGGACCCCAGTTTAAGGCTCCATTTCCAGGATTCTCGTTAGCCAGATGCCCAAGGAGGCGCACACGTCTGGAGTTCATTTGCAGTGGCTGGAGGCCCTGGCACACCCATTCTCTCTATATATCTTCCTCTTTCTCTCTCTCTCTTTCTCTCTCTTTCTCTCTCTCATGCTCTCAAATAAATAAATAAAAATAAACAAAATGAAATAAATAAATAAGAAGCTGCTCCTAAAGAATTAGATAAACTCAGTAGACATTGAAGATGGTAAGGGAGACATTAAAATGAACAAGGAAATTAGCATTAACATTTTGACCTATTTTTATAAAGTGCAGTATTACTTGACACATTTACCTTATTAGATAAGATTCTAGGGCTGGAGAGATGGCTTAGCGGTTAAGCGCTTGCCTGTGAAGCCTAAGGACCCTGGTTTGAGGCTCGGTTCCCGAGGTCCCAAGTTAGCCAGATGCACAAGTGGGCTCACGCGTCTGGAGTTCCTTTGCAGAAGCTGGAAGCCCTGGCGCGCCCATTCTCTCTCCCTCTATCTGTCTTTCTCTCTGTGTCAGTCGCTCTCAAATAAATAAATTTAAAAAAATAAAATTAAATTTAAAAAGGATTCTAAAAATGTACTAGTTCCCCAAGGAAGATATTACCTCTATCATTACCTAACAAAAAACTTAGAAGGTTTAGCTTGCTTTCCCACTAACACACTCTCAATTAGTTACTAAACCATAATTCCAATCCCATTTCAATATTCATATTATTTGGCTGATAATGAGTACTTGTTACCTAATTTCCCCAACAATGCAATAAACCTAAAACAAAGACACCATGCATCCTTTGATAAGCATCCATTACTTTTAGTAGAATTATGCTATTGGGTTACAGTATGTCTGTGCTCAAATGTATAAATATTTAAAGAAAAATTCTAATTGATTAAATCATAAATAGACTATAGAAAACTTTGCAGTAGACAGAGAGGGAGTGAGGGAGGGAAGGAGCTAGGCAATGAAAGAGAGAAAGAGAATTATTTCTTGGAGAGTTGGAGACCAAAGTAACAATAATCTCTGTGATTATGGCACCAAAGCCCAGTTACTCCCCTGCAATTTCCTGAATAAGAAAAACAAAAAAGTTAGTAATTGAGACTGGTAGAGGTTTCATTGATGAATACCATAATAGGGTAGCAAATGGAAAATTACGTTTCCATCAAGTGATTCTACCCAGCAGAGGCGTGTCTGTTCAGTGTAGTCCCGGGGAGGGCACAGAAGCTGCGGGAAATCTCCGCTCTGCCTGCTCGCTTTCCCTCTTTGTTCTGGAGGCAGAAACAAATCTTCCCAAATGAGCCCTTTAAATATGAAATGATCACCAGAGGCAAATTGAGACAACAGACAATTGAAACAAATTATGCATTCTTCCTTCAGATAAGAGACTTAAATTATAAACCCTTCAAGAAAAGAAAGTCTGAAATAAATTGAAATGCTATTAAGTGTCAGAATTAATGACATTTCCAAGTTATTTCTTGTATCATCTTTCAAAATGCTTTGAGGTTTTGGAAACCCTATCTTTATCTTAATCAATTTTATCTCAGGTTTTATTAAAAAAATTAATATATAAAACACACAGGACAACAGTGGGCGTTAAGATCAGCTCCAAAGTACCTACCTGAAAATGTCAGCCTCTCGTTCATTACTTTTCACTGGCATTTGGTTTAGCAGTATGCAGAGCACAGCAGGATTCCTTCAAATCATGCAAGATCATTTGGTACACCAGGATATTCAATTCATCAAGGCATTTTTATGTGTTTTTTTTGTTGATTTTTATTTATTTATTTGAGAGTGACAGACAGAGAAAGAGGCAGATAGAGAGAGAGAGAGAAAGAGAGAGAGAATGGGCACACCAGGGCCTTCAGCCACTGCAAATGAACTCCAGAAGCATGCACCCCCTTGTGCATCTCGCTAACGTGGGTCCTGGGGAATTGAACCTTGAACCTGGGTTCTTAGGCTTCACAGGCAAGCACTTAACCACTAAGCCATCTCTCCAGCCCATCTTTATGGTTTTTATTTATTATTTTTATGGAGAATTTGTTGGTGCTAATAATTATATTGAGCTTCTTTTAGGGAGTTGTACAACATTAAAAGTATTTAGGTAAGGTCTCTTTTAAGGGCTTCTTTTACTAAGTTTCAGTGGATATTAACTAGATTTGTTTGGTCAGCAAACTATGATTACAGTCAGTAAGTGAAGAAATGAGTAATATCTTAAGATTCAGAATCTGTATAGGATTAATTAAGAGTATAATATATTTGTTTCTAATATCTTACTCAAAGAATCAGTGGTTCCCTACTTTAAGTAGAATTGGAAAAATGTAATAATTTTACCATTTAAGAGACAAAGCTAATGAATGGCAGAAGGGACCAATGTGCTCTGAATAAATTAAACTTTATGTTTCTATTATGACATGTCCTTTTAGATGGAACATTCACTGAGACAAAAGAAACTTAAAATATGCATATGCCAAAGCTCGGTGGAATAAAATAAGCAATTACAGAGGGAAGAAATATTAGCTATCTTCAAGGTCTACAAATCATTGCCATTCCTTCAATTCCACAAAAAAATATTTTTAAAAGGCACCAATTTATGACAAAAAATAAAATTTTAAGTATTAGTTTTGTCACCTCTTAAAATTTCAGGAAAATAATTCAATTTATCTGAGTAGGCCAGACCCTAATTTTATTTATTACAAACTGAAGAGAAATCTCTGATCCTACCGGTACTAAGAACTTGATTATCTAAAAGCATAGCAAGAAATGTGTCATTTAAATAGGGAAGAGTTTAGTTTAGGGCTGTAGGCAAGGAATACAGAACCCATATGTGAGGTGATATTTGCTAAAAATTCCTTTGAGGTAAAAATGGTGCATTATATGAAGAAGCATCCTGTCACTCTATTTTAATTCTCCAAGTTCATGCCATAATTAACCTGTGTAATTTCACAATAAGGGTATAAGTAAACAATATCATCTAAAAATGAACTTCCTTATGTAGTAGTCAAGATCTTCTCCTTAGTAGTGTTATGTTCCCTGTTACTTAGATTATATTTTTTTCTAAGTGTTATTATTAGGAAATTCCTGAGTGGAAGCTATCTGATTAGTTAATCATGCATTAAGCCATGATGCCTGCCTTGTATGGGTTCTCTATACTTGATTATAAACTCTAAACAAAAAAGGGAAGATATTTCTGGGACCAGCTGAAAATAGTTAAGAAAAAAAAGACATTTTATGAATTACAAAGTATCAAAAGTCTAACTGGAATACATCATTTCATGCTGTTTTCATCCTCATACATTTTTGTCTTTCTCTTCTCAGTATCACACACTGTTGTTAGAGATGTCTTAGAGTTAGTTGTTTTATGGTTCCATACAGAGTTCATATAGCAAGCGAGTTCTACTAATACAGAAAATTAAAACGAGGGGTCTGAGTAGATAGATGGTCCGTGGGTAAAGATGTTGGTTTGCAATTCCTGCCGGCCTGGGTTCAAGTATCCTTTACCATGTAAAGCCATATACCCAATATGGTTGTGTGCATTTGGAGTTTCTGATAGTAGGAGGCCCTGGCCAGTACTCTCTTTCAAATTAATGAAAAAAAAAAATACTTAGAGAAACAGGGAATTAAAATGAAAATAGCTGAGAGTTAAACATTTACATAATAAATTCAGCTAACATTTACTAAAAGTTTTATGCTGCGTATATAAAAATTATTTCTGGTGGTATACAAGTATTATGTGTAGTATAAGAAACTTAATTTTGATAACAAAATGTTACATTTAAGGACAATTCAGCAAGGAATTCAAGAAAGTGCTTTTTTCTTCTTCTTTGAGTCTTATTTTTTTGAGACTCTTTTTACTGAAATACCTAAATATTCTAGGTTACTAATGAACTGAAAAGTCTACAAAATCTAAATGTTTTCTGACAAATTCTTACATTCCAACAAAAGATCATTAACCAATCCAAATTAAGAAAATGCATTTCAATTCAGAAACTACTACATTCTGATGAAAATACCATAATTCTTCCCCAACATCATGCGTAAAAACATAATGTTATTTTGAAGACTTAGATTCCACACTATTCTTTCTTCTCTTGGAATTGTTTCCTCCTTCACTAGACTATACACTACATGCATCTGTGGCTTTCACATTTCTAACAAAAACAAATTGCAGAAGTAAAGATGTGTTTTGGCTTACATTCTCCAAAGAAGGTCCAACCTAGGTGCCTGGCACCCTGTGCTGGAACAGAACATTACAGTGGAGAGCACATGTGGAAAAGCGGAGCAGAGACTCCATAGGACCTGATCACCGGAAGCCTACTTCTTCTAACCAGGCCCATCTCCTGAAGTTTCAAAAACTTCTCAGACCAGGGCTGCCAACTGGAGACGAAGTATTCAAAATATGAATCTATCAAGGACAATTCATTTCCAAGCCATAATAGTCCTTGAGGGTAAGGATTGTGATTTTGTTTTTTTTTTTTTTTGTTGTTGTTGTTGTTGTTTGTTTGTTTGTTTTCTGATTAGGTCCTCCCTGCTGTAGACCCTGAGATAAGAAGTTGAGTTAAACTATGAAGAAGCACCAGTATGAAAATGGAAAATGTGAGAAGATAGAAGCTGGAAATAGAATAAAGGGTACACAGATCATTTATTTTGTCAGGAGCTGCATGAAAGAGGCCATAGAGCTATACACACAGAGTAAAATTGACGGTACTTTTACATTTCATCTAACATGGGCAGAGGCTGCTATAAGAAAGGTAGATAATCTTTATACCCTTTGATTGTTGCCCAGTGGGCAGAGTAGAGGAAAGATGTCACAACGAATCATAAGAACTCTTTTTTTATTATTTATTCACCTTATTTATTTATTTTTATTTTTAAAATTAACAACTTCATGATTGTAAACAATATCCCATGGTAATTGACTCCCTCTCCCCACTTTCCCTTTGGAAACTTCCCATGTGCATCATATTCCCTCCCACTCTCAATCAGTCTCTCTTTTATTTTGATGCCATCATCCTTTCCTCCTATTATGATGGTCTAAAAGTAGGTAGTGTCAGGCCCTATGAGGTCATGTATAGGATATACAGGCCATTTGGTGCTGGAGGAGCATGTTCTAAGGAGTCCTATCCTTCCTTTGACTCTTATAATCTTTCTGTCACCTTTTCCGTGCAATGGACCCTGAGTCTTGGAAGGTATGTTAGAGACATTACAGTGCTGAAAACTCCTCTGTTACTTCTCAGCCACTGGTGCCTTCTGAGTCATCCCAAGGTCACTGCCATCTGAAAAGAGAAAGTTCTCCAATGAAAAAGTGAGAGTAACATTAATATATGGGTATGAACATTAAGGGAAGTGCTTACTGGGCAGTTTGATGAGTATAATATATACATTTAGCCAGACAGCAGCAGATGTTACATCCCTGGCTCATGTCTACCCCTGTTGTAGGTTTTCAGTGTCAGGGTTGTATTTCCTCCAATGGAGTGGTCCTCCAGTCCACTTAGAGGGAAGTTGTTTTCACCTATAACAGACATGCCACTATTGCACCCATTGGCTCATTTGGCCAGGTTGGCCAAATATAAGGCTTGCAGGGTCCACCGTGGATTATCTTCACTGTGACTTCTCTCTCTCTTATTGTGCTGCATGCAGTATGGCTTTTTCCAGCTTTCTGTCAGCTGGTCTACATGGAGGAGGTTATCAGCTCAGTTCCAGCAGGATTTCTCAGTGGCCTTGCAGCCCAAGTGTGTGGAGTTTTTAGCAACAGGGTCTTACCATTGATTACTGGTGGAAAACTAAGGGCCTTGGCAATGGCCTGTGATGTTTTGGGGGCATTAGGGACCTCCTTGGCCAACAGCTAACTGGAAGGTATCCCATCCCAGGCACTGAAAATTTTCTACTAACAATCTATGGCTTCTT
Organism: Jaculus jaculus; assembly: GCF_020740685.1. Classification (NCBI taxonomy): domain Eukaryota; kingdom Metazoa; phylum Chordata; class Mammalia; order Rodentia; family Dipodidae; genus Jaculus; species Jaculus jaculus. The sequence goes on along the minus strand of NC_059108.1, from coordinate 132,372,610 downwards.
GAGTGCTCCATTGTCCATAAAAGTAGGTTTCCATATGATTTATTTATATTATCTTAGATTTTGACTAGCTCTTGGACCTGTGTTACCTCACTTAGCATAATACTTGCCAGATCCATCCATTTTCCTGCAAATTTCGTAACTTCGTTTTTCTTTACCACTGAGTAGAACTCCATTGTGTAAATATGTCGTATCTTCATTATTCACTCATCAGTTGAGGGACATCTAGGTTGGTTCCATTTCATAGATATTGTTAATAGAATGGCAATAAACACAGTTGAGCAAGTATCTCTAAAGTAGTGAAATGAGTCCTTAGGATATATGCCTAGAAGTGCTATAGCTGGGTCATATGGTAAATCTATTTTCAGCTGTCTCAGGAACCTCCACACTGATTTCCACAATGGCTGGAAAAGACTGCATTCCTACCAACAGTGTAGAAGGGTTCCTCTTTTTCTGCATCCTCACCAGCAAATAAGGCTGGTGGTATCACCATACCTGTTTTTAACCTATACAACAGAGCCATAGTAACAAAACACCATGGTACTGGCACAAAAAGAGACATGTACATCAATGGAACAGAATAGTGGACCAAGATGTAAGCCTGAATAGCTATAGCCACCAGATATTTGACAAAAATGCCAAAAATACTCACTAGAGAAAAGACAGCCTCTTCAGCAAGTGGTACTGGGAAAACTGGATGTGTATCTGTAGGATGAAAATAGATTTTTATCTCTCTCTGTGCACAAGAGGTAAGTCAAAATGGATCAAAGACTTTAATAACAGACCTGAAACTCTAGACTGAAACTTCTAGAGTAAAAAGTAGGGGAAACCTTTCAACATACTGGTCTTGGCAAAGACTTTGTGAATATAACCCTGATTGCTCAAGCAATAAAACCACAGATTAACTGCTGGGACCTCATGAAATTACAAAGCTTTTGTACAGCAAAGGACACTGTGAATAGAGCAAAGAGGCAACCTACAGAATGGGAGAAAATCTTTGCCAGCTGTACATCTGACAGAGGATTAATATCCAGGGTATACAAAGAACTAAAAAAAAACTAAATAATGAGAAATCAAACAAACCTTTAAAAAAATAGCCTATGGAATTAAATAGTTCTCAAAAGAAGAAATACAGATGGCATACAAACATCTAAAAAATATTCTATTTCCCTAGTCATCAGGGAAATGCAGATTAACTATGTTGAGATTCCATCTCAGTCCTGCCATATTGGCTACCATCAAGAAAACAAATGATCATCTGAGCTCTTGCAGAAAATTTCTATTGGCAAATGCCTGGCTGATGTGGGCACATCCTCAACAATGTTTGTGGTAACAGTGTTTTTGTTTACTGTTACCCAACATGGTAATGGCACAAAGTAAACAGGATAATATTGCTTATATTTAAGCTCAATACTAATATTTAATAGTTGTATGATTATTCAAGAGATTGGTCAGTGGTTAAAGTACTTTACCGCAAAGCCTAAGGATCCATGTTTGATAAGCCAGATGTACAAGGTGGCATATGCATCTGGAGTTCACTTGCAGTGGCTAGAGGCCCTGGTGCAACCATTCACACTCTCTATCTGCCCCCTTGCCTCATAAATAAATAAATAATAAATAAATAAAATGTTTATATGAAAAGGGCCTTGAACTCAATAAAAGTTAAGCCCTTTAGTATGCCAGGATTAAGACCCATGACCCTGGCCCTAGTTATGAGAACCTTCTTATATCACTCTAATCGCTCATGTTCATAAATTTCTTTGTCATTAAGTAAACATGTCCAAAGGCGGATAAGCTCACTTTTTTAAGCATGAAGTTAGAAAAGTACATAAATAATTTTTTTTTTGCTACTATATCTCATTTCAACCTCAACCATTGTTGCTTTTAATCATACATATTTTGCCTCCAGCTTCATAATGAAATATATTCTTAATATATCTCTGTTTATCTAGATTTTAATATTTTATTCATAAATTTATTTATTTTGTGTGTTGGAGAGAATGAGGCAGAGACAGAGAGAGAATGGGTGTGCCAGGGCCTCTACCCACTACAAAAGAACTCCAGATGCATGTGTCACCCTGTGCATCTGGCTTAAGTGGATGCTAGGGAATAAAACCTTGATCCTTATGCTTTGAAGGCAAGGGGCTTAACCCCTGATCCATCTTTCCAGCACCTGAAATATATTTTTGACTATGATGATAGATTAAATTTTTTCTCACATGTAGATATTTCATTGTATTCCTCTTGTATCTCCAGTGCCTTGAACACACAAATCTAAATTGATGTGAGATGTGGTTTGCACAATACATTTGGCTTGAATTAAATATAATATAGTTATAACAGCCAACATTCTGGAGAAAAGTGTAAGTGTAATACAATGACATTTGTCTTATTACTCTTATGACTATTATTGTCCTTTCCTCGGTCACATATCAAACCCTTAGAATTAATGCCTTGTTAAAACGTCTATTTCTGCAATATTCATCTATAAACAGAACGATTTGTTCCTTGACAGAATCTCCTTCAGTTCCTGATAAAATAAGGGATATTTCTAGGGGGAGAGGCAGGAAAGTGAGGAATACCTGCAAAATCAAATTTTGTGCCATCCTTTGGTCTGGGCATTACAACTAACCCTTTATAACAAGAGAATTAGATAGAAATCTGATGCTTTGCTTTTGATATTGATACAGGACAGGAGCAAGGTAACTTTATTCTGTGAAGTAGTTAGCTAGGGACTGGCCTGTGGAAATACAGAAAGACCTTGTCTGCCCTAGGAGTTGAACCTATGTGTAACCCAGTCTCAACCAAGATGGATGCAAACAACTTCCTGGTCTTTACCTCTGGAGTCCACTAAACAAGCAGTTCTGTCCCTTATGCAACTAAGTCTAATGAAGAGGCTCATCCCGATTGGACGTTGACCCATACGAATGGGCCTAGTACATGGGTGTAAGCTCCTTGGTTCTTGGCTCTTGGACCCTTGGCTAACCTCTTGACTCTTTCCCTATGTGAGGACAAGTTCTTTTTGCCTGGGAGTTTTGCTGCTGTGTTCTCTGGCTTCCTCACAGGCTTTTCCTGGAGATCTCTATGTGCAGAAGATTTTCTCAGTTTCACCTCCCCCTTCCTAGCCCTACTGGGAAGTGGGTAATTTCAGTAGGCTCAACTCATCTTTGCCTAGCTCACCATATAATTACTTTGCTCTTGACTGGGGTGTGGGAATTAATTGTCTTGCCGTTATCTGAAACATGCTTCTGTCTATGTCTTCAATAAACTGAAATTTGTACAACCCTGGCTCTCTTTGTGTCTTTCTTTAATGTTGTGGAAACAACCACCTGGTTCTCTTACTTAAGAACTTTTTTTTTTTCCTGAAATGATTACCCTAAAAGCATCTTCCTATTCTTACTCTCCATTTCTACTTGTCCTGTGAATTCACCTCTTAAACAATAGAAGTCACTTAAAGGAATGACTCAAACACTTGTCTCCCCTCAGCACATCTTACATACACCTTCAAGTTGATGCCTAGTGAACCCATATAAACCCCTTTGCTCCTTCATTTTTCTCTTCCATCCTGGCTCGGGAATCAAGGATCTACTCCGAATGTGGAGGGCATTCACATTGTGAACCCAAGGCTTCTCTAGGTAGATAGCAATGCTGGTAACTGCTGGCACAGTTACAGTGTGCCTTGCGTTTAGAGCCACGTGATCCACCGATGTTCTGTAGGCTTTCTGAGAGCAGCGTCAGATCCCACATTCTGTAGAAAAGTATTTTCCTGGTCACTTTCAGCAAAAATTGTAACCATCAGAAAACCCAGTCTCTCTTTCATCGTATACTCAACTTAGTGTAAAACCAGAAATCCTCCATTGTATCAAGGGAGGCTCATTGCAAATCATCTTAATCAAGACGTCAGGGGGTCTCACAGACCTTATTCAAGATTTAGGGGTTTTGAGAGACTTTTTCCTGGACCATTTGCTTTTTACCTTTCTTTTGGAAGTACTTTACACTCCTTCATTTTTCTGGCAATCCACCTTCAGGCTTCACAGGGTCTTATTCGGTGGATAACTGCAGCTTGGCACGAGCCATGACCTCAGAGCGCCTTTGTATACTCACGATTCATTAGAAGAAAAACTGGGGGTCATTTTCTCCAACTTGAGAGAAGATTGTTGATTTGATGAAGTTTAAAGCTGATACGACTGTATAAACCCTTAAAATGTCACATAAAATAGTACTTTTGTAAGTTTTCACAAACAGGAACCTGTCAGTGTAATATTATGTCTTTCCTCCTAAGATCTTAGAGAGATTTGGGGAAGAAAGCAAACTTGGAGCTCAGGTTTTTCTTTAACTCCATTTTTTTTTAAATTTTTTTAATTTATTTATTTGAGAGCGACAGACACAGAGAGAAAGACAGATAGAGGGAGAGAGAGAGAATGGGTGCACCAGGGCTTCCAGCCTCTGCAAACGAACTCCAGACGTGTGCGCCCCCTTGTGCATCTGGCTAACGTGGGACCTGGGGAACCGAGCCTGGAACCGGGGTCCTTAGGCTTCACAGGCAAGTGTTCAACCGCTAAGCCATCTCTCCAGCCCTCCTTAACTCCATTTTAAATCTCCATGTTCGCGCATCCTTTAGTGAAATAGAATCGAAGCTAGAGGACTTGACAATCCCATGCAAGTCCTTGTTCCTTCAGGAGACTTGTGTGGCCAGGAAGGGTTAGGAGTACATGGATTTCCCAAGGATGTAAGTTGTTACCCATACTTTGGAAATCAGGAGGCACTGTAGTCAATATTGTATTTAATTTTATTATCATGTTTAAATTTCTTAGCACTCCACACCATCAGCAGTTTCAATAGACTTCTTCAAGAATTCCGCCTGTTTCTTGAATCCATATTTGGAAATTGCCCCACACATGACATTGTGTAAGTTTGTAACTCACCATGCAAGCCATTGACCTCATGACAGTGCAACTGTCTTATCCCCCAATGAGAACAAGGGCAATAGAGTGTGAAAAAAGCAGGAATATCAGCTTCAAGTGTTTAATCATGGAAACGCCTTACATTTTTTAGGTTCTTAGTGAAACACATTTGCATGTTTCAGTAGCCTGATTAATGATTGCTAGTATTTATCTATATTTTTAGGTTGAAGAAGTAGGACAGATAAATAGATATCATATAACTAGGGATAGACAAGGTTGGGATATAACTTAGAGATCTGAGTTTGAGAGACTACATTTGTAACCATGAACTGTCATTAATTGAATTCAGATATAGGTACATAATATTAGGTGGGAACAGGCAAGAACTTTGTTCTTTTCAGATTAATATTGGCACTGCCATCATTGCTCTTATGTTTACTCTATGAAGCTGATCATACCAATATTGACTGCATCCTGATTATTGCAGATACATGAGGAAAAATGTTTAAACAGCTAGTTAATTGTATGTTTTGATGGTTTTATTAAAATTCTTAGTAGCAAAAGGAAAGAAAAACCCACTTGTGTGTATGAGTAAGTGTGCATATGTTTGTTTGTGTGTGTATACATGCATGTATGAATAAATAATGGAAACTTCATGTCTGAAACATATAATAAATCACTCCTATTATTTTTCTTGTATCAGACTGTTTACCTACTATATTTCTCTATTTGTTGGATAGAAAGGGATTGTGTGGATTGGAGTTTTGAGCCTCTCCTCACAAGTATACTGTATGCTAAGGTTTGTTTGTTTTTCCCCCCCTTTTAGGATACATAAATGATGAGATACAAAGACACCATGAATGTGCCCCAGGACATTCAGTGCTCTCACTAAAGAGGGAGTTGATTTCATTTTCATAAGAGAGATGCTATCATCTTAGCCATTGGTTTTATACCTAAAGATTTACAAAACATTTTTGAAACAATAAAATGTTAATATTCTTTAGATAAGTCTGGAATGCTTTCTGTTGATAAAACACCATGTCAGGAATAAGTGGTTACCGGCCACAATAAGAGATTCCAACAGTTGCAGAGGTTAATGGCATGTTGTAAGGCAAGAGATTCACTCAAAATGTCCATGTTGCATCTACCCCAGTAAGAAAAAAGTACATTTTGGATTGACATAAATATTCTCAATGGCCAGTGCTTGATTTTTTTTTTTTTTTTTTTTTTTTGGAGAGCCTAGTTATTCTTGAACAACAGCTGTGCAAGCTGTGAAGTAAGTTAATCTTTTAAGCTTTTGGTAAAAGTTCAAGATCTTAAAATCAGCAAGAATATATATGGTTTTGTGCATTGCTATAACATCCATGTGGTCTGGTCCATTTTAAGTAATGTTGAAAATGTAGTTAGATATAGATTAAATTGGCTTTCTATCTTTCAGATATAAATTTCGGAATCTAAGAATCCATGTAAAATGAGCCCCTTACTTCACAGATACTGTCTCATATTCTGTGTTTTAGCTCAAGAAAAATAAAAGGCTTATCTATCATTACAGCAACAGTATTGAGTAGATGAAAGGCTGACTGGCTCTGCTTTTGCCCCATGTATCATTAAAATCTTTGCTACAGAGAATTTTCCATCAATTTTCACCACTGGTTCACAGATTGGACTGATGTGATACACTAAGCCATTCATGGCCAGAGCTGCCAAATTTTGCACAGGCATAGGCAACATACTCTAAGAATTACAAGGCCTGCCACTTCCCTGAAAAGGCACAGAGAACTGAACATGTGAGGGTCAAAGGAAGTAAATTCATTATGAATAATTGTCAGACTGGGGGAATAGAGAACAAACTTTAGTTTATAGTAGTTTTAGTCCATGGGAAGTAATTGTTCAGATGCTTAAAGAGATCATCTTATGTATATTATTTTGCGTTACTATCTTGTTGATATTAAAAATAACTATATATTTTGATATATAATCAATTACAAATAATGCTCACACAATCATGGAAAAATTGGAATTAAGAGGAAGTAAGACAGAAGAAAGGAGCCCATAAATTTCATTTTATGCATTAATTTCAAAAACATTAACGATATGGTATTGATATTGTATATATGTAATTACAATGATTGTAATGGGGAGGTAATATGATGGAGAATGGAATTTCAAATGGGAAAGTGTGGGGGTGGGGAGGGAAGGAATTGCCATGGGATATATTTTGCAATTATGGAAAATGTTAATAAAATTTTTTAAAAAAATTAAAAAAAATTAGTTGTTGCACAAAAAAAGAACAACAAAAACAGCAAAAAAAAAAAAAATTAACGATACTCTTAAAATAAAGAAGTGAATTTCCTTACAGCACAGTGAGGCTACAATATAAACTATACAAATACACCACAAGAAAGTTCAAAGTGAGTTCAGTAGGAGAATACAAATTTTTTTATGTATAAATCAAGAATAATTCTTTCAGTTGGTTTTGATTTATTATATTTATATTTTTGAACTTTTCCAAGTTTATTGACAATTAATTGAAAACCATTGCAAATATACAGATATTTTAGTGTACAATTAGAAGTTTACATACACACACATATGTACATATACATGTAAGTATGTATATGTGTGTGTGTGTGTGTGTGTGTGTGTGTGTGTGTGTGTTGAGATGATTGTCATAACCATGTTGAGCATAACCATAACCTTTATATCATAAAATAGCATATTTGTGTGTGTGGTAAACTTATATTTTGAACTGGAGGTGGTGATGAATATGTGTAATCTCTGTACTGGGGTAGTTGAGTTAGAAGGACTGATGGAATTTTGAAGTTAACCTGATCAATATAATGAGTTCCAGCCCACCTTTGGTAACAGTGTGAGATCCTGTGTCTTTCTGCCCTGCCCACTCCACCTCCAAAAGAAAACAAAGATTTGCCTTTTTATTTTTCCTATGTTTTCTTATTGTAGTTGTATAATTATTTCATGTCTTAATGTTTATTTTATTTGCTTGTGTGTAATGTAGTGTTTGTGTGTATGTGTGTGTGTATGTGTGTGTGTAAGTGTGGTATAGGATATATATGTATACATATATATACATATATATACATATATATATATTTGTGTGTGTGTGTGTGTGTGTGTGTGTGTGTTTGTGCTGTGTATGTGTGTCCTTATGGTCCCTCATATGCTCACCTGTGTGTGGGGATGTTCAACTGTGGCTTCTTGCTCCATCTTTCTCCAACTTATTCTTATTTGAATCAAAATATTTATTTTATTATTTATTTATCTATTTGAGAGAAAACAGGGAGAGAGAGAGAGAGAGAGAGAGAAAGAGAGAGAGAGAGAGAGAGAGAGAGAGAGAGTGGGCATGCCAGGGCCTCCAGCCATGGCAAACCAACTCAAATGCATGCACCACCTTGTGCATCTGGCTTACATGGGTACTGGGGAATCAAACAGAGGTCCATTTTGGCTTTGCAGGTAAATTCCTTAACTGCTAAGTCATCTCTCTCCAGCCAATGAATCAATATTCTTCTTGATAGTTGGGCTGTGTATTGGTCAGGGCTCTATAGAGGAACAGAATTGATAGAATGAATTATATTAAAAGGGAATTTATTGGATTAGTTTATGGCAATCCAAAACCAGTTGCAGGCCTGAGAATCAAGGAACCCGGTAACTGTTCAATCTACAAGGATACCTTGGCAATCCCAATCCAGCCCTGAAGGCCTGGAAACTTCCTGAGCAGCAGCTAGTCTTCAGTCCTCTCTGGAAGGCAGCAAGCAGCTCCAGCAGTCAAGTGGAAGGAAGGAAGAAGAGGATCTTTTCACCCAGAGCTTCCTTATATAAAGTCTCCCTCTGAGAAGAGTGGCCCCTTTGGGGGGTGGGGGGGGCTCACTCTGGGGGAAGGACTTCCTTCTTCATTTAATCCTTCCTGGAAGCAACCTCAGAGACCCACTGGAAAGGAAAGGGATTTCTGTGGATCACTAAATAGATCAAATTGACAGCAATTTAACCACACTGGATGTTTTTGTGTTTGTTTCTGTTTTTTTTCTTTTTCCTTTTCTTTGTCTTCTTTCTTTCTTTTCACTAGAACAGGCAATTCCTTGGCTTCTGCTCCCCTTGAAGTGGGGGGAGGTTATAGGAACATGTTTCCATGCCCAGCTGTGTATGGAGAGATCTGGAGATTTGAAGTCAGGTCACCGTATTAGGTCAACTCTGGCCCTCATGCTTGCACATGAAGAGCACTTCATGCTGAAGCAGTTCTCCAGCCATCCTTTTGATAGAGCTTAAGAGGTGGGTTCAATTCCATTTTATGACATATATTGTGATTTTCTTTTATTTGGGCTTGAAGTCTCTAGACAGTGGTCATAAACCAAGGCAGTCACTTTTTGTCCTATGAGAAGGAATGTTATGGTCACATTTGTTGATCAGGTAGGATTTAGAAGAGGTAGCATAACACATCTCAGGAAGCAGAGCAGCAGTTTTCTTTCAGATCCCATATGGGAGATGCCATACAGGGGTGCCACAAAGGAACTGAACAGAGACCCAGGAATGGAAGAGGTGAGAACATGCATAAAGAAGCACAAAAATGAATTAAAAAGGTAGAAAAGTCCTGGAGTGGTGGTACACCTTTAATCCCAGCACTTGGGAGGCAGAGGTAGGAGGATCACTGTGAATTCAAGGCCATTCTGAGACTGTAGAGTGAATTCCAGGTCAGCCTATACAAGAGTGAGACGCTACCTGGGGGTGGGGGAACTGGAATGAAATGTCTTGAGAATCAAAGTCCTTTCTCTCAATATTTTCCTTTTATGGTGCTGGGATTGCACTCTGGGCTTTGTTCATGCTGGACAAGTGTTGCACCACTGAGCACCATCTCCAGACTAGGAGCTAACATGTGTCATTAGGTCCACAGCATTACCCCTGCTTACTTCTCAATGAGAAATTCTTCATTGTGTGGTAGTTTGAATGATTAATGTACCCTGTATCCTCATGTGCATTCATTTATATTGTATTGGTCATATTCTTTTGATTACTATACTTGCCATACACTTATATCTGTTATTTTGACAGCTCCAGTGCTTTTCTAATTGCTTAATATTGTATTGACTACTCAGTATCTTTTGTGATTACAAATAATTTTTAAGACAATGTTTTATTTACTTAGTTTTTTTTTTTTTTTTTTGAGAGCAAGAGAGAAAGAGGCAGACACAAATACAATGGGCACACCATAGCCTCTAGCCATTGCAAATGAACTCGAGACTTTGTACATCTGGCTTTACATGGATATTTGGGAATAGAATCTGAAACCTTTGGCTTTGCTGGTAAGTACCTTAAATGCTAAGCTATCTTTCTAGCCCACAAATGAATTTAAGGATTACATATATTTTCTATATCTGTAAAAAACCGTTATTATAGTTTTGACAAATATTGTAGTTCCTTCGCATATCACATTGGGCAATAGTGACATGTTGAAAACATGAGCCATTTGTTTCTATTTCCTTAAATTTATTTCATCAATGTTTGAGAATTTTCAGTATACAGGTACCTTACATCCTACATTAAATTTGTCCCTAATATTATATCTTATTATATTCCTTATAATGCCAACAGTTTTTCTCTCAGAGAATGCATTGCTTATGTATAGAGTTAATACTTACATTTCTTTATTTATGTATCTGCAAGGAGACAGAGGCCCAGAAAGAGAATGGATGTAGTAGCACGTCTTGCCACTGCAAACCAGATCCATGTACCACTTTGTCATCTGGCTTTATGTGGGTACTGGGGGAGTCAAGCCCAGCTTTTAAAGTTTTGCAGGCAAATGCCTTAAGTTCTGAGCCATCTCTTCAGCCTAGTACTAACTTTTGTATGGTGATGGTGTGTTCCATAGCTTATCTAAACTCATTTATTTATTACACATATTGTTGGACACTGAAGTTTTCTATATAGACCATGTTAGCTGAAGTAGTCATACAGGAGCATTGTAGCAAAAAAAAAAAAAAAAAAAAAAAGAAATGGAACACTTTGGTAGCAGTATTGATTAAAGACTTAGTTTTCCTTCAATAGGCACTATTTTTATAAACAGCAATTTCTGTGATATTCATTGAATACATCGCCTTCCTTGAAACTTGACCCAGATCACAATCCTTCAGGGCTATTCTGGAGTTGGAAGGACACTGTGAGTAGGTCGTTTAACTGCTTTATCTTTTCTCACATGAAAGTAAGATCAAGGGACACTTTGTGCAGGTGTTTTAAGGATTAGTATGAATGCACATAACACATGAAAGACAACAGAGTCACACTGCCGTGTCCCTTGAGGGAAGACATTCTCATCATTTTGAGGACTCATCATCAGGTTCAATGATGTGACCTGAAGCCAAAAATCATGGATCAAGTTATGGAACACCCTTTTGGCGTCAGCAAAATAATATGAGATGACAAAATAATATGAGAGATGTCACCTTACTTAAGTAGAGGCAGTCAAATTATATTTTGCCTGGGGCTGCAGAAATGGCTTAGGAATTGATGATTTACCTACAAACCTTCAATAGTTCAACACCCAAGTACCCATGTAAAACCAGATGCACAAAGTGGTGCATAAGTCTGGAGTTCATTTGCAGTGGCTAGATGCCCTGGTGTACCCATTATGTCTCTCTGTGCCTCTTTTCTCCCTCCCTCCCTCCCTCCCTCCCTCCCTCCCTCCCTCCCTCCCTCCCTCCCTCCCTCTCTGTCTCTTTCTCTCTCTCTCTCTGTCTCTCCTCTCTCTCTCTTTCTCTCTCTGTCTCTCTCTCTCTCCCCTTGCAAATAAATAAAATTTCCCAATTTGGTAAGCATTTGACTCAAGTATAGAAAAGTTAGTAGAAGTGCATGTTTGGGAATTTATATATGGACAATAGCTTCTTCTATGTTTATGAGCAAATACTCAAAGCGTTTTCCATGTTGTGGTCAGAGAAAGATTCTATCATTCTTCTCTTATCTCAGGAGTACTCCCAGTTTTTCCTCTGAATAAATGAAGCTCTGGCCACTGTGATCTTGGACAATGATGACGAAGACTGATTTTTTTGTTGTTGTTGTTGTTTTGCTTTGACACAGTCTCATATATCCTAGTTTTCCATTCTCCCCCTCTCTTTCTGTAATAAATAAATAAAAGTAAAATATTAAAATTATTTCCCACCATACCACACATCATTGAATTCTAAAGTGGAGCTTCTCCAGCTGAAACAGTTATCTTTGCACTACTCTTTGTGTTTTATTTTATTCAGTTTAACTTTTTTTGTCTCATACTGAGCAAAATTATCCATAATTACCCAAACTATTTATTTTATCTGTCTTCTGTGTTCAACCCTCAGAGGAAAGTTAACCTTGTCACATTTTATTAATTCATTGATCATAGAAACTCATTTAACTTTAACCTTAAGACATCAAACTATTTTTAATCTAAAGTAAGAAATAAAAGCATGTAAGGTGAGCACTGGTCCTGAGTAAGGAGGGGTCATGGCTGAAGAGAGTGCACATTAGTGACATTTTGACTCACGTTAGTCAATGTTCCTACATGTCATTCTTGCCTTTACTACCCTGTGCCTCACAGGGCCAATAAGCCATTTTGTAAATATGTTGAAGTATCGTATTATTATGGTCCTTTTGCCCATCAGTCTTTCTTTTCTTTCAATCCAGGGCCCCTTGCATGCTGTTTCATCATCTTTGTAAGTGACCCAGGGTCAAATGAATGATCACATTTTTCCCAAGCTGCTGTCTGCATTTTTGGAGTCACTAAATACTCCATATAAATGGAAGATTTTTGCCCCATTTTTATCTTCATTTTGCTCATGTGGGAGCCCTCTCAAGGTATCTTATGAATGGTTTAATCTCCTCTGGAGTGAACCATATTTCTGTAATGATTCATATGTCATCCACCCCTTTTGTCGCACACATGGCTCCAATTTGAGTACTTTATTTCTAGTTGGCCCAACAATTTAGTTTATTTTTCCCTGATTGTATCAATTTATTTTAAGTCTCCTATTTCGGTGTTTGGATTTATACTCTTGTCATTCCCACACCCTTTCGGGTGTGTAATTTTGTTTTTGTATCAAAATATTTGATCTGTTTCCTCACTGTTCATTTTTATCCTCATCTGGGTTTCATCGTAATAATTTCTTTTCTTAGCCTGACAAAGCATTTTCAAAGCCCCATAAACTTCAACTGGCTCCTTTTGAACTGGCCATTTTGAAGTGCCCCTACAGGTTTCCACATCACAGTAACTCCCTGTAAACTTCATATCCCTTGTTAAAGACAGTGTTGGACCACAGACAAGTACTATGGCCAGTTCACGTCAGACTGGTCTCCAACAGGGACCACTCATCTTTTGCAATACTAAACAAAGATCGGCCTTCCCTGCATGCACATGGAAAGAGGAAACTCAAGAAGGAGAGTATTGATGGGACCAAGATTAGACTGAACTCTCTAACAATCTTTGGACTCAACAGTTCAGAATCTGATGTGGGGACATCTTGGACTTAGATAATATTGAAAGAAAAGAGAACACTGGTGAGACAGTAACTTAGTTTAGGTTACGTTTAATGCAGAATAGTGATGTTCTGCTTGTTTTGATATAATAAGTGAAATAAAAGTGTCCCCACTGCTGCTGCTGCTGAGTGCCATGATATTGTAGTTCTCATCGCATGTAGGTTTGGAGGTAGATATTTCTAGAATGTGAATTAAAGGGATAAAAGTAGAATTATTTATTTAGTTGCTGTATGTTATTTGACCTCCAACTCTGTCTGATCATAAACTAGATGTTTGCTGATATAAACTGTTCTAGTATTTTCACATACTACAATATCTTTATTCTTATGAAAAATGCATACAGCAAATGTCTTCATGCCAAGCTTAAATGCATGTGGAAGGCACATACCTCTGTTTTATGTAATGTGCAATCTCTGTGTTCTCTCTGTCTTTATTCTGGCTTGGCAACACAAGAAAAACTAGTTATTTGGTTATAAGCAAAGTCAAAAAGTCTTATGCATAGTGTTGATTTGATTAACCTGAATCAAGAAAAGAATCAACATTCACTTAGTGCTTATTATGAAAATTAGAATCCAAGTTATATATTGACTATATCAATATAATCAGTTAAACCTTAGCACTAATAAATGTTCAGTGTAATGGGGGCAATAAAATATATTAAAATTATCTTTCTATAGTGATAAATACTATAATAGAAAGGGACACATGTTTTGTGAGATGGTGATCTATTCTCCTTGGGAAACTGACAAAAAGAACAAAAATAAAAATATATAATTGATCCAGGCATGGTGGCACATGCCTTTAATTCTAGTACTCAGGAGGCAGAGATGAGAGGATTGGTGTAGGTTTGAGGCCACCCTGAGACTATACACTGAATTCCAGGACAGCTTGGGCTTATTAGTCAAAAACATAAATTTACAATTCACATACAGTTATAAAATGGGTAGTGGTTAAATAATTTTCTTTAGTTAGTTTAAATAATATAGGTACTAATGGAGATTTCATAACTTGTTCAAACTATAAGTCTACTTGGGGTGAAGACTACTGAAATAGATTGAAAAATGCATACAAACTGATTTTCCATGGCAGAAGAGGAAGAAAAATCAACAGAGTCCAGGTTGACCCAAAGGGTGTGTTTCACTGTTGGTATCTCACCCCAATACAGTCCTACACCTTTCAAATTAAAATAAATAAACATCCCACATAGAATTGCATTAGTCCATTCTTGTCTATGTTGCCTTTTTTCCCCCTCTCTAACTATCCTGTTCAATTCCAGTGAAATTTTATATAAGGACTTTAAAACTGGAAAAGTTGTACATTGTGCTTTGATTTTATATTGTAAAGTTTGCATTGCTTGATGTTGCTTCCTTGTACTTGATAAAGTACCTCATGGTATGTGAAGAATAGTCTACTATTGATTTTTTAGAAATATTTCCAGAAAAAAAGTCATATTGCAGAAGAAAAAAATGTGTGCATGTCTGTACATTATCACAGTCAGTATTTCCAATTACATAAATAGTTTGGAAATAGTTGAGAATTATAAAACAAAGCATCAAAATTTTATTTACAATGAAAAGTATCTTCTTCATCAAATTTAAACATGCTAAGTTCTAGGTAAGCCTTCTACATATCCCTCTTCTGTTGTGTTCCCTGTTTTCATTGGCCTGATGGTTCCATCTGTTGCCCACATTAAGTTCTAGTTTCTCAAACTATGTCATATAGTTAAACCTCAGTTCCTACTGTTTATGCCAATACTAACCTCATCCAGATTTTGTGCTCTAAGCAAGGGACCACACAGCAGCTCTATTTAAGATTGTTTTCAATGCCCCAACACTTGCAAAATTTAGTTTTCAAGATTCCACTCTAAGCTTGGATTGTACCTCCCTGAAGAGTTATCTGTTTCCCTCCCAGCATTATGCTCCTCTCCTTGAGAATCAACCACAAGCACTAGGAAAAAAAAAAAAAATGTTTAGATTTTACAAAATGTCCTTGTTTGATTTTAAGAGGTGCCAAAGACTTTCAGCTGATTGTACTCATCTATGATCAAAGCCAATGGTTAAGTAAGTTTAAAGAAAGGAAAATAAAAAGCATTAGGGTAGACTGTTGTTGAAACCAAATTACCTAAAATTCCACAATGCCTGGAAAATTTTACAAAGATGAAAACAGTCATGATAATCATAAAAGTTTAACGTATTGGCAACTCATATACTAGCAACTAGCTGCTCCACATGCTTCATTAAACCTTCATGGAATGGGACATATATTTTTAAATGTTAATCTCTGCTTCTTTTAACCATAACTTATTATTACATACAACCAGAATGACATCTTTTACTTTCATTTCTCCAATCCAGACAATAACGAAAAACATACAAAGAGGAAATACTGTGCTTGACTTCTGAGTTTCGCACATACATTTACATTCCTGGTATAGATTTTGTATAAGAGAAACCATTTTGAAGTAGACTTTATTGTTTTTTATTATTATTTTGTTTGCTTGTTTTATTGCTGTTGTTTCCTTTTAAAGTGGAAATCCAGAGCTTGGACTACTTGAGGCCTTGAGATTTATGTCATAACAGAAAGGCGTTGAAGAACTTATGTTCAGTAAAAGTCTATTTTCCTCTCCATTCAGGATTAGGATGAGATGAATTACACATTTAGGCTATAATGTTATTATAACCACTGCAGTAAGGAGGAAGTTCAATGAGGACTATCTCAATGAAGTGGAGGGAAGTTTTAGAGGCAAATAAACAGAGTAATCATGGGCAAAAATAGAGGGCAGCACTTTTCGATGAGCTCTTCATAGAAGTCAAGGAAAATATATTCTCAATTGTCAGTAATTCTGAAAGGCAATAATCAAACATTTGAAAAATAAACCATGGGCTGGATTTTAGAGTTTTATTCAGAATGGAGATCAGAGTTAACTGAAGGCATAGTCATTGTGAAAGATCAACTGTTTCATCCTCACACTAATCCTCAGGTAATATTTGATCAAAATCCAAATTTCAAATCTGGGAAGGACAGAACATTGAGACGAAAGCAAGAATCTGAGAGCAAGGAACTTGTCAGTCATGCATGGGAACAGTAACAAGCTTCATGGGTGAGTTTTCACTCCATTCTGGCTGTAGGCTCCTCCTGCAAACTGGTAGAGACCTCTTCTTCAATAGAATGGATGTGTAGCACAGTGTGCAATATCTTCTCAACAAAGTATAGAACTATGGCTCAAGGCAATCACTTTGGGCCTCTTGTACCTTCCACATGACTGATGAGAACAGTGTTTGGAGCTATTAGTTCCCTCCAGGCTTTTTTTTTCCCCCCACACTACTTAGCACAAGAATTTAATGTATCCCTGTTTGAGCTAGTAATGTTCAATCACTTAGATGAATATAAGCTGAAAGATCTTTGAGAAGTTCTATGACCCACTGAGATCATGTCTCAATTTCAGCCCTGCTGACATGTTGGGTAGGGTTATTCTTGGTTGACAGAGGATGAGGAGTATCCTGCTCAATGCTGGATACTTAATAGTATCTCTGATCTCTCCCACTACCAGGTACCATCACCAGTTATCAAAACCAAAAGCTACTTCTCCAGCCACTGGGTCATGTCTTTGGGGACAATTTCACTCTTATGTCATTAAGATCCACTGGTTTAAACTGCGATTTATCCTTGAAAGTGATTTGTTTACAAATCACAGTGTGACACTCTTCTGGCCAAAGAAAACAAGGAGGAGTCATTTCAGGGGCTGTCCCCTCTGTCTTGGTCTGCTCAGGCTACCATAGTAAAATGCCATAGGCAAGGATAATTGAAAAGCATGAACTCCTTTTCTTCTTTCTGGAAGTAGGAGGTAAGTGAAAAGGTGAATTTTTAGTGTGAGCTTGACTGGATTAAGGGACACCTGATGAACTGGCAAACCTTCACTAATTGAAACATTAATCTTTCAAGGCGTTTCCGGAGTAAGTTGTCTCATGAGTCCTTAGTCTGGGTAGGAAATATTAAGCCTCTATGTGAAAGAATCACCCAATCAGATGGGAGGCTGGGAAGTGTCTCTCTTATAAGCTTGCCACTGCTTGTCAGATCTTGATTCCATCCCTATGAGTAAAAGCTGTTGGCTTTCCGTGTTGTGTGATTTTTGGAAAGTAAACTGAGCTATACAATTACCTTCCAGTGGTTCTTCATTATGACAATGAAATATTTGATTTAGACCTGGTAATATACTGAATAAGTTTCTTAATATAACTCTCCTCACATATCCATGTAGATCCATATTTCTACCTCTGTGTGTGCCTAACCAATTATCTTGTCTTCTTGACAACACTTGAATAGCATAAAAGTCTAAGTAAGATCAAAGTACTAGCTGGGTCCTTTTTTTGTGTGTTCTTTTCCTGCTTGCAGATGACAATCTTCTAGATGTGTCCTCATGTGTACAGGAGACCTAGAGAGAAAAAGAACAGCATCCTTCCTGTTTAAATGACTTTAATCCTATCAGATAAGGGCTCCAAACTTATGATCTCATTAAATGTAAATTGATTTCAAAGCCTCCTATCTCCAGATGAAGTCAGGTTAGTAGTGAATGCTTCACCTTGAAAATGGGAGAGGGGTGCAGAATTCAGTTGTAATACTTTTTAAGATTTCTTTTTTCCTCCTTCTTGATCAAGAACAACAAGTTTACTGTTCCCTGTTGATGCTTCCATTATGGCTGTATATGAAATTTTGGTGGATATGCTGTTCTTATCCCACCTTGAGAGAATACCATATCCTCTGATGATAAAAATAGAGAGCTGGAAACAATTTTAACATTTCTGCCTAGAGGAAATCTGTTCCAGCACATATTTGTATTCACATTCTCCCAGCTTTTTCTCTAACATAGTCAGTCTCTGAGCATCAATTAAGTCCATAAACTTCCAATGTACATCACTGGATAAAAGATGAATCCATTCTTGACCAAGCTCAGCATCCCCAGATATTTTCTGTCTGGTTACCGGAAGAACTTTTCAGGAGTACTCATCTAGTCATAATGAGAGGAAGGGCCTTGCCTCAGAAAATATGGCAGGTGTTAACAGTATAAATCTTATAGGCTTTCCCAAAGGCTTGTTTCCAGCCTATGGACTTTTTGGAAGTGATTGGGTTATAGAAGCTGTATCCCCATTAAGTGATTACTCATTTCATGAATTCCTAAATTGCTGCAAGTATTGGGAGGTGACTGAAGATAGATTGTGGGTCTATTTGGGAAAAGGATGTAAATGAAGATGTGGCTTCTAATGGTACACCCTGTCACTGACACTCTAATTTCAAACTCCATATATACAAAGAGCTTAGAAGTTAATGATCTCCCGGGTGGGATGGCAACACCTGGACAGCTCATATTTCAGCTTTAGGTTTTTGACCCCATGACTAAAGATGGGAAAAGGTAAAGAATGGCCACCAGAAGTAAAGATGACTCTATGTCAGGACCTAGAATCTAGCCTGTAAAACTACCTAAAAGGGCCAGTCTTACTACAGTTTGAGAGCATCTCTGCTGATTCAGCCGTTCAATGGGTAGGACTCACTGTCTGAGCTTCAAGACGCAAAAGACTTATGTGTCTCAATGGCTGTAATGACAATGACCCCAGCCTTGCCCAAGGAGGGATCAGAGAATACAGTGAAAACAGCTAGCTGTATGCATAAATATATACCCTTGTGTTATGTTGGCGCAGATTTTGTAAATCACTAATTGGACTTAGCAGAAACTTGTGACCTCCCGGAAGGAAAAAGATTCTGTCTTTTCTCTTGAATGCCCTCCATACTTAGCACAGTAAATTCACAACTAAATCTTCTGAAACAAAAGCAAGAAACTCTTCAGGCTTCTCAATGACTCTCACTGAACATGTCAAGTAGAGAAAGCCACCAATATAACTCACATAACATAATTATTTTGAAGATATGGTCATGCTCACCTCATTCCCTACGGTATTCACAGTGAAGTGAGTCATTCCTGGCCTGTCAGAAGCTGTTCCTCCATAAATATTTGTTAAGTGAACTAAAGAGGTAGTAGATTGATTTACTCCTTTTACTCCATGTTTGTTAAATATGGAGTAATCTCATTTATTTTTAACTTTTCTCAAGTAAACTATTATATCTGCCTGAGATTTAATTCCATATCTTCTCATCCTATTTATTTGTACTCAACAAAGATACTTGAACATTCTCTGTACAGAAAACTCTGTTCACTGAGAGTAATGAAGGCAAGGTCTTTGGAGGATATGGCTTCCAGATCAAAGAAAAATTTAAAAGAAAACATAGTCTAAAACTAAACCCTAAGGTAAAACATGTAACTCTCTACCTGCTGTAATTGGAAGAGTGGGCAGATAATCAATATGGAAGATTGGCAAGAGTAGAGAATTCATTTCAGTGTTGATCAATACCAGACTTGCCTCAGGGGACAGAAACTCCCGGTCAGGCCATGCCACCTGCTTCTTAAATTACTTCAAAAAGAAAGGAGGAGGGACTTTTCTTTACTCAGTAACATACAGCTGATGGTTAAAAACATAAATGTAGGGACTAGGGAGATGTCTCGGTGACTAAAGGTGCTTGTTTGCAAAGCCTTCCAGCCTAGGTTCAATTCCCCAGTACCCATGTAAATTCAAATGCACAAAGTGGCAGATGTATCTGGAAGTCATATCTGGAGTTCATTTGCAGTGGCAAGAGGCCCTAGCATTTTTAAGGCTCTATGACTAAAGATGGGATGAGATAAATAAAGGTCACCAGAAATAAAGATGATTCTGTGTTAGGACCCAGAATCTAGACTGGAAAACTAGAGAAAAGGGGCCAGTTTTATTACAACAATTTAAGAGCCTCTCCACTGACTCAGTAGTTCTGTGGGGAGGACTCATTGCCTGAGCTTTAAGGCTTTAAGATCCAAATGACTCACCTGTCTCACTACTATAATTCTCTCCCTCTCTCTCTCCCTCTCTCTCTCTCTCTCTCCCCTTGCAAATAAATCAAATCTATATTTTAAAAATGTAAATGCATGCATCAACTGCAAAAATAAAACTATACTAATATTTTCCTTATGTATCCTGGATGACAAAAAATATTGTACATTATCTGAACTCTATTTTTTTAAAGTTATTTAGCCAATTTAGAGATACAAGTTCTATGCCTAAAATATAAAACCAATAATATGGCTTAGCCTGTAACAGCACCCACTATTCGTTGACATATGTTATCCTAATTTGATTCTTGAGAGTTTGGCCAGGGTGAAGGGAGTGAGCTTAAACAGATAAGGGTTGTTCTTTGAACTTCATCCACAAGCAAAGAGAGACTCAGGGAGGATCAGTGAATTTATGATGATTTCAGAGCTTCTATTGTAGAATGAGAAAATAGTAGCAGTTTTATGTCCATGTTACAAATAAAGGAAAGACAGAACTTACAGCAAAAGAAAATAAAATAAAGTAAAATGCTCTATAGAAAGTAAGAAAATGAAATTATCACTAGAGCAAAAATATTGAATAAGAAATAAGATTTATTTTAAAGATCACTGTGAAAAACCTAAAATTGTATTTTAAAAACACTTGTATAAAAATGCTAGTTTGATATAGCATCACTAGGAATCACCACTAAAATGGAAAGGAATAAACACTATTAATTTCATACAAACTCTTCCAGAACATTTAAAATAAATGGACTAATTTCAATTTATTCCTATGTGGTAATTATCTTTAATTATACCAAAGCCAGATAATAAATAATTTAAACAGTCTTATCATATAAAATTCACATGTAGAGATAAGGATATATATTCATATACTATATATGTTTGAGAGAGAGATATTTGCACATTAAAGATCAAGATACTAGCTTGGTGTGTACCATCATTTCTGCTTCCAATGTGGTACTTTATTGAAAGACATAGCAGGGTGGAACACTGTCATTACCACAGAAGAAAAAATGGTAAGATGGTCCATGCTTCAGCATGATGGCTCTTATGTAAAGACTTTAATCTCATTCATGAGTGAGGATCCTTCATGGCCCATTTATCTCTTAAAGGATCCATCTTGGAATGTTACAAGTTTAACCTTTAACATTCAACATCAGACTTCTGAAGAGGGTACATTCAATCTACAACTACAAATGTGTGTGTGAATTAATATAGAAATATATATTGCATATATGATGCCTATTATGATCAAGTATAGTCAAGAAACACACAACTGATTATATTATTTTAATATGAATTAATGCAATCACTAAATTTACCTTGAAAATGATAAAAAATTCCAATAGAGAAAAATAGCATTTCCTTTGACAAAAGTCAGTATTCCTTATTAAAAATATCTGAGTGGCCGGGCGTGGTGGCGCACACCTTTACTCCCAGCACTCGGGAGGCAGAGGTAGGAGGATCGCCATGAGTTCAAGGCCACCCTGAGACTACAGAGTTAATTCCAGGTCAGCCTGGACCAGAGTGTGACCCTACCTCTAAAAACAAAAAAAAAAAAAAAAAAAAAAACAACAACAACAACAAAAAATCTGAGTGATTTGGCAATAAAAGGAAACTTGTCCAATCTAATCAAATTCCTGCCATCTAATCCAGTTCCTCCAATCTAACAGATAAAATTTTTGAAAAAAATAAATCTTATTTGTCTATTATCTATATCACTTTTGATCATAGATATACTAGTGTATTGCATATCTTGTGTGTGAATGTTTGTGTATAATAAAATTTATTTATCCCTCACTCCCTTTCTCTCTTTTCCTCTCCTTCTTTCTTCATCTGCACATGAGTGAAATTACTTGCATGCAGTTCTACTCAACTTCATATTCCTTCAAGTTTCTTGTAACTAGCAATACAATTGATAACAACTCATTGACACTATGAAAATGTGCTTGAATATTTGATAACTGGCTTCAAGAGGAGACCAAGGCACTTGGACAAGGCCAACCCAAAATAATTTTTAATTAGAATAACTAATACTTTGACAAGAATATTAGAAATATAATTGAGTGGAATGTAAATTATAAATATTTCTGTATACATTTGACAAAATTTTACACAATGTTAAAAATACCTAAATGACTTGACATACATACTGCTTTTCAATGTAATCATAAACAAAACTCCCTTCTTCTTACTTGAAAATTATCATATGGCCCCTGCAAAATTTACATAGAAATAGAAAGTTCCAAAGCCCCCAAATTGGAAAATAATTTGGAATATTCTTTAAGTTAAAAAGCTTCTGGTCCATATGATGCAGACATTTCAATCCTAGATGTTTTCTCAGGTGTAATGACAGCTCATGTACACACAGAGAATTGCATATGAATTAGGCCAAGTCATAGCAGCCCTCAAACAGAAACAAGTCATGCACATGAGAGTAAATAATTAAACTGTGGACTACCTAAAATGGAATTCCTTTCAGCGATAAAAAGCAATAAGCCACTGATACACAATATCATTAAATGAAACTTAAAGTAATTGGGCAGAGTGAAATGATGCAAGGCTAGAATATTCAAATGCATACTGTGAAATTCTGTTCATGCAAAGCTACAGATGCATAATGTGGGGAGAAGCCAGGGATTAGAAAGGGATATATATGGGGGGAGGCCAAAGGTAGATACGGAGTGACAGCACAGATGAGAGATGAAAAGGGAGGGGCCACTTAAGGGGGAAGAAGGAGGGGAACGAGTGGAAAGGGAATGATATCTGTCCTGAATGTATACATTTTTGTCACTGTTTCTTTAATACTGTAATTTCATGGCATATACATTGTATTATGCACTATATATAAAAATTTACAAGCAATCTAAATATTATCATCTATTTAAAAGAAGAATTGGAACAATAGAAAACAAATCAGTGATTCCCAGAGGACAGCAGTGAGGATTAAGGAAGGGGAAGGAAAGTCATGAAAGGTTACAGATCAACACCAAGAAACTTGAGGCATGAGGGAAATAATCATTATTTTAGCTGCGGCTATCTGTCCAGAGTATATATCTCTGCCAAATATTTTCAAATTTATAAAATGACAAAACATATATGTGTCACTTACAGATTAATAGCTTTCCTTGGGAGCCATGGCATTCTCAATAATTAATGATTTTTTTGACTCTTGTTTGATATTCCTATTACTGTATTACTTGTAATATAATGGGCTTGATAAAACCTAAATAACCACATGTATTTTTTTTTTTTGGTGACATTATTATTTGGGCAGAGGGAAATTATTATTATATAATATTAATATACTATAATATAAATAATATATGTATAATATATTTTATATAATATAATATAGTACATTACTATATATAATGTTATATAATATAATATGTTGTATTATATTATATATAGTATATAACACATATAAAACATAATATATTACATAATATTTTATATAATATATAATAAATATTACTTATAACTTATCAACTTCCTATTGATGTCACATAATCTATACATCTTTTGTCCTTTCAATACTTGTTTAGAATGAATACACTAATATGAAAAATAACACTTGTAGAACAATTCTGAGCCAGCCTTCATTTTTGGCTTCCTCACTTTTATCATTTTATTTCATCCTACAAAAGATTGGAAAAGTTTGTTGGCTCATTTTTTAAGTGATACATCTGAGACTTTCGTAGAGTCACATTAGTATAAAGTAGGACTGTGATTCAATACTTAAATTTAGTTGCCCCAAATTTATATATATATATATATATATATATATATATATATATATATATATAAATCTTACAAGCAAAGAGAGAGGTAGAGACAGATAGCGAAAATAGGCATGCTAGAACCTCCACCTCCAGTCATTGCAAATGAACTTGAGATACAGTGCTACTTTGTTCATTTGGCTATATGTGGTTTCTGGGGAGTCAAACCCAGAAGATTTGGCTTTGCAGGCAAGTGCCTTTAACAGCTGAGCCATCTCTTCAGCCACCTTATTTACTTTTTTTCCTTTTAACATATGGGGGTCTCTCACTGTAGTCCAGGCTGACACGGAACTGCTTGCATTTCTCCCTGCTCAGCACCCCAAAGGCTAATATTATAGATGCTACCATTATGGTGATTTTGCAAACATTTTTGTAGAAATAAATATTAAATCAACTCAAGTCTATCAGGCCATATCCAACAAGCATATCAATTTTTATAATCAGTTTTCATATATCCAGCTCACCAGCTGAATTTGAGTTATTCTAAGTAACAGGCCAAGCTTTTTATATCTATGCTCCTGGCACATAAAAAGTCCTCAAAATGCCTTGTTAGTTAAATAAATGCATGACCCAAAACAAGAACAGCAGTAAATATGTTATTTCTTAGTAGAATTGCTCTTGTTTGCGCGTGTACTCATTCCTGGCCTTCCATGCCAGTTTCCATATAGCATTTCACTTACAGGTGCCAAAATTTTAATGATGAATTCATAAAGTAAAAGGCAACAAAATATTTTAGGTCAATAATATTTTTGTTTGGTTAAATACCTATACCTTCAAATTGCTGGTCATGACACTTTCTACCTACACCACATTTATGAAAAATCAAGCATTTTCAGAGGAATATTTAAATATATCTGAAGAATGCCAAAAAAAAGGACTTATTGGAACTTAGCCTTGACATCTGACAAAATTATGACATCTTAGCAGATATATTTAATATAAGGAAGTTGATGCATAAAGCAATATCTATAAAGTTAATGCAAGGAATTTCTTGTTTAAGCTCCATAAAAACAATCATGTGATTACATGTAAATCAAGCAAAAAAGAAATACACATAGAATCACCAAAACCCTTGCTATACAGTTTTCTGTAGTAATAAACTATCTCATCAAGTGGGACGTTGCCCATTTTATGCTCATTTATCACTCTTCTTCAGGCTGGGCACTGCACAGTCAATCATGACAATCACATTGACCCCAGAAGGACCCTGGTTTCAGTCAAGCCCCCAAGGTGTGCTACACAATGAGAAATTATGTGTCTTATTATGTGTCTTGACTTCAAGGTTATAAAAGAGAACATGATCGTTTACAAAACACTGGAAAATAATCTCCCTGATATCAGGAAACACCACCACCACACACACAGTCATGCATGCATGTGTGTGTGTATGATTTAATAGAGAAATATCAAGCATACTAAAATAAATGCAACAAGAAAAATTCTATTGTTTAATTATGAATAATTATGCTGTCTAAAATGTAAGGGACTGAATTATAAACTTTAAACTATTTTCTTTATTAACTCATTCATTTATTTATTTGCATAGAGTTAGAGAGCCAAAAATAGAGAGAGAGAAGGAGAGAATGGGTGCTCCAGGTTCTCTCCCACTGCAAATTCCAACTGTATGTATCACTTTGTACATCTGGCTTTTCGTGGGTACTGGAGAAGAGAATCCAAGTTGTTAGGCTTTACAGGACAGCACATTGACTGCTGAACCATCTCTCTAGCCCTCTTTTTAAAATACTTTTATATTATTATTGTGATAGTTAAGGTGTTGTCAACTCGATCTGTTTAGTAATCCACAGGCTGCTTCTAGGAAGGATCAACTAAAGGAGGAGGTCTTTCTCCCAGGGTGAGCCCTTCCCCCAGAGTGGGCGGCCCCGCTCAGAGAGGGACTTGATATAAGGAAGCTCTGGGTAGAAGAGTTCCCCTTTTTCCTTCCTTCCTTCCACTTGGCTGCTGGAGCTGCTCCCTACCTTCTAGCGTGGATTGAAGACCAGTACAGACTAAAGACCAACATCAACTGAAGACCCACGTGGATCGAAACCCAGCAGCTCCTCAGGAAGCCTCCAGGCTTTCCGGCTCCTCAGGAAGCTTCCAGGCTTTCTGGCACCATCTGCAGTTCCTGGTCGGGACTGCTGAGGCATCTGGCCACGTGGACTGAGCAGCTACCAGGTTCGGTGATTCTCAGGCCTGCAACTGCTATTGGACTACTGTAAGCTAATCCAATAAATCCCCTTTATAAAATACTTCATTCTAGTAATTCTGTTCCTCTAGAGAACCCTGACTAATACAGATTTTGGTACCAGGAGTGGTTCTACAGAAACAGAATTGTAAGGATGGATTTCTCTAATGGGCTCAGTGCTATCTGGGGTTGGTTCTCCAATTTCAGTGCTACCAAAGGCCCTACTGGTGATAAGGAGAGTGCCTGTACTGGAAATAAAAAGGGCACTCTTCTACCCAGAGCTTCCTTATATCAAGTCCCTCTCTGAGCGGGGCCGCCCACTCTGGAGGAAGGGCTCACCCTGGGAGAAAGACCTCCTCCTTTAGTTGATCCTTCCTAGAAGCAGCCTGTGGATTACTAAACAGATCAAGTTGACAACACCTTAACTATCACAAGTCCACCCCTTGTCAACTTGGCATCAAATCATGTCTCCTTACATCATACTTAATTTCCAAATGAAAACAGTAACAAGCTCATAATTCCACCTAACATTGCATAACTATCCCACGTACAACCGGAACTGCAAAATCATCCCCCCAACACAAGCTTAGTCTCTAATGCAATGGGTCTAATATAAATTCAACAGTTTAGCTAATGATACAATCTTAATATTGGTGTAGATACAAGCACTCTGTTATCAAGGCAGGACAGAAACATTGCAATCACAGTCCTCGTTTCTGTAACTGATCACGTGGGCTTAGCTGATATTTGTAACTGCCTTCTTCTACTACCCATTCTGTATTCCCTCCACCTTCAGCAAGCACCTCGGCAGGTCTTGGTTCTTTACCTGGAGGGGTAACCCATACCTTCATTCCTGAAGGATCTGGGCCATTTATCACACTACTTCTATTGGGTTGCTGCAGTTGTCCATTGACTTTGACAACAGGACATGGTAACACTAACAGACGCCCTAAAGGATCTCCTGCACTCCAGGCATACTCTTCCTTACTGCCATTGTGGAGGAGCAGCCCAATTTCCCCCTGGTAATCTGGATCAATCACCCCTGCAATCACTGTAACTCCTTTCTCAGCCTGTTCACTCAAGGGCATTAGGAGCCCAAAGTGACCAGGGGGAAGTCTTAGCTTCCAGTTCAATAGAATGTTCTTTGTGTCTCCTGGCAAAAGCACTTCCCCCTCTGGGACCAAGACTTGTAGTCCAGCAGAGCATAAGGTTGCGGAAACAGGAAGCAAAAATCTAGCTAACGGGTCACTTGGGGTGATGGCAAGTGGGACCCTTCCCATTTCCACCCCTTGATTCCTGGACCCGTGAATCCGGGCTATAGGAGAAACAGTACCATATATAGGACGCTGATTCAGAGCATATACAGCCTGCTGGAGGACACTCCCCCAGCCCTCCAAGCTGTTGCCACCTAGTTGGTGCTGTAGCTGTTTCTTCAAAAGGCCATTCCACCGTTCTATCAAGCCAGCTGCTTCAGGATGGTGGGGCACATGGTAAGACCAGTGAATTCCATGATCATGAGCCCACTGCCGTACTTCCTTGGTGGTGAAGTGAGTTCCTTGGTCAGAAGCAATGCTGTGTGTAATGTCATGACAGTGGATAAGGCATTCTGTAAGCCCACGGATGGTAGTTTTGGCAGAAGCGCTACGTGCAGGAAAGGCAAATGCATACCCAGAATAAGTGTCTATTCCAGTAAGGACAAAACGCTTCCCTTTCCATGATGGAAGAGGTCCAATGTAGTCAACCTGCCACCAGGTTGCTGGCTGGTCACCCCGAGGAATACTACCATATCGGGGGCTCAGAGTCGGCCTCTGCTGTTGGCAAATTTGGCACTCAGCAGTAGCCGTAGCCAGGTCAGCCTTAGTTAGTGGAAGTCCATGTTGTTGGGCCCATGCATAGCCTGCATCTCTGCCACCATGGCCACTTTGTTCATGGGCCCATTGGGCAATGACAGGGGTGGCTGAGGAAGGAGGTTGACCACTATCCACAGAACGAGTCAGCTTGTCTACTTGATTATTAAAGTCATCCTCCAGTGAGGTCACCTTCTGATGAGCACTGACATGGGACACAAGTATCCTTATATCCTTTGCCCATTCAGAGAGGTCTATCCACATACACCTTCCCCAAATGTCCTTTTCACCAATTTTCCAACTGTGCTCCTTCCAAGTCCCAGACCATCCAGCCAAACCATTGGCCACAGCCCATGAGTCAGTGTATAACCGCACATCTGGCCATTTTTTCTTCCAAGCAAAATGCACAACCATATGCACTGCCCGAAGTTCTGCCCATTGTGAAGACTTCCCTTCACCACAGTCCTTCAGAGTTGTCCCAGAAAGGGGCTGTAATGCTGCAGCTGTCCACTTCTGGGCAGTGCCGACATAACGTGCTGAACCATCTGTCAACCATGCCCTAGATCTCTCCTCCTCAGTCAGTTGATCATAGGGCACACCCCATGATGCCATAGGTGCACGCTTGGGGACAGAAGGCATTGTATTTTACATCATGTATGGATATCAGTTTATGGGGGCCAGGGGCAGAATGTGGTGGTTTGATTCAGGTGTCCCCCATAAACTTAGGTGTTCTGAATGCTGGGTTCCCAGCTGATTGATATTTGGGAATTAATGCCTCCTGGAGGGAGTGTATTATTGGGGGCAGGCTTATGGGCTTTATAGCCAGTTTCCCCATGCCAATGTTTGGCACACCCTCCTGTTCCTGTGATCCATCTTATGTTGGCCAGGGGGTGATGTCCACCCTCTGCTCATGCCATTGTTTTCCCCCTGCCATCGTGGAGCTTTCCCTCGAGCCTGTAAGCCAAATAAACCTCTTTTTCCCAGAAGCTGCTCTTGGTTGGGTGATTTCTACCAGCAATGCGACCCAGACAGCAATAATTATTACTACTATTATATTTTGTTTTTTTGAGGTAGGGTTTCACTCTAGTTCAGGCTGACCTGGAATTCACTATGTAGTCTCAGAGTAGCCTCAAACTCACTATGATCCTCTTATCTCTGCCTCCCAAGTGCTGGGATTAAAGGCGTGTGCCACCAGGCCTGGATTTAAATGTTTTATTTATTTATTTTAGTTATTTACAAGAGAGAGAGAAGAGAATAGAGAGACACACAGACACAGAGGTTTTTGTTTTGTTTTTTTTTTTTTTTTTTTTTTTTTTTTTTTTTTTTTTTTTTTTTTTTTTGAGGCAGGGTCTTGCTTTAAACCAGGGTTTCCTGGAATTAGTCTCAGGCTGGCATGGATTTACAACAATCTTCTTAGCTTGGCCTCTTACATTCTGGGATTAAAGGTGTGTGCCACCAGAGAGAAACTGTAATTTTTTAAAAAATTTTGTTCATTTTTATTTATTTATTTGAGAGTGACAGACAGAGAGAGAAAGAGAGAGAGAGAGAGAGAATAGGCATGTCAGGGCCTCCAGCCACTGCAAATGAACTCCAGATGTGTGCACCCCTTCTGCATCTGGCTAATGTGGGTCCTGGGGAATCAAGTCTCAAACCGGGATCCTTAGGCTTCACAGGCAAGCACTTAACCACTAAGCCATCTCTCTAGGCCCTGTGTAATCTTTAATAGAGGGAACAACATAAACAGAGGCAATGGTAGCTTTGTCATTTCCACATTTACCCTTTTAAAAGAGAATTACAATTAGAAACCCAACAATCTGATATTTTGGAATTGAGGGATTTGGGGATTTTTCTAATTAAATATTCTATCACGTTATGGGTGAATCATGCTCAGCATACCTCATTACACCATTTAATATAACTTTCCTATGTGAAAACCTTCTAAAGGGCTGAGTTCCAGGGAAGTTTTTCTGAAATTTCTCCTCTCTCCTAGTTCTTTATACAAGTGGGGAAGTAACCTAACCCCTTTCTTAAATAAAACATGGATAAATGAAGCCACACTTTGCTTCTCCTCTCTCTACTACCATCAGCTCTGGATCAGTTCTGGTTGTGCCTATTTCCAATAACCACCTAAAAAGCTATGACTTTGATTGGAATTGGTGTTTTAGGAAGCTAGAATGTGGGAATAGGAGCCCTGCCAAGTCAGCCATGGAGTCTAAGAAACAGGAGTAGTACTTGCCACTGTCACCGTTGGAGGAACACCATGGCTTCTACTTGTGTGGAGGTTGCAGCGAACTGTTGTGGCTCTCAGGTTACTTGCTCTTCCTTCTGGGACATACAGCCAGGAACAATGGACAAGTTAAAAAAAAAAAAAAAAAGGAAGCTTCACTTCCCCTCTTCTTCTACTTTCCTCTCCCTCAGTTAGCCTATGGAGAGAGCCAATCAGAAAACATTCTGGTAAAAAAGAAATGTACTTTATTAATTCCTGTTACAACATCAGAGTGGATTTGGAGCTCAGACCCAATGCCTTTAATAACCATCACCAGATGATGTGTTAGATGACAAACTCAATTAAAAGTTCCTTCAAAGGTGAAACCTTGCCTTTCAAAACAAGTGGAAAATTAAATGTACTTGAAGCTCTTTGCAGAATTGAAATAACCTATTCAATTTACATCAATTCTGTGATTACTTATTGAGAACAAATATTTATTACAGGCACCCCTAGATGCTTGGGATAACCAACATAAGTAAGACACCCTCTCTCCTGTCTGAAAATTTATATCCTAATGAGGAACATAAGACTGGAAACAAGACAGTAGCTTTTGCTGTGGTACCGTGGGGAAAAGACATTGGCACAGAGGCTTTTCAGCCTTGTCTTCGGCATTGTTGATCACATGAACGCATTCCACAGGTCAGCCCAAGTAGGACAACATTAATGTTTTTAGGATTCATGAGCATTTTTTTTTTAATTCTGCTTGAAGAAAACATTACTAGATGCCAATCAAGCTTCCTATCAGTACTTGAAAAGAACATGAAGACACAAAGACTCTCCAGAGAGCAGAGTGGGCAGCAACATTAGACAGTCCAGAGAATCACATCCTGTGATAAAGATGATTCAAAGCTGACTTCATCACCCCCAGGCTTGGAGAGGAAGTTGGCAGGTTACATGAAAGAGGAAAAACTGTAGCAGTTCTGCTAAAGTGAGAGGATGGCATCTGGGCTTCTGATTCAATAGACCCTGCTCTGAGTCATTCATCTCTCATTAATCAGTTGACATGTTCCAGAAAGGTACTGGAACTGCTGGTCAGGCCTCGGTCTCCAATCAGAAACATGTAGCTACTACAGTGGCCCTGAGGTTGCATGGTCACCTTAAAACCAAACAGATCCAATTATGGTCTGTAATACTTTGCGTTATTGCAAATGTAAACATAGAATGCCTCACACATTCTACCTTCTGCATATTCTCAGATCACTTCAATGTTGAATTCCACACCAGTAAAAGAGTAGCAAGTCTTAAGAATCTCATTATGTGGGCTGGAGTGATGGCTTAGTGGTTACAGTGCTTGCTTGAAAAGTCAAAGGATCCCAGTTCGATTCTCCAGGACCCACATAAACCATATGCACAAGGAGCCACATGCATCTGGAGTTTGTTTGTAGTGTGTCTCAATGCCCTGGCATGCTCTCTCTCTCTCTCTCTCTCTCTCTCCCTTCTCTCTCCCCCCCCTCACTCAAATAAATAGATAAAATATGTTTTTTAAAGAAAATCATTACGTAATTGAAGGCAAAAAATAAATGCATTCTTTCTTTCTCCAAAGTTCTCTTTCAAACAAATTAATGAAAAATACTAGCCTACAACTCTGACTTCTTGATTCTTAATACCATTAATTATAGATGTCACAGTGTGAAAGCACATGTATTTTAGCATTAATGTCAAATAGAATAACAAAATTCATAAATAAGGTAGTTGACATTGGATGAACATGTTAACTGACTGGTATGTATTTGTACAACAAAGCTGAGCACTTGATTACTATAAGGTAAAATTACAAGATCTTAAAATTCAGGCTGAAGTACTATGGGGGAGACTAACATTGTCATTGACCACTGCACACACCACAAAAAATCAATGTAGAATAGATGCTGAACCTCTAGGGATATCCAGGGACTAGCTTGCAGCCTTACACTCAAATACATAAGTGGTCATCTTGTAACAGTAAAGCAATTGTTATGCATAAACTCAAAGAGAAACAAAACAGTGACCAAGACAAAAAACAATAAGACAATAAACTGGTGTAATGTCAGGAATAAGTGGTCCTCCAACTCAAGTTGTCTACAATATAAATAGAGCAACTTGAGCCTCTAGAGTTTACTTTGTTTCACTTGTTAAAAGAAAGAACTAAAAGTTCAATAAACTGTAATATAAACCATCTTTCTTTTCTGGTTCCAGAAGGGATTACAATAGAATTCATAATTCTATATGCCTCACTACATAAAAGGGGAAAATAAGTAAGAGAAGGGAGAAAAGAAAGCAACTATACATTTGTTTTTCAGAGCAGAACATGTAACAAAGAAATTCCCATTTTTAAAGAAAAAAATTCAGTTTTCTGCCGATGGGTAAGAAAAAACATATTTAACTTCATAGTTACAGAATGTGATTTAAGAGAATCACTCAGTGGAAAATTATGAACTCACAACTAGTAGGTCTTGGAAACTGCAGAGAATTAGTACATACAACAATATAAAAGCAGAATAATGCTGTAAATCACATGCCATTTGATTAACTCATGTCAGAAAGGACTACCAAAAGTTAAAGAAAGATAGATACAGATTTGCTGAGCTTTGTAATGGCATCAAATGCTCACTTGTCATAGATATGTCTCATTTAGCAATGAGCTCTCAACACCCTAACTTTTTAAACATATTTTATTTATTTATTAATGAGAGACGAGAGAGAGAGAGAGAGAGAGAGAGAGAGAGAGAGAATGCTTGGGGTATCTCATAGAACACTGCAGCCAGCCACACCCTTGTTAGGCAGATTGCACTGTGAATATCCACTCTAAGATTTCCACATGTGCTACAAACACAATGTTCAGGGGGGAGAGAGAGTAAGAGAGACCAAGAAAGCTAAAAGGGGCATAAATACTCCATTGAAAATCTATTCTATGGGGCATGATGCTGTGTGTTCTTATGAAATTATCATTTAATCTCATAAGCTTTCAGCATGGAAAATGTTGCTCTTGTTTTACAGCTGAGAAAAGTGAAGGTCTCTGTGAACAAAATAAACATAGTCAAAATAATCCAAAACTCTCCAAACCTTCCTGGAGCCGTCTTAACATGAGTTTCCCAACAACGTTCTCATGTTTCCTTCACAGCCCAGGACACAGAAGAGTGGGGCACAGAAATAATTAGCATGTATCTCCCCATGTAGGTGTAGGTAGGACCTGTATTCCACTTTTTGGACATTTTTATGGGGATTTTTCCCTTATTAACAGCACCTTTTGGTTACTAAGCAATCTCTATAATGAAAGCACTGAACCGTAAATGTTATATCACCTCATTTGATACTTAAATTGACTAAGGCTTAATATATAAAGATATCACATAGGGTACCCGCTCTCCTTGGACTCAAGCCAGGTACAACTGACAATTTTATCTTCACCAGCTATGAAGCTGTTTGTAGGAATGACACATTTTACTAACATGATTCCCTATAGGCTTTGAAGTGCCTAGGAACCCCATCAGGAGGAGTTTACTCCTCTTCAACAGGACCAGATACAATCTCACTTGCTCATTTAGTATATCCATGCTTCAGCCCTTCTCATGCAGTGGGTTTAGAAGAGTAGAGATGTGTTCTGGGTGTCACTTTCTTTGCCAAATTGTACTAACACATCAGAAGATGTCACTTTGTCACTTCATTCTTTATCCCAGAGTCTACCACTTCAACAGCACTTCATTTCTCAGTATTATTACTTAATGTAATCATTTTCAATATATTCAAACTCTCCCATCTACCTCTCTCCTACTACTAACAATTTCATTTCAAATATATTTCTTGTGGAAGATGTTCATACCCTGATCTTTGGAAACTGAAAATGTTTCTCAAATAGCAAAATTTATTGCTAATTTCAATCAGCATTGACTACTAATTTCAGGAGGTAATCAGCCAACTGACCTCAGAGTTGCGGATAGGGATATGTACTATACAATATGGTAATTCCATTAATTTCATTGTGTATAAATTTATTCTAGAATTCTTTTACAGAATCATATTAAAAGGCATAATGCATGTTTCTCCAACTATAAGAAATTACAGATATATAACTAAGCTTACTAGACTAGATTCATGTTTCTGAGTTGCATTAGTGAAGCATCAATGCTTGTTGGAGATTAGTATAAAAACACAGGCCCCAAGTCTGCCTCTGCTCAGAAAATATTTGTGAATGAAAGAGTATAATCTTTCTTTCTTAGCCATGAAAGTAGCTGC
Organism: Jaculus jaculus; assembly: GCF_020740685.1. Lineage (NCBI taxonomy): Eukaryota > Metazoa > Chordata > Mammalia > Rodentia > Dipodidae > Jaculus > Jaculus jaculus. The sequence goes on along the minus strand of NC_059108.1, from coordinate 132,337,990 downwards.
ATCAAGAAACCCTTCATGTTTACATAACCAAGAAATAAAATTACTTCCTTTGTAAATCATTCTGAACTCTTTAATTCAAAAATATTCATTTTAATATAAGTCTTTTCTTATTGCACAGGTTAGTGAAATGAATGAATGGGGTTGTTAAAGTTTATATTCCATGACAGTGGGAAACAGCTTTGTCCTCAGAGATAAGAGAGAGTGCTCTTACTTTAAATTTTATTGACTTGTGTATATGTGTGAGAGAGAGACAGAGTGTGTGTGCGTGTGTGTGTGTGTGTGTGTGTGTGTGTGTACGAAAGAGAGAGAGAGAGAAATGGGTCCTCCAAGGACGTTTGCCACTGCAAACAAACTTCAGACACATGCACGACACTGTGCACTTGGCCTTTACGTGGGTACTATGAATCACACTTGCGCTGACAGGTTTAGCAAGCAAGCCCTTTTGAACAACTGAGCCATCTTCCCAGCCACAGTGTTGTTTTTGAAACTATCATGGTCATGTGAAGCAAGATGCAGAGGAAAATGTTTTCATGAAAACTATTCCCCTTCCTCTCACCACTGTGACAGGATAGCTGAGAGTGTCCGCTTGACATTGGCTTAAAGTTCACAGGATGCAATCCATTGTGGCAGCTTGGATGTGTGTGGCAGAGGGGGTGGGCGGCATAGCTTAGCACATTCAAGGGGCTCAGAAAACAACAAACAACAAAACTTGAGCATTGGCACAAATAGGTCATAGTACTCGAGCCAACCTCACCCCAGCCAACCAGTACTTCCTCCAACAAGACTCTATCTTCTAAAAATTTCACAATCTCTCAAACAGTAACACCAGCTAGAGACCAAGTGCTCAAACAACCAAACCTGTGGGACACGTTTTTATTTAAAACTTCACACTCATCTGAACTAAGCCACTACAGTTCATCAGCTTGAGATACACTCATGGTTAAAACCATTGCTCTGTAGTTAGATGGATATAAACTCCACCCCAAGATAGTCCTAAAAAGCCATAAAATTACACAGTCTGCCTATCTCAGCTTTTATTTTCACAAATTAATAGTTGCAGCAAAAATAATAATGAAAAATGTTCATCCACACTATGAGACTGAGTATCTGTGTAATGCAGACATTTTAAGCTCCCCAGTTAGAGGGGAGTACAGATCTCTGTCTAGTAAGATGAATTTAAGAATTATAGATAATCTAATGGAGTGTTAGAGGTCCAGGAAAGTCCTTAAACCCCAAACCCTAGGTTCACTTCTAATTTTTTTTTTTTTTCTTTTTGGTTTTTTGAGGTAGGGTCTCACTTTAGCTCAGGCTGATCTGGAATTCACTATGTAGTCTCAGGGTGGCCCCGAACTCACAGCAATCCTCTTACCTCTGTATGTACCACCATGCCTGGCTCTCATTTCTAATTTTAATCAAATAATTGCATCTTTAAAAGGTCAGAGTGTGGCTTTTAACCTCTTTTTCCTAGGTCAGTGCCATTGAACTCTTACAGGACTATGTGACGTTGCTAGGGTGATTGAAGGGGCAAAAGATGAGTCAGTGAAATGATAGTATTATTAAAGCTGAATTTTAGCTTTACAGATATGTCAGGTTTTAGTTATACAGAATCCAAAGTTCCAGTCCTGCTAGCTGGGTAAGAATTGTTTAAACCTATAATGTTGCCATCTAGACAAGAATGTTGATATATCAAAGACAAGTTATTTTGAGAATTTCTGATTGAACCTATTTTGATAGACTTGGTCTACAAAGGCTATGGGAAAAATTCAGTGAGTTAGGAATGACAAATATAGCTTTAAAACCTGTGTGCTGCTTCAAGAGTTACTTAATCTTGGTGACTGCTATTATGCCTTCTCTTTATGAATTTAATCCTTGGATAAAAGTACTGGCAACTTTTCTGAAAAACAACCCTTGGTTTAGCACTATTTACATAAAGGTCATCATTTTTGTAGCATTTGCAGAATGGGAACCTTTTGGATTGAGTTTATTTTACTTTAATATTTTTGTTTAATTTCTGGTGCTTTTGATCACCTCTTCTAATCTTTTAATACATTTGTTTGCTGTTTGTACTGTCTCCCTTATGATTGGCTTAGGTTTTCCTGTGGCATAGACTCGGGACGCTGTCTCTGTCTGGTGGCTCACACGGCCAGGCTTCACTCCTCCCAGCCAGCTGTGCAGTCCACTGTGCGCTCCTTCCCACTGCTTGACTTCCTGTTCTAAAGTGTCTTTTAATTTTAACAACTCACTTCTTACAGTGTTATTTACTGAAGTTATTTATCAAATAAAAAGGCCAAAATGCTTAAAAAATAATTGCATCTTAAAAAGTCTGAGAAGGATGATCATTAAATTATTATATTTATTGAGGTAAGTACAGAGCCAAGGAAAGGCATCCATGTGGTGAGAGATCCCACGTGGAGGGCCTAGAAAAGCTGTAGAGAGAAAAGAAAGTTCAAGGCGCTCCTTCCATGTGAAGAGATAAAGAACCCATGTGGAAGGTAAGGGCTACGGTGCTTTCCCAACAGGGCCTGGGCCCAGCCAGCCTAGGCTCAGCACAGGGAAAAATACTGCTGGAAGTTCCCAAGTGGTGAGAAAGCCTACCTTAGTAGTAGGCTGTTTTCCAGCATAGGTGGACCAGAGAGACAGCTGGTTGGTCAGGGCTGGGGGCTGTCTCAGGAAAAGGCTAGCCCTGTCACCAAGTTCCAGAGGCTGAACTTGACTAACCACACTGTTTAAATCCCGTGGAAAAACAAAACAAAACAAAACAAAACAAAAAAAAAAACAAAACAAAAAACAACAACAAAAAAAAACAACTCCTTCCTAGGAGGGGTCCTGGCTATTTGTCATGTCTTGGGTACTAGGTGAGAAGAAGTCAGCTCATCTTTCATTTCTAGCAAGAGCAGACTTTCCTGCCTTTTTCTTCCTTCCAGGGTTCCAGTCACCCTAACTGTAACTCCCTCTCAGTGCAATGCTGGAAAACCCTAGCATTATACCTGGCACCTGGGAAGTATTGAATACATACAATCATTCGTAGTTATATTAGTAGTAGTAAAACAGGGACACTTGTAAATGTCACTTACTTCTTTCAAGTGACATGACAAGTGATAATTAAGGAAGTATTACAGAAACAGAAAAGTATGAAGAGTCAAGGTGTTTATGTTCAAAATTTGTATAATGGACCATATCCCAAATGTGAATAAGAAATAAAAATGCTAACTTAGATGTCCGCATTTTCACAGTCATGCCAGCTCTGTGGAGAAAGAGAGAATGCTTCAGTCTCCCTTCAGAATTGTGACTTGTCCCATGTAGAAAGATGTTTTCAAAAGAAGCTGTCTCCACCATGGATTGATTTTAAGGACGTTTGTGCTGCCATTGTGCAAACAACCACACAGGTTCCTCAGCTAGAGCACATTACAGACTGAAACAGACATAATCTAGCAAGCACCTGGGTATAGGTAAAGCATTCTGCATTGGATCACATGACTAAAATATGCAAATAATTCATTGGGGGAAACTTTGGTCGTGGAAAATTTGGTTGTATTTTCAGCTCTGTCTCTCAGGAACCTGTATCAAGAAAGGAATGACCTATCATAATCTGCTTTGCCTCAACATTCAGACAGTGAAATTGTATTTGTTGCATAGAAGTTAAGCTATGGAAAGTAGGTGTTTTAAACAAGCAAATTGAAGCAAGAATCTACATTCACTGCAACATTTTCTTCTATTCTGGCTTCTGTTCAATTTTTAACATTTTTCCAAAGTGAAACAATTGCAATATCTTAGGAATTTCTCTTGCCATTCATTTCTATTACATTGTAAACTCAATTTTGTATAAATTTGTGTGTATGTGTGTGTGTGTGTGTGTGTGTGTGTGTTATTAAATCTTCTCACTTTAAACTAGTAAATTTAAAACCTGTGAGTTCAATAGTGAGTGGGTCAGGAGTGTCTTTAGGATAATCTTAAGTGACTTGGGAAACATTTCATATCTTTCTTACATCATATTTCTACATCTGTTTTTCTAATTTTCATTCTCCTAAGGTGAGGTGCTAGATCTGTTTTCATTAACAGCAACAAATAGAACATTAAGCAGAAACATACTGAGAGTCCAGGCCTGGGTGTGCCCCACACCCGACCACCTCACGGCCCCACAGGTGGGCTCGATTTGCTTCTCCATGGTGTCCTGCTGGCTTCCTTCCACACTTGCAAGTCCTTTGGCTTGCAACTTTCTCCATGAACTACAGGCAGCTTTATGATCAGATGATATTTAAAGCTTTATAAAGTGATCTTATTAAAAAAAAAAAAAACTGACTGAAAACACAGTGGAAAAAAATCCTCAAAACATTGAATATGATGATGTATTTTAAAGTTGATTTAAGTTATATATATATATATATATATATATATATATATATATATATTTATTTATTTATTTATTTATTTTAGATAGAGACAGAGAGACAGACAGACAGTCAGAGGGAGAAAGACAGAATTGACACACCAGGGACTGGAGAGATGGCTTAACGATTAAGCACTGCCTGTGAAGCCAAAAGACACTGGTTTGAGGCTCTGTTCCCCAGGACCATCATAAGCCAGATTCACAAGATGATAGATGCATCTGGAGATTGTTTGCAGTGGCTGGAGGTCCTGGTGCACCCATTCTCTCTCTCTCTCTCTCTCTCTCTCTCTCTGTTTCTCTCTCTCTTTGTCTGTCACTCTTAAATAAATAAATAAATAAATAGATAAATAGTAAACAGAACTGGCACACCATGGCCTAGCTACTGCATTGAACTCCAGATGCTTGTATCACCTAGTGGGCATCTGCAACCTTGCATTTACCTCACTTTTGTGCATCTAGCTTACGTGGGATCTGAAGGGCCAAACATGAGACCTGAGGATTCACATGTAAGCTCCTTAACCACTAAGCCATCTATCCAGCCCTATTTAGTTTTGGATGCTAAGGATAATCTTGAACTCCTGATCCTGTCTGCCTCTAACTTCTGGAATTACGAGTGTACACCTCCATGCATTTCACATTTTATTGAAGAAACTCTAAATCTGTTTTTTTTCTCAATTTTTTTTTTGTTGTTGTTGTTTGTTTTGTGTTTTGTTTTTGTTTTGTTTTTTCAAGGTAGGGTCTCACTCTGGCTCAGGCTGACCTGGAATTCACTATGTAGTCTCAGGGTGGCCTCGAACTCACGGCGATCCTCCTACCTCTGCCTCCCGAGTGCTGGGATTAAAGGCGTGCGCCACCACACCCGGCCTTTTTCTCAGTTTTTATTAACATTCCATGATTATAAAAAAAAATCCCATGGTAATACCATCCCTCCCTCTACTTTCCCCTTTGAAATTCCATTCTCCATCATATCTCCTCCCCATCTCAATCAGTCTCTCTTTTATTTTGATGTCATGATCTTTTCCTCCTCTTATGATGGTCTTATTTAGATAGTGTCAGGCACTATGAGGTCATGGATATCCAGGTCATTTTATGTCTGGAGGGAACACATTATAAAGAGTCCTACCCTTCCTTTGGTTCTTACATTCTTTCCTCCACCTCTTCCACATTAGACCCTGTGCCTTGGAAGATATGATCAAGATGTTACTCAGTACTCCAGTAACTTTTTTCCAGCACTATGATACCTTCTGAGTTGTCCCAAGGTCACTGCCATCTGAAAAGAGAAGATTCTCTACACAAAGTGAGAGTAGCATTAATATAAGGGTATAAATATTAAGAGAAGTGCTTATTGGACAGTTTGATAAGCATAGTGTATACATTTTTCTAGACATCAAGAGTTCTTACACCCCTAGGTCTCATGACTACCCCTGTTTTAAGTTTTCAGTATCAGGGATGTATTCCTTCCCTTGGAGCAGGCCTCCAGTCCAGTTGGAGGGCAGTTGGTTTCCACCATGACAGACGTGCCACTATTGCACCCATTGGCTCATTTGGCCTAGCTGGACAATTATAAGGCTTGCAGTGTCCACTGTTGAGTATATTCACTGGTGGTACCTCTTTCTCCCATTGAACTACATGTAGAATGGCTTCTTCTAGTTTTCTGTCAGCTGGTCTACATGGAGGAGGTTATCAGCTCAGTTCCAGCGGGATTTCTCAGTGGCCTTGCAGCCCAAGTATGTAGAGTCTTCAGCAATAGGGTCTTACTATCTATTCCTGGTGGGAAACCAAGGGCCTTGCAATGGCCTGTGATGTTTTGGCGGCATCAGGGACCTCCCTGGCCAGCAACTTACCGGAGGTATCCCATCCCTGGCACTGAAAGTTTTCTAACAATGATATATGGCTCCTGAGTGTTCCATTGTCTGAAACTGGAGGATTCCATATGATTTATTTGTACCCTCTTAGATTTTAATTAGCCCTCCCCCCACCTTTGCTTTACTCCATTTCTTCCCCTGACCTTACTTTGGGCCTTTTCACCCCCATTAATCTATTCTTCTACTTACATATATACAATGACATCCTATTAAGTACCCTCTTCCCTTACTTTCTCTTCCATTTATATCTCCTTTTTAACTTACTGGCCTCTGCTACTGAGTTTTTTTTGTTTGTTTGTTTGTTTTTTTCCTTCTCACACAGAAGCCCAATCATCTGTAGCTAGGATACACATATGAGAGAGAACATGTGGTGCTTGGTTTTCTGGGTCTGGGTTACCTCACTTAGTATAATCATTTCCAGATCCATCCATTTTCCTTTACCGCTGAGTAGAACTCCATTGTATAAATGTGCCATATCTTCATTATCCACTCATTAGTTGAAGGACATTTAGGCTAGTTCCATTTCCCAACTATTATGAATTGAGCTGCAATAAACATGGTTGAGCATGTACTTCTAGGGAAATGGGATGAGTCCTTAGGATATATGCCTAGGAGTGCTATAGCTGGGTCATATGATAAGTCAATTTTCAGCTGTCTTAGGAAACTCCACACTGATTTCCATAATGGATGGACCAGATTGCATTCCCATCAACTGTGTAAAAGTGTTCCTCACTTTCTACATCCCTGCAGACATTTATGATCATTTGTTTTCATGATGGTAGCCAATCTGACAGGAGTGAGATGGAATATCAATATAGTTTTAATCTGCATTTCCCTCATGACTAGGGATGTAGAACATTATTTTAGATGCTTATTCGCCATCCATATTTCTTCTTTTGAGAGCTTTCTATTTCGCTCCATAGCCCATTTTTTAATTGGCTTGTTTGATTTCTTATTATTTAACTTTTTGAGTTCTTTGTATATCCTAGATATTAATCCTCTATCAGATATACAGCTGACAAAAATTATTTCCCATTCTGTAGGTTGCCTCTTTGCTTTATTCACAGTGTCCTTTGCAGTACAAAATCTTTGTAATTTCATGAGGTCCAAGCAGTCAATCTATGGCTTTATTGCCTGAGCAATTGGGGTTATATACAGAAAGTCTTTGCCAAGACCAATATGTTTCCCCTACTTTTTCCTCTAGCAGTTTCAGAGTTTCTGGTCTGATGTTGAGGTCTTTAATCCATTTGGACTTAATGCTTGTGCATGGAGAGAGAGAAGGATCTAGTTGCATCCTTCTACAGATACATATACAGTTTTCCAACACCATTTGCTGAAGAGTCTGTCTTTTCTACAATGTGTATTTTTGGCATTTTTATAGAATATCAGGTGGCTATAGCTACCTGGACTTACATCTAGGCCCTCTATTTTGATCTATTGATCTACATGTCTGCTTTTGTGCCAGAACCATGCTGTTTTCTTTACTATGGCTCTGTAGTATTGGTTAAATTCAGGTATGATGATACCTTCTGCCTTATTTTTGTTGCTCAGTATTCTAGATATTTGAGGTTTTTTGTGGTTCTAAATTAATTTTTGGATTGATTTTTCTATTTCTGTGAAGCATGCCATTGGAATTGTGATGGGGATTGCATTAAATGTGTTGATTGCTTTTGGTAAGGTTGCCATTTTCACAATATTGATTCTTCCAATCCAGGAACAAAGGATGTTTTCCATTTCCTAGTGTCTTCTGCAATTTCTTGCTTGAATGTTTTATAATTTTCATTGTTCAGATCATTTACTTCCTTGTATATGTTTATTCCAAGGTACTTTATTTTTTTTGATGCAATCATGAATGGGAGTGATTCTTTGATTTCATCCTCTGTGTGTTTGTTGTTAACATATAGGAATGTTACTGATTTCTGTGTATTTATTTTGGATTGGGCTACATGGCTGTAGGTGTTTAGCAGCTCTAACAGTTTGCTGGTAGAGTCTTTAGGTGCCTTTATATATAGAATCATGTCACCTGCAAATAATAACTTGATTTCTTCTTTTCCAATTTGTATCCCCTGTATGTGCATCTCTTGCCTTATTGCTATGGCTAAGACTTCCAGTACTATATTAAATAAAAGTGGGGACAGTGGACACCCTTGTCTTGTTCCTGATTTTAATGGAAACGCTTCCAGTTTTTCCCCAATTAATAATATGTTTGTGGTAGGCTTGTCATAAATTTCCTTTATTGTATTGAGATATGTTCCTTCTATTCCCAGTCTCTGTGGGACTTTTCTCATGAAGGGATGTTGGATTTTGTCAAACGCTTTCTTTGCATCTAAGGAGATGATCATGTGATTTTTGTCCTTCAGTCCAATTATATAATGTATTACATTTATCGATTTGCATATGTTGAACCATCCACGTGTCTCTGGGATAAAGCCTACTCGGTCAGGGTGAATGATCATTCTGATATATTCTTGTATTCTGTTTGCCAATATGTTCATGAGGGAGATTGGTCTGTAATTTTGTTTCTTTGTTCTATCTTTCCCTGGTTTTGGTATCAGGGTGATGCTGGCTTCATAGGAGGGGTTTGATAGAATTCCTTCTTTTTCTACTTTATGGAAAAGCTTAAGAAGCAATGGTTCTAGTTCTTCCTTGAAGGTCTGGTAAAATTCAACAGTGAATCCATCTGGGGCTTGACTTTTTTTTAGTGGGGAGATTTTTGAAAACTGCTTGGTTCTCCATGCTTTTTATAGGTCTATTTAAGTGATTAATCTCATCTTGATTTAATTTAGGTAGGTCATATAAATCAAGGAAATAATCCATTTCTTTAAGATTTTCATACTTTGTGTAGTATATGATTTTATAGTATGTCCCTATGATTTTTTTGAATTTCTCTGGCATGTGTTGTGATGTTACCTTTTTTATCTGTAATTGTATTAACTTGCATATCTTCTCTATTTCTTTTGGTCAGATTTGCTAAGGGTTTATCAATTTTGTTTATCCTTTCAAAGAACCAACTCTTTGTTTCATTGATTCTTTGGAATTTTTTTTTGGTTTCTATTTCATTAATTTCTGCCCTAATCTTTACTATTTCTTCCCGTCTACTGAATTTTGGTTTGCCTTGTTCTTCTTTTTCCAAGGCTTTAAGGTGAAGCATTAGGTCATTTATTTGAGACCTTTCTAATTTCTTAATATAGGTGCTTAATGCTATAAATTTACCTATTAGGACTGCCTTCAGTGTGTCCCAGAGATTTTGTTATGTTGTGCTCTCATTATTGTTTGACTATAAATTTTTTGATTTCCTTCTTGATTTCTTCATAGACCCATTCATCAATTAGTAGTGTGCTGTTTAATTTCCATGATTTTGTGTATGCTCTTTAGCTTTTCTTGCTATTAATTTGTATTTGATTCCATTGTGGACAGATAGAATGCAATTTTCAATTTTCCTGAATTTGTTAAGGTTTGCTTTGTGTCCTAATAGATGGTGTATTTTAGAGAATGTTCCATGTGCTGCTGAAAAGAATGTATATTCTGCAGCATTTAGATGAAATGTACTATAGATATCTGTTAGGTCCATTCCTTCTATGACCTCATCTAGACCAGATGTCTCTCTGTTTAGTTTTTTATGGGATGACCTATCAACTGATGAGAGTGGGGTGTTGAAGTCACCCACTACTGCTGTGTTTGGTGTTATCTGTGACCTTAGTTCTAATAGTGTTTGTTTGATGAATTTGGGGGCCCCCATATTAGGTGCATATATGTTTAGGATTTTAATGTCCTTCTGTTGGATGGTGCCTTTAATCAATATGAAGTGGCTTCATTATCTTTCTTAATTAATGTTGGACTGAAGTCTACCTTGTCAGATATTAGGATAGCAACCCCTGCTTGTTTTCTAGGTCAATTTGCTTGAAACACCATTTTCCAACCTTTCACCCTCAGATACTGTCTATCCTTTGTAGAAAGGTTTTTTAGGGGCAACAAATTGAAAGATCCTGCTTTTTAACCTATTCTGCAAACCTATTCCTTTTGGTTGGGGCATTGAGGCCGTTGATATTAAGAGATGATATTGAAAGGTGTGTTTCATTTTTGCCATTTTTTGTAGTTCTTCCATTTTTACCTTTTCTTTCTTGTGTTTACTAGTATTTGAGTATTGTTTGTAAATAAATTTATAGCATGGAGGATTCTTTCAAGTATTTTCCACAGAGCTGGTTTTGTCTTCAAATATTCCTTTAGCTTGCTTTTGTCATAGAATGTCCTTATTTTTCCATCTATTTGAATGGATAGCTTTGCAGGATAAAGTAAGCTTGGTTGACAGTTGTTATCTTTCAGCACTTGGAATACATCACTCCACACCCTTCTGGATTTTAATGATTGTGTTGAGTAATGTGCTGTAATTGTGATAGGGTTGCCTTTGTAGGTAACTTGATTTTTCTCTCTGACTGCTTTCAAGATTTTTTCTTTGGTTTGTGTGTTTAGTAGTTTGATTATAATATGGCGAGGAGAGGTTCTTTCCAGGTTTTGTCTGGCTGGTATTCTAGAGGATCCCTATATCTGCATTGACACCTCTTTCCCAATTTGGGGAAGTTTTCTCCTATTATTTTATTGAAGATGCCTATTATGCCCTTGGAGTGAAATTCTTCTCCTTCTACTATGCCCTGAATTCTTATGTTTGATCTTTTCATAGTGTCCCGAATATCTTGATATTCCCACTCATACTTTTCTATTAGTTTGTCTTTCTCTTTGTTGGACTATATTAGAGCTGCCACCTGGTCTTCTAGCTTAGATATTCTGTCCTCTCCTTCCTCCATTCTACTGGTGAGATTTTCTACCAAGTTTTATTTCATTAACTGTGTTCTTCATAGCTAGTAATTCTGACTGTTTTTTTTTTGTTGTTGTTATTTTTATTTCCTTATTTATGTCTAGTATTGACCTCTTTATTTCATTAAATTGGTGTCCTGTGTTTTCTTTGATTCCTTTGATTTCCTCTTTCATTCCTTTGATTTCTTCTTTGACTTCTTTGAACATATTTATAATCATTCTTTTGAAATCTTTCTCAGGCATTTCCTCTAACTCATTCTCACTGGAGGTCATTTCTGATGCATTATTTCTCTTGGAGGGTTTATATTGTCTTGATTTTTGGTGTTTCTTGTGTTATAATGTGTATATTTTTGCACCCTGGATTATTTAATGATTGGATTTTCTAGGTAGCTGGGCATAATTAGATGTATTAATCTATCTGATGTCATATAACTTGAGGGTAGAAGCTTAAGGCAGGAGGTGTGGCTCTCAAGACACTCAGAGTATCTACAAAAGTGACCCTAGGTGTTGGGTTTGCCTGCTCTGAGAGTATTCAAGTAGGCTAAGTGGAACCAAATACAGATAATGAAACCCTTTCCTGGTGTAATCCCAGTTACCTCTGCTCCTGCTTGAGTCCTGCTGTTTGTTCCAGCAGGCGTGGCCGGGTCCCTGGACTGCTGCTCTGTTCACTGGAGCTGGGCACTGGCAGTGGGGGAGGGGAGGCTGCTGATGCTGCTCTAGTTCTCTCGCTGTTCCATGTGTTCTATGTTGTGATCTGATCCTCCGTTGTTCACTGCCGTTCTCCCTTCACGTTTCTTGAGTTTGTGGAGAGCTCCGGTGTGAGTGGAAACTCACTTCACCTGGCTTTTCCTGCAACTCTAGCAGAGCCTAGCAGCTGGCTGACTGCACGCTGCTGCCGCTATCACAGTCCACAGACCTGCCGGAGGTGCTTCTGCCAGCCTGAGTGGTCTCTGGATGCTCTGGGTCTCTCCTTCTTCTCCGCTGCTGAGAAATTCTAAATCTTAAGTATAGGGAAAGACCCAGCCTAGAAACTATCTTCATTCCATTCCCCTAGGCCCTCTCTCATTGATTTCCATAAGGCATATACTCAGAAAATACTGAACCATCACAAGTATTCTCAAGTGTTCAATAACTTCCATGAGAAAAAAGAATTAAAAAAAAAAAAACATGAGAATATAATCATGGCATTGAACTACAATAGAATACCCTTTCAAATAAAAGAAAAATAACATACCACAAATCTGCATTTAGTACCCAACAAAGCACACTAAGAATAATGTCAGTCTAGCAAGAAGTACACAGTCATCACAATCGATGCCTCTGCCCTGCACAGTAGGGAAGAACTCTTCCTGTGTCAGCTATCACAGTTAAGATTTGCTGTCTAGCTAAATTGTTACAGTTCTGTGTCTAACAGGAACTTTGAATAAGCACCAGTACCTTTAAATTCTGCCAACAAGACTTGTTAAATCACTTAAAAGAAAATAATAGTTTTTTTTGTACCTCAGAAAGTTTTTTTTTTCCCCAAAAAAACATTTAATTAATATAAAGTACAGTTTTTCAGTGTTCTCCTGTACTCATTTAATTTCCAAGGAGTGTCAGAGATAGCAGAGTCAAGCAAAACTAATTTAGCAAATGATTGTTTAAAACATTGCAGATGTAGGGCTAGCATTTTAATTAAAAGACAACATGAATTGAGGAGTGAGGAGGTAGTGTTTGCTTTCTTGGGACCCTGGATTTTTCAATTGCAAACAATAAGATAATTTTTCAGTTGTTAAAATTGGATGGTTTAAACTGGGAATGATGGCGCAAGCCTTTAATCTCAGCACTGGGGTAGGGGGTGGGTCTCAGAGGTAGGAGGATCGCCTGAGACTATATAGTGAATTCCAGGTCAGCCTGAGCTAGAGTGAGACCCTACTCAGATCAAACAAAACAAAACAAAATAACAGCAACAACAAGAAGACAACAAAATGGATGGTTCAACATGCATTTGAGGAAATGTGTGCTATTCTGGGAAATCTGCTATAAATCGCCTGATCATTCTGGTTTTGGGTGAGCGTTTAATTTATTTACTAGTGACTGTTTAGTTATTCAGGAAGGAAGATAAGAATCTGAGCAAATGCTACAAGGATGAATTTGGATGAACATGGAAAGGAAAACAAGAACAGTTTGGAGTCAGCAATACACGTCTGCTTTGTTATCAACAAACAGCAGCAGCAGCAACAAAGACAACATCCGAAGGCCTTAAACAATGAGATAAAATGACCTGTCCTCTATTTGAAGACTATGTGTCCTCCATCTGGCATGATGTAAAGAGAGAACGAGGGCTGGAGAAGATGGCTTCACAGTTAAGGTATTTGCCTGCAAGGTCAAAGGACCCTGCTTTGATTCCCCAGGACCCATATAAGCCACATGCACAAGGAGGGGCATGTGTCTGGCATTCCTATGCAGTGGCTGGAGGCCCTGACACACCTATTCTCTCTCTCTATCTGACCCTCTCTCTCAAATAAATAAAATAAATTAATATTTTTTATTTAGAGATAGGGTCTCACTCTGGCTTAGGCTGACCTGGAATTCACTATGGAGTCCCAGGGTGGCCTCGAACTCACGGTGATCCTCCTACCTCTGCCTCCTGAGTGCTGGGATTAAAGGCGTGCCCCACCACGCCCAGCTCAATTTAAAGTACTGTGTTTTTGTTGTTGTTGTTGTCATCATTTGTCATGTATTGGTTAAAAAAAAAATACCAAAGAAACCAATATAAACAAAATATTCAAGAGTTTAAGTAGAGTGATGGTGAGACCAAGAACAGAGGTTAGTGTTTTATTGTACCTTGATTTCATTCTTTTTTTTTAATTATTAAATATTTTATTTATTTATTTGACAGAAGAAAAAGGCAGAGAGAGAGAGAAAAAGAGGGAGAGAATGGGGCTGCCAGAGCATCTAACTCCTGTAAATGAACTCCAGACCCATGTGCCACCTTGTGCATCTGGCTTACATGAGTCCTAGGTAATCAAACCTGGTTCCTTTGGTTTTGCAGACAAGTTTCTTAACCACTAAGCCAACTCTCAAGACCTGTACTTTGATTTACCATGGCTGGTATAATAGCTTCTGTTTGTATCACAATGGGACTCATGCAATAGTGAAGAAATACAACTAAAGTCCCAAAGAACCAATAAACAAACCAACCAACAGATGAACAAATGCATGAAAGGTAGTTCTCAACATAAATGGTACATGTGCATTAATATCTAGTACACATGAAAATTTCAAACATGAAAGTCTAAATGAACCAAAAAGCAAACCAACAAATGAACAAATGCATTAAGAAGGTAGTTCTCAAGATAGTACAGTGCACCAAATTAAAAAATAAATTGCTTAAAATGCTTAGCCATCAAGGAAATGTGACTCAAAACTGAAATTCAGCATGAAATTTATTGGAATGAATGCAGAATGGCATAGCAGTGGGTTACAAATTGAATATTGTAAATATCATATATATGCTAGCACTGGTGTGTACGTGTGTGTGTGTGTGTGTGTACATCAACCCACACCTGTGTCATTTTAAAAATATATATATTTACTTTTATTCACTTGAGACAGAAAGAGACAGAGAAAGAGATTGACACAGAGAAAGAGAGAAACACATATATAGAGAGAGGGAGAGAGAGAGCACGCCAGGACCATCAGCTATTGTGAACGGACTCTGGATGCATGGGGCACCTTGTGGATGTGGCTTACTTAGGCTCTGGGGAATAAAACCCGAGTTATTTGGCTTTGCAGGCAAGTATTTAAACTGATAAGCCATCTCTCCAGCCTGAAACATTTTAAAAATATTTTACTTTTAATTACTTATTTGTTTGAAAGAGAAAAATGCAGATAGAAACAAAGAGAGAGTGATGTGTCTTTTCTGCCATTTCCTAAGTACCTTTCTTCAGTAAGTCCTGACCTGCCTCAGCATCTAGCTCTTCCCACTGGGAAATAGGGACTATGGTAATGCTTTGAAGAAGTTACTTGAGAATTAAAGCAGCGTGTATAAAATAATTTTCCGAATGATTATGTAAATATCACTGAATACAAAAAAGGGAGAACCTCATTTTTGTTTTTAAGGTACATTATTATATTTGTAAATACATTAATATTTTTAGAGCTTTTTTGGGTTTTCATTTAATATATAACACCTTTCAAAACATCTAGAGATGTACTATTTTTATAAAAACAAATCCTCCAAAATTTCAGCTTATTTCATTTTATAAATGAAATTTTATATAATTTAGAAATAAACTATGTCCAAACATATCAAAATGTATATATTAAATTTTTTATGATATGAAAAATAATAAGCAATTCAAACAATGCATCAAATACTGTTCAGAGATTTTATTTTATATAGGAGAAAAACATTTAAATGTATATCTTAAGTATTCATAAAATATTTCTTACCATTTTTTGGAAAGTGATTAAAAAATGTAGGCTGGGAATAAGACTTAGCAGTTAAGGCACTTGCCTGTGAAACCTAAGGATCCAGGTTCTAGTCCCCAGGATCCATGTTAGCCAGATGTACAAGGTGCTACATGTGACTTTAGCAGGTTTTCAGTGGCTGGAGCCTATGGTACACCCATTCTCACTCTCTCTCTCTAAAACAAATATATATATATATATATGTACCCTCATAATGTAGGATGGTAAAGTATGTAATATTTTAAGTGACTATTTTCTCCTAGAATCTAGGAATCATGGTTACCCATAGCTCTTGAGAAAATATTTTAGGTACATGTCATCTATCAATACTGATGACAAGTTGGTTCTAATTTCAGAAACTCAGAGCAGCACATAATACGTATTATTCCACATAGCTTCTAAGGGTCAGGAATCTGGGAGCAGCTTACATATACAAGTCTGGGATCTTTTAGGAGGCTTTCAGCTAGGGTTATATCTTTCTAATGGTTCAACTGGAGAGAAGGCTCTTCTTATGAGCTCACTGAGCTCTCTGGGTCTGTCTTCATCTCTTAGTGTGGTGCAGAGACTTCAATTCCTGGTCTTTGTGGGCACCATGTGGTAGCTCCCTTGATGGAAATAACTCAGGCATAAAGGGGCTAGAGGAATAGGATTAAAGTTAGGACTTTTATTGCCTAATGTTGTAAGTGACATATGACCGTTTTGGTTGTGTACCAGGCTGCATGAAAGTGCATTGTACACAGTGAGGAGAAAACTGCATACCAGGTTAGATACCAGGAAGTGGGATCAAGAAGAATCATGTTGAATGCCACATAATATAAAACATAAAACAAAGCCACCTTTGTCCTTCCTGACACACGGATGCCTAGTCTTATTGGAATACTTCATCTATTTTCAAGAGCTTAAGCAGGCAAGGGACAATAGTGGCACCCAGGCTAGGTGGGTAACCAATAGATCTATGAGTGACTAAGAGGTCTGCACAGTTGTAAAAAACCCATAGCTGGCACTGGGAACCAAGCAAGAATCCTATGGAGACCAGGATCACGGGCTCCAACAAAAGGCTTCCACTAGTCTATGGTCATAAAAAAGGCTACACCCACAAAAATCTTTCTTAATTTATGATGCTTATTCCCTTTAAATTATGCTGATCTGACTCTCCATTGGAGAATTTGCTTTTCTTTTACAGAAGGCAGAAAAAAATTGGGGACAACCAAAATCTGTCAGTAAGACAAGATAATTTATCAAGAAAAGATCACTGCCTCCCTATCATGAGACGATACCCCCAAGTGTATCAGCTAGTGTCTAAGTGATACCACGGAGGAATGGCTAAGATGAACAAGAGTGCTGCTTCCAAGGCAAGTCTGATAACCTGCACCAAGGTGATGCCAATAGACACTAAGGATACTCAAAACGCAGCCACGCAGAAATCCAGAAGGTGTTGAGAACTCAACACTAATGCAGACTTAAAACATACCCACCAAGGCTCAGGGAATTTTGTGGAAGAGGGCATGGAAAGACTGTAAGAGCCACAGTGGAATGGGGACAGTGGGGAGGAAAATCGTACCAGCACATGATGTGTCCATTCAGAATTTCTACTACTTAAAGAAAGCACAGATATGGAGGGTGAAGGAGATAAGCCTTTGCCCAGTACTTAGAAAATCCATCTGAGAATCTCAACTTTATATTATAACTGCTCTTATTTAATGCAGTGTCTACTATATAGAAGGAGATACAAATGGACATGTAATCACAGCAACTTGCCTAATATGGTAATTTTGTTTCTATTCTCTTTTCTTTCAATAATTTCATCATTTCTTCATCTCATCTTCTTATGAAATCATGAATTCTTTCATTTGAATGGCAGGCATGGTATTTGGTCATAAAATTCAATGCTCAGCTGTATTCCATAAACAATTCTCAAGTTTTCAATCTGTGTGGAACATTCAGGATGAGTTCGGTAGCTCCCTACGGAGGAATATAAGGAGTGTTGGCTACTGGTGAGCACAGGTGTAATAGAACAGGAGCCAGAGCCCTGAAATCATACCACTGACTTCCTGGCACAAAGACTCAATCCCTAATTTTATTTTTTATGCTTATTTAACCAGAATTCTGATATTTATTTCTGGGAAATACATAATATAGAATTATAATTAGTAATTTTATTATAAAACTTGTGGTTCAGGGGGATTATTAGGTCACCAGATGTACATAACTTTACTTGGTTCTTATATCAGACCCTAAATGTGGTTGAAGGAATTGAATTCTCAGTATCTGATTAAAAGTCCAACTTGTTTTCAAGCTAAACTTTTCTTTGACAAGAATTGACAGAGCTCTGGCTATTATATGACAGAACCAGGAAAATATTTAAAATAAATGCTTTAAAATTTAGGAATTTAGAAATCAAACTACTTTTAAGAGCTAAATCTTATGGCTTTGTTCAAAGTACTACTGAGATAACGTTGAATAAATTTCAGCAGGGTATTAATATTTACTACTACAACAAATGAAACTATTGATTGGTATTTATTTTGAAAACATTTATGCATGCAGCAATGTAAATGCAATTTCATGAAAAATTACCTTTAGTACAGAAAATAGAAAGTGAAAATGAGACCTTTGGACTGAAATCCACCAACTCTGCTCATTTTGTTAGCTAAAATTCATCA